>NC_066512.1:19468788-19478788 GCF_024679095.1 Eriocheir sinensis | reverse complement strand
TTCCTTATCTTTCCCTCTCACCTTTTCTTTAGCCTCTTCCACTCTTACTTCCACTTCACATCCCCTGAGCTCTCCCTCCTTGGCCTCATCCTTACCTCTCCCTCACCTCTGTCTACCCTGTCCCTCCCTCACCTTCTCCTGACTGCTCTCCCTTGCCGCTCTCTCTCTCACTCTCCCTAACCTCATCCCCAACGAACTCCATCTCATTTCTTCCTCATCTTCCCCTCCCTGGTTGCTTCCTTACTTCTTCTTCACGTATTCCCTGGCGATCTACCTCCCCTCTCCCTCTTTCTCTTCCTCTTCTCTCTACCATTACCTCTACCTCACTATATCAGAGCCGTATCTCTTCTTCATCTCTCCCTCTCCTCTTATTCACCGTTCCCTATCCTTACCTCTAATTCATTTATTCCCTCGCTATTCATTTCCGCTCTCCCTCTTTCCTCTTCCTCTTCTCCATATCCTTTCCTCTACCTCACTATTTTCGAACCGCACCTCTTCTTTGTCTCTTCCTGCTATTCCCTATCCTTACCTATCATTCACTTATTCCCTCGCTTTTCACCCCCCATCTCCCTCTTTTCCTCTTCTCCCTATCCTTTACCTCATTATTTCCGAACCGTATCTCTTCATCTCTCCCTCTCCTCTCATTCACCATTCACTATCCTTGCCTCTCATTCACGTATTCCCTCGCTTTTCACCCCCCATCTTCTCCATATCCTTTCCTCTGCCTCACTATTTCCGAACCGTATCTCTTCTTTGTCTATTCCTCCTATTCCCTATCCTTACCTATCATTCACGCATTCCCTCGCTTTTCACCCCCCATCTCCCTCTTTTCCTCTGCTCCCTATCTTTTACCTTACTATTTCCGAACCGTATCTCTTCATCTCTCCCTCTCCTCTCATTCACCATTCTCTATCCTTGCCTCTTTTCCTATTTCCCATCTGTATATATTATCTCTCCCCTACCATTCCTCACCTTTATTTCCTCATTCATGTCTCCCTCGGTTCTCATTTACCTCTCTCTCTCTTTCGCCTCTCATTCAGCGGTAATTTAATTCAGTCTTCCTTCTTTTCTTATCATCCCTTCCTTCCTCCTTTCCCATTCTCTCTGTTCAATTGTCCTTTACGCCCCTCTGTTGCTACTCTCCTTATTATCTTCCTTCCTCCTTTGATCTCCTCTCCTTTCACTTGTCTTCCTCCCCTTTGTTTGTTATCCATTTGTCTTGTCTCTGTTCTTCATTAATTTCTCTCCTCCGTCCATATCCCTTCTCTGTGTCAATCTTATTCTTCCCTCACCTTATTATCTTTCCACCTTCCACCACTCACTCGTTCCCTCTCTCCCTCTTAGTTGATATCCCAAGACGTTTATATCCCTGTGTGCTCTCTCTCTCTCTCTCTCTCCATCATTATCTAATCGCACTTCACCCATCTTTTAGGGCGCCACATTGTCGCCATGGAGCCTCTTCCCCTCTCCTCCTCCTCCTCTTCCCCTTCCTCTTATCCTCCCCTTCCCTTCCTAGCTAATGGGATCTCTCGGTTTTTAAGACTCAACGGATTAAGTTTTCACACACACACACACACACTCAAAGGCAAGGAACTTTTAGCACGTTGCCTTTGTAGGTCTCTTGAGTGTGTGTGTGTGTGTGTGTGTGTGTGTGTGTCTGGTCTGGTGGTCTTTGTGGTAGTTCGGGATGCGAGTTCGTCGTCGGGGAGGAAGGGAAGGGAAAGGAGGGAAGTCTTGGCTGGCTCTGGGGATTGTTGTGATTGTTGTTGTTCTTCTTGTTGTTTGTTTGTTTGTTTCAGAGACAGTTTCGAGCAGCGGTGTTTCGAAACTTCAAAGCGTCTTTCTTCTCTCTCTCGATTATTTGTTTTACTGTTTTATTCTGTTGTTGAGTTTTAATCCTGGAGAGTTAGCGGATATAGTCGTAGAATCCGATTTAAATATAGTGTTTTGAATGTACGTAGTTAGTTTAATGTAGTTAGTTGAATGTAGTTAGTTGAGTGTAGTTAGTTGAATGTAGCTAGCTGAATGTATTTAGTTGAATGTAGCTAGCTGAATGTATTTAGTTG
Source organism: Eriocheir sinensis (assembly GCF_024679095.1). Lineage (NCBI taxonomy): Eukaryota > Metazoa > Arthropoda > Malacostraca > Decapoda > Varunidae > Eriocheir > Eriocheir sinensis. Next base: position 19,476,722 of record NC_066512.1, on the reverse strand, counting down.
AATGTAGCTAGCTGAATGTATTTAGTTGAATGTAGCTAGCTGAATGTAGCTAGTTGAGTGTAGTTAGTTGAATGTAGCTAGTTGAATGTAGCTAGCTGAATGTAGATAGTTGAGTGTAGTTAGTTGAATGTAGTTAGTTGAATGTAGATAGTTGAGTGTAGTTAGTTGAACGTCGTTAGTTGAATGTAGCTAGCTGAATGTAGATAGTTGAGTGTAGTTAGTTGAATGTAGTTAGCTGAATGTAGTTAGTTGAATGTAGCTAGCTGAATGTAGATAGTTGAGTGTAGTTAGTTGAATGTAACTAGCTGAATGTAGATAGTTGAGTTTAGTTAGTTGAATGTAACTAGCTGAATGTAGATAGTTGAGTGTAGTTAGTTGAATGTCGTTAGTTGAATGTAGCTAGCTGAATGTAGATAGTTGAGTTTAGTTAGTTGAATGTAGTTAGTTGAATGTAGATAGTTGAGTGTAGTTAGTTGAATGTAACTAGCTGAATGTAGATAGTTGAGTTTAGTTAGTTGAATGTAGTTAGTTGAATGTAGTTAGTTGAATGTAGTTAGTTGAATGTAGATAGTTGAATGAAGTTAGTTGAATGTAGTTAGTTGAATGTAGATAGTTGAGTGTAGTTAGTTGAATGTAGTTAGTTGAATGTAGTTAGTTGAATGTAGTTAGTTGAATGTAGTTAGTTGAATGTAGTTAGTTGAATGTAGTTAGTTGAATGTAGTTAGTTGAATGTAGATAGTTGAATGTAGTTAGTTGAATGTAGTTAGTTGAATGTAGTTAGTTGAATGTAGTTAGTTGAATGTAGTTAGTTGATTGTAGTTAGTTGAATGTAGTTAGTTGATTGTAGTTAGTTGATTGTAGTTAGTTGAATGTAGTTAGTTGATTGTAGTTAGTTGAATGTAGTTAGTTGATTGTAGTTAGTTGAATGTAGTTAGTTGAATGTAGTTAGTTGAATGTAGTTAGTTGATTGTAGTTAGTTGAATGTAGTTAGTTGATTGTAGTTAGTTGAATGTAGATAGTTGATTGTAGTTAGTTGAATGTAGATAGTTGATTGTAGTTAGTTGAATGTAGTTAGTTGATTGTAGTTAGTTGAAAGTAGTTAGTTGAATGTAGATAGTTGATTGTAGTTAGTTGAATGTAGTTAGTTGATTGTAGTTAGTTGAATGTAGATAGTTGATTGTAGTTAGTTGAATGTAGTTAGTTGATTGTAGTTAGTTGAATGTAGTTAGTTGAATGTAGTTAGTTGATTGTAGTTAGTTGAATGTAGTTAGTTGAATGTAGTTAGTTGAATGTAGTTAGTTGAATGTAGTTAGTTGATTGTAGTTAGTTGATTGTAGTTAGTTGAATGTAGTTAGTTGATTGTAGTTAGTTGAATGTAGTTAGTTGAATGTAGATAGTTGATTGTAGTTAGTTGAATGTAGTTAGTTGATTGTAGTTAGTTCAATGTAGTTAGTTGATTGTAGTTAGTTGAATGTAGTTAGTTGATTGTAGTTAGGTGAATGTAGTTAGTTGAATGCAGTTAGTTGAATGTAGATAGTTGTAGTTAGTTGTAGAACCCGATTTAAATTATCTTTTATATATATATATATATATATATATATATATATATATATATATATATATATATATATATATATATATATATATATATATATATATATATATATATAGTCTAGTGTTATTTAGCGAACGATTCAGTTGTTTTTTGTTCGTTACCTTTACGGGGACTCATTCGTTTGATGGGACAGGTTTACGGTCGGCCATTTGTCTAACTCGATGAACGTATAAACGACGTCTTTTGTTTCGGTCGTCCGTTTTGCGACTTTCACTCCCCGGGCTTGTTAGGTAAGTTTGCGACGCCTCTCACTGCCCGCAAGGTCGGTGAAGGAGGGAGGGAGGAAAAAAAATGTTGCTATTCTTTTTGTTCTTAATATTGCTGCTACTACTACTACTACGACTACAACTACGACTACGACTACGACTACTACTACTACTACTACTACTACTACTACTACTACTACTACTACTACTACTACTCTTACTACTACTACTACTACTATTACTACCGCTACTACTTGCTCGGCTATTAGTATACATATTTGTTTTTTCTGTCTTACTTCCGTTCAATATTACGTGATTACTGTACTGAGAGAGAGAGAGAGAGAGAGAGAGAGAGAGAGAGAGAGAGAGAGAGAGAGAGAGAGAGAGAGAGAGAGTTCTAAAGTTTGGTAGGTACAGTGTCCTCCATTATAACTTTCCCTCCGTCTTTGTCCCTCCTTCGTCTCTGTCTTTCCTTCTTTATTTCCTCCCTTTGCTCCTCTCCTTCATCATCATCTCATCATTATTTTTTTTTTGTCATTATCTTTCATTCTTCTCATCTTCTGCGTCATGAGTTTTGCCTTTTGCTCAATTTTCCTTTCTATTTTTTTCTTTTTTCTTTATGACCTCACGAGTTTTTATTCTTTTCCTTTGAACTTATAATTTTTTCTTATTTTTTTTTCTTCTTGTTTCTCTTCTTCTTTTTCCTCTTCTTCTTTTTCCTCTTCTTATTTTTCCTCTTCTTCTTCTTTTTTTTCCTCTTTTGCTTTTTCCTCTTCTTCTTTTTCCTCTTCTTATTTTCCTCTTATTTTCCTCTTCTTATTTTTTCTCTTCTTCTTCTCCCTCTTCCTCTTTTTCCTCTTCCTTTTCTTCTTCTTCTTCTTCTTCTTCTTCTTCTTCTCCTTCTTCTTTTATAGTCTCGTTTGGCAGCTTCTGTTTTCCTCGCAGGCCTGTTTTTTTGTGTGTGTTTTTTTTCCGGAACGTCTCTCTGTGTTATTCTCCGTAAAAGCTAAATCTAGTTTCCCTGTTGCATTCGTAATTATCTTCAGCCCATCCACCTCACCTGTTTTTTTTCTCTATCTTTTTCTCTCCTCTCTCTCTTTATTCCTTTCCCACGACTCCTTTTCTCTCTGTTTCGTCTTCTTGCGATTTGGGGAAGCTCTCGTTTCTTTCTTTCTCTTCATCGTCTCTCTCTCTCTCTCTCTCTCTCTCTCTCTCATTTTCCTCTTTTTTTGCAGAAGTTAAGTCACTTTCGTCATCGCCTTGTTCTTTTTCTTGTTCTTTTTTCTTGTTTTTATTCTTGTTCTTGTTTTCTTCTTCTTTTTTCTTCTTCTTCTTCATTATCATAAACATCATCATTATTATTTTACTTTCCCTCCTCCTCCTCCTTCTCCTCTTCTTTTTCGTCTTCTTCTTTTCCTTCTCCTTTTTTTCTTCTGACTCCTCCCTCTCCTCCTCCTCCTCCTCCTCCTGAAGAAGTGTAGCCCCTGAAGTGCTCCTTGAGAACACCGAGGCCTCCCTGTCCTTCTCTATACGGCTTCCTCGCCTCCTTCTTTGTCGGCGTGTGCGTGTGTGTGTGTGTGTGTGTGTGTGTGTGTGTGTGTGGTTAGCTTTGTTCCTTTATTTTTCTTCCGTAATAATTAAACTTGTTTCGATTAAAAAAAATTTGAAGGAAAATTCTGGATTCGAGGAATTCTGACAACGGAAAGAATTTGCCGAGATGAAGAAAAAAAAAGCACCGCAGGCGACTGACAATTGGAAAGGAAATAAAAAATGTGAAAAAGCGTAGCAAAAAAAAAAAAGTGAGCCAACCCGATATCAAGAGAGAATGTCAAAATCCGTTGGAAATGGTAAAAAAAAATAAATAAATAAATAAATAAATAAAATCAGTATTCTCCATTTTTTTTTATCTCTTCTCCTTCCACACTTCTTCTATATTGCCTTTTTTTTTTACAGTGAAGGAAGCAGCTCAAGGGCAAAAAGATAATAGGGAAAAAAAGTCCGCTAATCACTAACTCCCCTTCTTCTATGCCCTCCTCTTATTCACGTCCCTCTATTCCATTCTCGTATTTATCTTTTGTTATTTATTTCCTCTTATCCTTCATCCTTTTTCACGTCAAACCTTTTTTCTCTTTTTCGATATTCTTTACTTCACCCTCACCCGTCTCTCTCTCTCTCTCTCTCTCTCTCTCTCTCTCTCTCTCTCTCTCTCCTACCCCCCACCCCACCCCAAGATGGCTTCCCTTGGTTCCTTCACGCCCTGAATATTTAATAAAACCCTTTGACGCGCCCTGAGTGAAGCGCTGATAGAAAGAGTGCAGAGCTGTTGGTTCAAAAGGCATCAGATTTTTAAGGAGGTCACGTTAAGGGCCGTATATGCTGACACGTATCGTATAATCCAACATTTTCCGGTTATTTAAATTTCCTCACCCTCATTATCATACTTCTTTCCTCTTTTCTCCTCTCTGTTTTTTTTTACCTCTCCATTTGACTTCCTTGATACCTATATTCCTATCCCATCAGTGCCCACCATTTTCTGCTTATTTCAATTTCCTCGTCTTCATTATCATAGCTTTTCCACTCCTCTCCTTTTTGTCCGTTTTTTGATCTCTCCATTTCACTTCCTTGATAGTGATGTTCCTCTCCCGACAAGTCCCGTCAGATTCCGGCAGTGATACCAGTTTAATCAGATGAGTATTTCGTCCTGACAAGCACCGATTATTCCTATGTCTCCCTTCGGCTTGGTCATGCAGATCTTGGCACGTTCCTGCTTATGACACACAGGATCCAGGTCTTGTACTCTTCAGGCCAATCAAGGGAAGGCCTCAGACCGTCTCATGATAAAAGGAAGAGACCGGAACAAAGTGATTAAACCAACGCCAATTATACTTCATGACTTCCTGAGGGAACTTTGCATAATTGGACACTTGTTATTTATTGATTTTTTAAAGTATGCGTAACACTGAAGAAAAATTGATGAGTTTTAATCGTAATGACGAGATAGCGAATGACGAATGGTGATGGTCTTTGTATAATATTTTTCGTAGTGAATAGAGTGATGTATTACCTTTAGTGTCAGGGTGAACAACAGGAAGAAGGACGTAATGAGGTAGGATAAAGAAGGAAATGGAGAATAGAGATTGAACACTACTGAATAAACCACGAAATAAAGAAATAAAACGAATGAAAAAGAAGAAAAAGACGAAGAAGAAGAAGAAGGAGAAGAAGAAGAAGAAGAAGAAGAAGAAGAAGAAGAAGAAGAAGAAGAAGAAGAAGAAGAAGAAGAAGAAGAAGAAGAAGAAGAAGAAGAAGAAGAAGATGAAGAAAAAGGAGAAGTAGAAGAAGAAGGATTAGAAGTAGAAGAAGTAGGATTAGATTAGAAGAAGAAGAAGAAGAAGGATTAGAAGAAAAAAAAGAAGTAAAAAAAGAAGAAGAAGAAGAAGAAGGACGAGGAGGAGGAGGAGGATTAGAAGAAAAAAAAAGAAGAAAAAAAAAGAAAAAGAAGAACAGAAAAAAAATACAAGAGGCGTACAAAAAAGAAGAAAGAAAGAAAAGAAAAAAGATGAAACACACAACTCGAAGACAGAACGCAAGACAGCAACGCAAAACACGAAGCAGAACGCAAAACACGAAGGGGTACCGACAACAACAGCGGATCACAGAACAGACCAACACGGGATGAACCAGGGACGGAATGCGGTTTAGTTTCCAGGCGTTTGAGGGTGCTGGACGAACTACTATAATGCGAAGGTCAACCGGACGACCGCTCCTCCCATCTTCCCTTAATCTCGAGCCCAAGGTGACGCGTCCCTCCCACACACGTGCCTGAGGTGCTCGTTCGTGAGGGGACAGGTGCCAGGTGAAGGGGGGGAGGGGGAGGGGAGGGGATCAAGGTCATGTGTGGGAACTATTATTTTTTTCATTTTTATCCTTATCTTCAATTCATTCTTGTTGTTGTTCTTTTTCCTTCTTGTTTTTTTTCTTTTGATTCTTCTAATTGCAACTTTTTTTCCTTCTTGGTAATGAAGGTCATGTGTGGGAACTATACTTTTTTTTCTAATCTATCTTTCTCTCATTAATCTCTTTGTTCTTGTTATTCTTGTTCTTATTATTCTTGTTTTTTTCTCTCCTTTTCACTCTTTTAATTCTCCTTTTTTTTTTTTTACCCTCTATTGGTGATTAGTGTCGCATGGAACCTTTTTTTTTTTCATCTTTATCATTTTTATTCTTCTTTTCATTGTTCTTTATATTGTTTGTGTTCTTGTTATTCTTACCCTTGTTCTTTTTTTCTTTTTTTACTGTTAAGGAGGCAGATCAAAGGCGAAAAAAAAAGGGAAAAAAACTACTGGCGCCGCTTCTGTAAAAAGTCATTGTTGTTGTTGTTGTTGTTGTTGTTCCTTTTGGTGGTATAGGGATCGTTCTGTGCCCCCAAATCCACCCCCCCCTCTCTTCCTCCCTCTGACCCACATGTTAGTTCTCTCGGGAGGAAAGGGAGTCGTGTTGTTGTGGGGGGAGGTGATGGCTGGGTTATGTTCTCTATTTTTCTTTTCTTATTTTGGCTCAGCCTTTTCTATTTTTGCATCGAGGTCTGTTCTGTATATTTTTTTGTTGTTGCTGTGACAGAGGTATGGTATGTTTGTTTGTGTGTGTGTGTGTGTGTGTGTGTGTGTGTGTGTGAGAGAGAGAGAGAGAGAGAGAGAGAGAGAGAGAGAGAGAGAGAGAGAGAGAGAGAGAGAGAGAGAGAGAGAGAGAGAGAGAGAGTGATATCCAGACTGACACATACACTCATTAAAAAAAAAAAAAAGAGAGATAAACAGGTGGATGAGAAGGAGCGTTTATGTCATCCATTAATCACGACAAATGGACCAACAACCTCCCCATTTTCCCTTCCCTTCCCTCCCCTTCCCCATAAAACCTCGGCGCCCCACGTCCGCTCCGTCAGACAAATCGACAGCGCCGCCTACACATTTCTCTCCCGCGGCCATCGAGGTGCGAGTATTTTTTTTCTTTTTTCTTTTTTCTTTTTTTTCTTTCCCCGCTCCACTTTCCCTCTGGCTATTGACTTGCCATGGCCAGCCTGTAGAACGCCCCAAGGAGGGATTTACAGGGAAGCCATCACCTTTAACGCCATGTACTTTTACTTCTGTTACTACTACTACTACTACTACTACTACTACTACTACTACTACTACTACTACTACTACTACTACTACCACTACCGCCTACACCACTGCCACTACCACTACTATTACTACCATCACATTTAACGCTACTAATACTAATACTACTAATACCACTACCACCTACACTACAGCCTCTACCACCCACACTACTGCCACTACCACTACTATTCCTACCTTCTACTGCCACTTACTACATCCACAACTACCACTTACCACGTCCACCACTGCCACTACCACCTATGCCACTTTTATGTACCCCTACCACTATACCATACCCATGCCTCTCTTCCTCTTAACCCCACTGTAACCATCACTTCTTATACCACTAACACCACCACCGCCTTAACCACTGTGACTGCCACCACCACTGAATATACCGCTACCACTATCACCACCACCTCGACCACTGACGCCACCTCCATAGTCACCACTACTACTGCCACTTCAACCTCGCCGTCACCACTTCTGTATCAACCACTTTTATCATGGCCTCCTACTACCATTGCTGACGTCGTTCTTCTGCTACCATTGTTACTGCTGTTACCACTACTGACATCAATTCCATCACCTTCACCACCGCTCACCATCACCGCCGCCACCTTACCTGTATCAATTTTTAAACAACATCACCAGCAGAAACATCAACAACAACAATTATGAAAGAAGAACAGAAAAAAAACAGCAATGACGTCAACATTAAACAACAGTAACAGCGAAAGTCTATACCCAGTTGTGGATTTTAAAAGCTTGTAGCGAAATACAGTTCAAAAATGTTTTCGACTGCACTGTACGTTCCGATGATTTTTGGGGCGTTGTTAATCGTAGCGTAAAGAGAGAGAGAGAGAGAGAGAGAGAGAGAGAGAGAGAGAGAGAGAGAGAGAGAGACGAACAAACCAACTAACAAACAGCAACAATAGAAATGGACAAACAGAT
>NC_066512.1:19443788-19466288 GCF_024679095.1 Eriocheir sinensis | reverse complement strand
CCCCAACCCCAACCCTCCATCTTAATCCCCAAGACCACACAATCCACAAGTCAGATTCCATGAAAGCCAACCCTGATCAGACCCCAATGGCATCCGATCCTCCCTCCCTTTGTCCTCCCTCCGCCATTGAGCAGGATAAGCCCCAAGAAACGACCGTCACTTGTCACCTGGCCGAGAATCACTGACACAAACATGACTCCGCGGGTGGGGGGGCTAGTTTTTGTGAAGGATGACGGGGGAGAGGGCGGGAGAGAGGGAGGGGGGTAGTACACGGAGGGAAGTCGAAGGGAAGTGACTGGTGATTGGACGTATAGAGCCGGGCGGTTCATTTTCGTCACCGTGATGAATGTTCCTATCACACTTCGTCTTCTGAGTTGCTGCCTTGCCTCCTCCCCTACCCTCGTGTATGCGCCGCCGTGATTGTGCAGGGTGGAGTGATATCTAATGACGGGTTGTGGTGCTTGGTGATGCAGTAGAGGAATGTTGGGAAAGATTTAGTGGTCTTGTTCCTCTTCTTCGTTGTCATCCTCTACCTCCAGCTCCTCCTCCTCCTCCTCCTCCTCCTCCTCTTCCTCGTCATCTATATAGTTCTTCCTGTTCTTGTTAGTGGTTATTGTTCTTGCTCTTCTTTCATTGTCATCTTCCCCGTCATCACCATTTGCCTTTCTTCCTGTTCTCGTTCTTCTTGTTCTTGTTTTTTCTTCTACTTGTTCCTCTTGTTGTTTTTGTTCTTATTATTGCTGTTGTTGTTCTTCTTATTATTTTTCTTCTTATTTTTCTCCTTCTTATTTTCTTTTTCTTCTTCGTCTTCTTGGTGTTCATTTTCTTGTTCTTTTCTTTTTCTTTTCACGGCTGAAGTTCCGTCTCGTCAGGTGAACAAAACAATGGACAGACAGACAGACAGAGTGACGGACGGATGTTTTTGGTGTCGGTCAGGTGAGGTGAGGGCGGGTCAGGGGCGGCCGCTAATGTCTTGACAAACTACCGTCAATTTACGTTTATTACACCCCTCCCATACCTCCTCCTCCTCCTCCTCCTCCTCGGGTGTAAACATTGTCCCACGTCACCTTACCTTACCTCACCTGAAACTCACTCGAAGTCTTTTTACCCGTGAGTGAGGGAAGGACAGACAGGTAGAAAGAGGCAGGCGGGTAGAGGCAGGTAGACAGTCACTAAGGTCCCAGGGAGTGCCGATAGCGTCTGTGGAGTCCTTGGCGAGGGGGCGTTGCTGTGTAGGGAGAAAGAAAAAGAGTAAAAATAGTGAGAAAAAAATTGGCGTCTGGTGAATTGATGTTGATGTACGCATATTTATTTTTCACTATCGACATTTTTTTTTATTTGTGTGTGTGTGTGTGTGTGTGTGTGTGTGTGTGTGTGTGTGTGTGTGTGAACGTGTTTTGACGGTGTTCGCTGTGCCGGGAATAATAGAGGGTGAAATTTAATCTTGGTAGCGGGGTAGCAGTATATATATTCGATTCTCTTGCACTTTTCTATTACACTCTTTTTTTTATTCATCCTTTTTCATGTTGTTTTTTCCCACTTTTTTTTTTTCCAAAACCTTCACCTCTGCCCCCTGCCTCCCTTTGTTTTTGTTCACTAATAGATTGCTATATTGTTTTTACTCCACTTTTTCATCAACCTTCCCCTCCTTACCCTCCCCACTGTCCTCCCTCCCTCCCTTCCTCCCTTCCTTCCTCCCTTCCCATGCATCCCTTCCCTCCCACCTTCTATCCCTCCTGTCCTGCTTCTCTCCCTCCCTCCCCACTATCCTCTATCCCTTCCTCCTCCTTCCTTCCCATGCATCCCTTCCCTCCCTCCCTTCCCCTGCAGTGCCCTGAGGTGATGGTGCCTCAGGGAGCTCTCACGACCCCTGCCCACCCCCTCTTCCTTGCCATCCCCTCACCCCTGCATCCCCCTCACTCCTGCTTCCCCCTCACTCCAGTTCCCCCCCCCCCCCTTTCAGCTATCCCTTCATCTTCCACAACTCTCCTTGACTAATGCAAGCAGCGAGTGAAGCGTGGCAGGGAAAATGAGGCGAGGGAGAGGAGGAGGAGGAGGAGAAGGGGTGAAGGAAGGACACATGAGAGGAGGAGGAGGAGGAGGAGGAGGAGGAGTGAGTTTGTAAGCGTAGGGTGGAGTAAGGCGAGGCTGGGAAGGGTGGAGTGGAGGACCGTGTTTATGATGAGTGGGAAAGGAGGGAGTGGAGGGGTAAGCTGAGGGGGTGGAGGGGTGAGAGGAGTGGAAAGGGGGGGGGAGGACGTGTGAGGGCCAAAAAAATCATATCCTTGCGGTGGGTGAGTCACTGTGTCTTCCCGTCCTTAGTCATACCTGATGGTGTGTGTGTGTGTGTGTGTGTGTGTGTGTGTGTGTGTGTGTGTGTGCATCATTTTTCACACACACACACACACACACACACACACACGCTAACACACCAAGCCACCAGCACCCCTTCCACCTAACACCACAGGCTCCACTTTCCCTCATCCACCCTCCAGTTCATGCGGAAGAAGAAAGACGAGGAGGAGGAGGAGGAGGAAGAAGAGAAGAAAAACATAAGAAAATGGAGGAGGCGGAGGAGGAGAAATTAACCCGGCGTGAGTGTAGCAATATTCGCGGGTCTGCAGTGGGTCGCTGGTGCGTGAAATAGGAGTGCCCCCACAAGCCCAGGAAATGAAAAGCTCCCCTCGCAGGCTCATCAGGCATGCATCGTACATTACGGCAGCGCGCAAACCCGACTGGCCGGGGAAATGCCACTTGACTCGACAGGGCTAAACATTTATTTCGGAAAGCTTACAGCTTTTGAGGGAACGGGAGGAGAAGGAAGAGGAAGGCTGTTGCGTGGCTGGATATTGACTCGACGGGGCTAAACATTTATTTCGGAAGGCTTACAACTTTTGAAGGAACAGGAGGAAAAAGAAGAGAAGGAGGAAGGGAAGGGAATGAGCGGGAAGAAGGGCGTTGGGTGGCTGGATGTTGACTCGACGGGCTAAACATTTATTTCGGAAGGCTTACAACTTTTGAGGGAACAGGAGTAGGAGGAGGAAGAGGAAAGGAAGGAGTGGGAAGAAGGGCGTTGCGTGGTTGGTTGTCTGGACGGTTGGGTGATCTGGATGGCTTAATGGCTGACTATGTGGGTGACTGAGTTCGTTTGGGGTCTGAGTGAGTAGTGGATGCCTGGTTCGGTGAATGACTGTGACTGTGGAATGGTTGAGTGAGTGACTGAATGGTTAGGTGGTTGGGTAGGTGAATGTATGATTGGGTGGCTGGGTTGACTGACTGGTAGGCGGATGAATGGATGGATGGGAAGGTATGTGGTCGGGTGGTTTTAGTTGGGTGCGTGTGTGGGTGTAGGAGAGAGAGAGAGAGAGAGAGAGAGAGAGAGAGAGAGATATTCAACGTTCAGTATTTTCATCGTATAATTTCCCTTGACTTTCACAATGCTTTTATTCTCATATTCTTAATTTTTCCTTCGCTTTTGAGGACAGAAAACATCCTTCTAATATACTCAATTACATAATATACAAGCTACACACACGCCTGCTTAATTTCTCCTCCTCCAATTTCTCCATTTTCTCATTTTTCTCCTCCTACTCTTCCTACTCCTACAACCCAATAATCTACGTTCAAAAAATAAAATCATTGAAAACACCGATTTTATGCCTCCCGTCACTGTGCTTAACGCATGAGCCAACATTCAAAGAGGATGACGACAGAAAGTTTGATGTTAAATGGACGTGGTGTGTGTGTGTGTGTGTGTGTGTGTGGCTGACTGGCTAGTGGAGAGGAGAGCCTTTGATCCATTTTATTATTTTTTCTACTTTTCCAATTGCTTTAAATACGAAGACTGACATGCAGAGAGAGAGAGAGAGAGAGAGAGAGAGAGAGAGAGAGAGAGATGGAACAGAGTAGCGGGTGAAGGAGGAAGAGTAACAAGTTGAAGTGCTCGTTCCGCTAATGGCCCCATAGTCTCGGATGAGGCAGCTGAGTAGCGTATGGTAATCAGTGATCGTTAGGCCGTAATTGTCGTAACTGTTTGCTGCGTTAAGGCCGCGGGGAGACGAGGAGAGGGAGAGGAAGGAATAATGGCGGCTGAAAAGTAACGAGAGGCAACCTAACACACACACACACACACACACACACACACAGGTAAGCATAGAGAAGTGAACACCAGGTAGAAGCACTATATATTTTTTTTTATTTCATTGAGTTTACAAATGGTAAGTCAACACGAACCCGTTTAATAGAAAAAAAACATTTCTCTTTTTATTTTCCATTTTTTGTTTTGATTTGTACGTTTTACTTTATTAATCTGCCGCGTTTTACATTTATTTTTTATTTATCTATTATATTTATGAAGTGCAAGGTAACATGAATCCGCTTAAAAGAAAAAAAAATGTATTTCTCTTTTTATTATTCATTTTTATTTTGTTTCATGTTTTCTTTCATTCATCAGCTATTTTTTTTATGATTCACTCCACTTTGCGTATTCATCACTCACGAACTCCACCTGGAACCACCTTTTCCATATACCAGCCATCGCCCCTTCACTAATACGATGAACACACTCCTCATTACTTTTTTTTTCTCTTCTACGTTCATTTTTCTTATTTTTTTCTCTTCTACGTTTATTTTGCTCTGCTTTCATTCTTATACTTTCATTTTTCTTATTTTTTTCTCTTATACATTTATTTTTCATTCCTTCTCTTACGTTCATTTATTTATTTATTTTCTCATCTACGTTTATTTTTATTATTTTTTTGCTTTCCTTTTATTACGTTCATTTTTCTTAATTTTTCTCTTCTACGTTTATTTTTTTCTGCTTTCATTCTTTTACTTTAATTTTTCTTTTTTTTTTCTCTTCTACGTTTGTTTTTATTTTATTTCCTTCTTTTACCTTCATTTTTCTTGTTTTTTTTCTCTTCTACGTTTATTTTTATTTTATTTCCTTCTTTTACGTTCATTTTTCTTGTTTTTTTTTCTCTTCTACGTTTATTTTTCTTTTCTTTCCTTCTTTTACGTTCATTTTTCTTGCTTTTTTTTCTCTTCTACGTTTATTTTTCTCTGCTTTTATTCTTTTACTTTCATTTTTATCGGTTCAGCTGGTCCGCACGAACGTCAGGAGCTCATCAATCATCCACCTTCGTAGGCCCGGTATTATTTTAGTCAGGGGAGCGCGTAGTCAGGGCGGCGGGGCGGGGAACTAATGAGGTGATGTGATGTTCCGGATCCGTGGCCCAAAAACTCACTGATTTCCCGGGAGAACGTCTTGCTCCTCTTTATTCATTAGTGGTGCTCGTTCTTCCGTCACCTCCTTCGCCCATTTTATTTTTACTTTTTTTTCTGTACTTCTCTTTTACGTCATTTTTGTCTCAGTGCTTTGTTTTCTTACGTTCATTTTTCGTATTTTTTTTATTCTACGTATATTTTTTTCCTTCGCTTACGTTCATTTTTTGTTTCTCTTCTACGTTTCTTTTTCTCTGCTTTCATTCTTTTACTTTCATTTTTCTTATTTTTTTCTCTTCTACGTTTATTTTTCTTTCCTTTCCTTCTCTTACGTTCATTTTTCTTATTTATTTTCTCTTCTACGTTTATTTTTCTTTGCTTTCCTCCTCTTACGTTAATTTTTCTGATTTTTTTCTCTTCTACGTTTATTTTTCTTTGCTTTCCTTCTTTTACGTTCATTTTTCTTATTTCTTTTCTCTTCTACGTTTATTTTTCTTTGCTTTCCTTCTTTTACGTTCATTTTTCTAATTTTTTTCTCTTCTAGGTTTATTTTGCTCTACTTTCCTTCTCTTACCTTCATTTTTCAGATTTTTTTCTTTTCTACGTTTATTTTTCTTTGGTTTCCTTTTCTTACGTTCATTTTTCTTCTTAATATTCTCTTCTACGTTTATTTTTCTCTGCTTTCCTTTTTTTACTTTCATTTTTCTTTTTACCTTTTCTCTTTTTTACGTTTATCTCTCTGGGTATTATTATTCTCTTACGTTCATTTTTCTCAATACTTTTCTTCTCTTTTTTTTCTCACTAATATTCTTCCTCTATATATACGTTAAATTTTCTAATTCCTTTTCTTCTCTTTTACGTTCATTTTCCTGAGTACTTTTCTTCTTTTTATTTACGTTTATCTTTGTTTTCTCTTACGTTTATTTTTCTCTACATATTTTTCCTTTTACGACTTTTTTTTCTCACTACTTCTCATTTCTTATTCTCCATATTCTCGATACTTTTGTTCTTTTCTTTATCATGCTTTTTTTGTTTGCTCGTTCACTTCCTCATTCATTTTCCCAATTACTGGAAGTCTCGCTACTCTTCCTCCTCCTCCTCATCCTCATCCTCCCTTTTCCACTGGTCATTCGCTTCATTATCGTCTGGAAGTATTTGCCTAATTAAGAGAGCATTAAAGGTGGAGTCGAATAGCTCATCATATTGCATCACTCGCGTCTGGCTGGCATAACATAAGATGAGGGGAGTCACGGGGAGGAGGATTCTGAAGGGCCAGGTGGTGCTCGAGTTGTAAGTGGACAGCACAAAGCATCCCTCAGGAGTAGTGAATGGAAGCACGGGGAGGCGCACGTTAGACAAGGTGTGTGTGTGTGTGTGTGTGTGTGTGTGTGTGTGTGTGTGTGTGTGTGTGTGTGTGTGTGTGTGTTGCATGATTATACTAGTGGAGAGTCTGAGTCACTCCATGCTTTCACAATGATTATGCGCCGGCCATCGTAGGTGTGTTGCATGTATCTGACGATGATCCAAACCATTTTTTACTCCTTGACATTTTACTTGCACTTTCGTTTGTTTGTGTTTTAGGAATACATAAGCTTAATCATCAGCATGTGGAAATATTGTTGTTTTATAAAGACAGAAACTAATAAGGTTTTCCAAACGCCACAAGAGGGATGCTTCGTGCTGTCCACGTACAACCCGACCACCAACTGACCCTTCCAAAGCCTCCTCCCGTGACTCCCCTGATCTTGTGTTATTTGTGTTATTTTTCCTTTACATTGTCTTCATAGTGTGTTTGTTGTACCTTTCATTATTTATTTTTTGCTTGTCATGGACGATCATTGAGTGAATGAATAAATAGTGAGCTCAGTCAGATGGAGAACGTGTAATCAACGTTCATGAATATTTAAAATCTTTTTTTATTCAGCTTTAATCAAAGTTTTTAATACCTGTTATTAAAAATCTTATACCTCGTCATGCATGTCTTGGCAAGGTGAAGAAAAGGAATTCTTGGGTGGGTGACGCCGCTAACCGCTCCCTTTGTCCCCCGCCAGGCCTCGCAGCGGGATGTTCAAGTGGATGATCTCTGGCCACAAGGGCCACAAGCAGAAGCAGGAGAAGCTGAACAATGCCTCCGCGGCCACCACCACCACCTCCACCACCACCACCGTCGCTAACAACAACAACAAGAACAGGAACAACTACAGGCAGCAGCAGCAGCAGCAGGAGTTGGCGGGCGATGAGCCGCACCAGACGCAGCAGAACAACACCAGCAACCTAAACGGCTCGGTGCTGCACATTCCTGACAACTCGGAGATAGCATACAACAACGACAACAACAGCCTCCGCACCAAGCAGAGCAGCGGCAGCAATACTCCCGACCACCAACAACACCAGCAACAACAGCAGTACAACCCAAAACATGGCGACGTCAACCACAACACCGACAACCACAGCCCAGCCAACGGGTGAGTACCTCGCTCCGGGACGTTTTCTTTTTTCTTTTATTTTTGTTAACTTGCTTGCCGCCTCAACACGCTCTCGGCTTTCGATTTTCCAAGCCGGATGGGAAGGAGAAAAAAAATTACGTGTTGGGGGTATGTGAGTGCTTCTTTCCTCCTCCACCTCCTCCTCCTCCTCCTCCTCTCCGTACCTGTCTCCCTTTCGTCGGTTCACCTGTCGGGGTCGGGTCAAGGTAAAAGGTTGGTGTGAATTGTTCGGCGGCGGTGAATGTGCATTGGCGTATGTGTGTGTGTGTGTGTGTGTGTGTGTGTGTGTGTGTGTGTGTGTGTTTTAAACTTTTACTAGGAAGTATTCGCGCCGGGAGTTTCTTTATATATGTTTGGCTGGTATGCACGATTGGAAGCACGTCTCTCTATTCTCTTTCAACAGATCGTAAGCAGTCAGAGCAATTCATGTGTGCTTTTTTTTTTTTTTTTCATCACCTACACACAAAAAAAAAGATGCAGAAACTTGAGAGGGAAACATTAGCAGAAACTAGTTTTCTTTTTTTACACAATACTTTTCTTCTTTTCCTTTTATTTTGTCTGATTCACTGGTGCACGACGTCTAAGTTCTATTGTTCAATGTATTTAGCTGGCAATGGTCTCGAAGGTTGTAGTTGACGAGGAGGAGGAAGAGGAGAAGAAGGAAATAGTTGTGCTAAAGGATAGAGAAGTAAAAGAAGATGATGGAGGTTTAGATGTGATGTTGGAGAAGGAAAATACTATGCTTGAGAGAGAGGACCAGTTGAAAAAGACGATGAAGAAGAGTTGAATGCGACGAAGAGGAGGAATTGATGATACTCGAAAGGAGAGGAGAAACAGCAGTATATGAAGAGAAAGAAAAGCAGCAGGAGAAAGATGAAGACAAGGAGAAGGAAGAAGAGCAGGGAAAGGAGAGGAGGCTGCATGTAGCTTAAACAGGTAAAGAGGAAGAAGAGTTAAATGAGACGAGGAAGAGGTATTTGATGACATGAGAAAGAGGAGGAGAAACGGTAGTATATGAAGAGAAAGAAAGGGAGCAGAAGAAAGAGGAGAAGTAAGAGGAATAGGTAGCTGAAGAGAAGGGAAAGGAAAGTGGGAGGCTGCATGTGGCTTATAAGGGTAAAGCTCCAATTCCCACCGCCAGTCACACTCACTCACTCACTCACTCTCCACTCACGACCTCCTTTTCCTGACGCTCCTTGAACCCTTGAAGCAGCACTGAATCACCGTGTTCATGGCCGAGACCTGAACCAAAGTAACCCTCAAGAAACGCATTCGGATCATCTGTTACTCGTTCATTATATCAGTCTGAGGTCCCGGAATATACAAGTTAATATATGTTTTGACATTGAAACATGAGAGGGGGCGGGGCGGAGAGAGATACATTCAGAGCAGCGACTCGTAATTATGTAAGAAAAATGTTCTGGTCACAGGCGGCGGTCGGAGTAATAAGGCTGGCTGTGGTGGGGAGTCGAGGCCCAGATTAAGATAGACTACTGCTGCTGGTACTTCTTCTTTTTCTTATTATTATTATTATTATTATTATTATTATTATTATTATTATTATTATCCTTTTTTCTTCTTTTTCGTCTTCTTCTTTTTCTTCTTTTTTTATCTTCTTTTTCTTCTTCTTTTTTTATCTTCTTCTTCTTCTTCTTCTTCTTCTTCTTCTTCTATTTCTTCTTCTTTTTCTTCTTCTTCTTCCTCTTCTTCTTCTTCTTCTTTTTCTTCTTCTTCTACTTCTTCTTCGCTCTCCCGCCAACTGTCATCCCGCTTCCTTTTATTTATTTATTTGTCTTTCTATTTCTCTTCCTCTTTTTCCCCTTACTTCCTCTCACTCCATAGCTTTCACCCTCTTAATCTCCTTTATTAATTCCCTTAAGTCTTCTACATACCTACCTTTTTTTCTTTCTACCTACTTTTTTTCCTTGTTTTCTTTGTATCTTCTCTCCTCTCGCTCCTTAGTTCTTCACATTCCTAAGCTCCTTTATTCCTAACTCTACCTTTCTTTATGTTCTTTTGTGTTCATTCTGTGTGTTTATTTCCTTCCAACTCGCCGTTACTGTTTTATATCTTTGCATGGATTTTTTTTTTCTACTTCTATACCCACCTAATTATCTTTATCCTCTATATCCCTACTTTCCATTCTTTCCCTCCGTCTACTTCCTTAATCCATCTCCTCTGCCTCCCTAATTTCCTCACTCTTCGATCTCCTCACTCTCTACCTATCTACATGTATCTTCGTTCACCACCATTCTTTCCCTACCTTAATCCCAATCTTAACCTCCTCCATTCTTTGCATCCCTTTCTTCAAACTCTTTTCCACCTGTTATCTTCGTTCCTCTTCTATACCCTGCCTAATTTCCTCAGTCCTTACTTATCTATCTCTCTTCCTTCACCTCCATTCCTTCCATACCTTAATCGCCATCTTAACCTCGTTCATTCTTGCATCCCTTTCTTCAAACTCTTTTTCACCTGTTTCCTTCGTTCGTCTTCTCTACCCTACCTAATTTCCTCACTCCTTACGTATCTATCTCTCTTTCTTCACCTCCACTCCTTCTATACCTTAATCCCCATCTTAACCTTCTCCATTCCCTGCATTCCTTCTTCCCACTCCTTTCCACTACCTGTTACCTTCATCCCTCTCTTCTACCTCCCTAATTTCCACACTCTTTACATACCCATTCTTCCTTTACCTCCATTCCTTCCCCATCATAATCCCCATCTTAACCTCCTCCATTCTTTACATCCCCTTTCCCCACTCCTTTCCAGTTCCCACCTTCTGTTACCTTGGTCCCTCTTCTCTACCTCCCTCCCTCCTTACCTGTGGGCTTACCTGTATTACGCCCATAAGGAAATCCTCGGAGTCCACCTGAGCCGTGAACTTGGGGGTCCTGCGCGTGTTTACAGGACCACTGCTGCTGCTGCCGTGTGCCTAATGGGTCCTGCTGAAGGGGAGGGATGGAGGGGGGACTAAAGGGAGGGTTGGAGGGGAGACTGTAAGGCAGGAGGGCGTGTTTCTAGCGAGGCATCGTGTGGAAACGTAAATGGACGGTTCTGTGTGTTTGTGGCTGTCATGCGGACGTCCGTGTGGTGTGTCCGGTTTGAGAGAGAGAGAGAGAGAGAGAGAGAGAGAGAGAGAGAGAGAGAGAGAGAGAGAGAGAGAGAGAGAGAGAGAGATTGGACAGAATTTCATGGAGAGGCAGACCACACAGACATTGCGGTTAAAACTAAGTGGTCTGCCCTTAAATTTACAAGAGAGAGAGAGAGAGAGAGAGAGAGAGAGAGAGAGAGAGAGAGAGAGAGAGAGAGAGAGAGAGAGAGAGAGAGAGAGAGAGAGAGAGACAGACAATCACATACGTACAGAAGCACAGACACAGATAGGACGACAGACAGACAGACAGACAGACAGACACAGACAGACAGACAGACAGAGAGACAGACAATCACATACGTACAGAAGCACAGACACAGATAGGACGACAGACAGACAGACAGATGAAGAAGAGAGGCAGACACTGTGCTTGAGTGAGGAGAAAGGGGAAAAGGACTGTGGGAGGTAGGAAGGGGGGGATGAAGAGGAAGCAGCAGCCACTAAAGAGAAGGGGAGGAATGGGGGAAGTGGAGGGGAGGGGTGGAGGGGAGTAGCGTGGAGAGTGGGTGGAATTATACCAATTTTCTATCATTTTTGGCTCGTGCGTCGTGTGCAAGCGAGTCGTTTTTGAGCCTTTTCTGCGGTCACGGTGAATCTCCTGCGGACCCGAGAGCCCCTGCTGCTGCATCGACGGCGGCTGCTGCTGACGGGGAAATGTCCTCCTCCTCCACTCCTGCCGTCACTTCTGTCTCTCTCTGTTTCTGTCGCTGTCTGTCACGCTTTGTTTTTGCTATATGTGTTTGTGTCCCTTTGTTTGTCTGTCCTTCCCTTTCTCTGTCTATCTGCATGTTTCTCTCTTACACACAAAAAAAAACATAGATAGATATTGTGATAGGTAAATAGATGAGTATGTCTGTCTGTCTCTTTCTCTGTCTATCTGTATGTTTCATTCTCTCTCTTTCTCTCACACACAAAAAAAGCAGATAGATAGATAGACTGATCGATAAAGAGATAAATGACATATGTAGACAGAGTGCATGAAAGAAGGAGACAGACACACACCTCTTTTTTCTTATTATTGCTTCCTTTTTTTGTGCCCTTGAGCTGTCTCCTTTGTTGTGAAAAAAAAGGCATACAGACAGACAGACAGACAGACAGACGGACAGAAAACCAGAAGGAAAGAAACGCCCACAAACTCATTCAAGTCCGCTGTTTAGTGTCAGGTTACTCGCGCTCCTTCCCTCACAAGACTCAGGACTCGCAGCCTCTCTTCGTCACCCTGAGATCACGGTAACCCTGCCACACATCCCCCCCCCTCCCCCTGTCACCCCCCACTACCGTTGCCAGATTATCGTACTCAGAGCCTCATATTTACCGGTTTCTGAGCCATAGCTATTCCCAAAAAACACCAATAATTAACCATTTTAACGATAACTATATATGAAAGCAGTTATTGGGGTCGAGGCAGTTATTGGGCCGGAAATCGGCAAACATCGGAGGCTGAGTACGACAATCTAGCAACGTTGCCCCCCACTCATTACGTACACAGGTGCTCGTGGGGCGCTCAGGTGCTGCCGCGGTGCCTCAGAATGCCTCCAAGGGGTGCGGGGAGAGTGTGTGTGCAGGAGCTCCCCGTCAGCAGCTCTCCCCGTCATCTCGAGTTTTTACTGTTCAAACAAGGCATTAATTAGTGTCCCTAAAACCTGACTTATTTCCTGCGGCGAGTCGTTTTGTGACGGGTAAAATGTCCTGTGATTGTGCTGATTATCGTCTCGTGTAGGTGCTTAGCGTTTCTGATTTGTGGTTTTAGTCCGCTTTTAAGTACTTACCATGCATCTCCTGCCGCTGGTCTTTGTCTATAAGTTCTGTTGTTGCTGTTTTGGTGAGCTTTTTTTTCAATTTCAAGCTCGTATGATTTCAGTTTAATAGTTATTGTTCTTTGTCATTTATTTTAAACTTTACAAATACTAAGCCCGATATGCTCAGACGCTTCCGAATCTCACATCAACTATTCCCAGAGGCCGCAAAGGAAATCAGTCGGGTACTAATGAGTGTTTTTTTAGGTTAGTGGTACAGAAGAAGAGTCCAACTACCACCAGGGTCATAAAGCTACCCGTGGAAATGCTCAAAACTCCTTCGAAAGCCTTGTCAAATGTGTGTTTTTAGGTTCATGGTACAGAAGAAGAGTCCAACTACTACTACCAGGGTCATAAAGCTACTTGTGGAAATGCTCAAAACTCCTACGAAAGGCATGTCAAATGTGTGTTTTTTAGGTTCATGGTACAGAAGAAGAGTCAAACTACTACCAGGGTCATAAAGCTACTTGTGGAAATGCTCAAAACTCCTACGAAAGCCTTGTCAAATGAGTGTTTTTTAGGTTTGTGGTACAGAAGAAGAGTCAAACTACGACCAGGGTCATAAAGCTACTTGTGGAGATGCTCAAAACTCCTACGAAAGCCTTGTCAAATGTTTGCGCTGGGGCGTGGAGATGTTTAAGAAGATGACCATAACTGTTGTCGTTTTGCAATATTTGGTAGTTGGTTCAGTTTGATTAGAGTGCGCGGCCCTTGCATAAGTACAGTTCTTTGGGTACGCATTTTACTTTATCTTTTTTCCTAATTTTGAGTTTTTGCTCCATCCTTTATCCTGCGCGCCGTGTCCTGCTCGTGGTGCTTCGTGGTGGCGGCGGTTTGTGGCGCGGCCGTCGGTGTGTGATGGATGGGTGTTCCTGTTCCACGTGGCTGCTTTCCGACAACCCGAGGAGCAAGATCGCGGGCTGATAGCAAACCCGACACCATCAATCTTCCCCCCTCGCCGACGCAAAGTCCTGGACGCGGCCGACAGAGAAAACGATGACAAACTGAACGAGGCTTGTAATTTTTTTTCCTCCTCGACGCAAAAACCAGCAGCGTGCATCAGTGAGAGTGTTCGACGAGGGCGGCCGATGCATTGCCTTCGTCCAGGGCCGCCCGGTTCACCTGGTACTACTTGCCAGCATTAAAGAGGAGGGACCTGAATGCACGACTGCCTTGCTTTCACTGCTCGGGAATATTTGTGCCTCGGTCTGTTGCCGTTGATAAGATCTTCAACCTTACGAAATGAGCATGACCATGGACGCGCCACTTGCAGTCAGTATGTATTGGATTTAACATGAGGCATCTAGTTACACACTCCTGTTTCTCCTTTCCCTGGCGAACCCTTCCTTAGTTCTTCCTAATACCGCCAAGAACAATGAAAAGCTAAACGTCATTTGCAGTGAATTATAAGACTCGCTGGAAGGTATATATGCTCGGGAATCTCAGACGCTTCTTATTTCCAAAGCCCGAAAAAGAGATTAATCGGCTTCTCATAAGTGTTTTTTTCACGTTCACGGTACAGAAGCCTTGTCAGACCACCAGCAGGGTCATAACACTCCCAAATGTAAATCCCCACAACTCCTACGAGAGCCTTGGCAAATGTGTGTGTACCTGGGTGCCGCAATGTTTAAGAATATGGCCCTTATACCTCTCAGACTGACGGAGCTACAGTGAGGAAGATGGAGAAAGCCGATACAATGGATGATATGCTTCAGCGGGGCTCCGGAACAAGAATAAACGCCCACGAGGCCACTTAGATGACCAGCCGTCTATATAACCCTTCAGGCTGGTGGTGGTGGTGGTGGAGGAGGTGCGACGCTGTAGGAAGAGATAAATAATACCGATATAGCTGATGGGACCCTTAATGAGCCCCTACAAACACTGATGATCGTCCTACACAACCACCTGGACGACCCTTACGCCATCACCACCACCACCACCACCATCACCACCTTCGGCTCTTTAACACCCGCCAAACCGTGACGCACCAGGTAAGGAAGCACCCACCTGAGATCACGTGACACTGCCTCTTCCTGCCGGACACCTGAGGGAAGGAAGGGAGGGAGGGAGGGAGGGAGCACCTGATACTGTGATAAATACCTAAAGGAGAGGAGGAAGGGAAGGAGGGAGGAAAGTAAGACTGGAGGGAGGGAAGTGAAGGATGTGATGGTGAGTGGAGGCAGTGACCAACATTACGAGTACCTCCACCTTTACCACCTCCTCCACCTCCTCCTCCGCCTCTTCCGCCCCCAGTAGCAATCCACAAGCCGCCGCCGCCCACCCCGAGGCACGGCGCTAATTGTGGCACAGAGGAGGGAAAATGCGTTGTGGGGTGAATTGCCTAGTAAATGGCTGTGTGTGGTGTCCGTTTTCTTTTTTATTACAGGAAGAAAACGGTGTGTGTGTGTGTGGGGGGGTAGGAAGAGGAGGCGGCGGCGGTGGCAAGGGATGTTTCAAGAGAGAGAGAGAGAGAGAGAGAGAGAGAGAGAGAGAGAGAGAGAGAGAGAGGGGATGCATACGTACATAATTACAGTCATTAAGCACTCGGAAGATGCATAAAATTGTAGAGAAAATGCCTCGCGTGGGTCGCCGCAAAACAAACAGACGCGCGCGGATCCAAGACACTCAAAAGACCCTAGTAATTACTGCTGCATGTCCCCCCCCCCCCCCCCCTTTTTTTTTTTTTCTCTAACTCTTCTTCCTCTTTCTCTCCCTCCTCTTGTGTGTGTGTGGAGAGAGAGAGAGAGAGAGAGAGAGAGAGAGAGAGAGAGAGAGAGAAGGTAAAGGTGATAACTGGTATACGTATGTCCGGTTATTCAGTGCTACTACTTCTATTACCACTACTACTACTACTACTACTACTACTACTACTACTACTACTACCATCACCACCACTACTACTAACGCCTACCACCAGCATCACCACCACAACCACAACCACAACCACCATTGCCAATCCAAGTACCTCCATTCTATTATCTATACCAGTATCTGCACCATTACCGCCGCTGTCTTCATCACGATCAAGCACAACCGGAAATGCTCATCCTTACACTCATCACCGCTGTCTTCACCATCACCCTCATATTTGTCTTTACGATCATGAATGTCCGGCCGAAGCCACCAGCGTTATGTCATGTAAACAATGAACCTTTTTTTTTTTAGTGTGCCTCTGCAATCGTGCGTTTATTTTACAACCCCGTCTGTACTCATCTTCGTCCTCCCTCCCTTTAGTCCTCCCAGCCTCCATCCTTCATAATGATAAGTGTCCTATAGCTAAAAATAAAAGATAAAAAAAAATAAAAATCGGAATGGAGTTTATCAATTTAATTTTCTTTCATATCAGTGCATTCTCGTATCATTTTGTATTAGGTTTTGTTGTTGTCTAATTGCTTTCACCAGGTTATTGCAAGCGTCTTTATTTCATCCTTGGAGGGCTTCAATTTGACTCACTACTTTATATTGTTATGTGTTATGGTCATCATTAAATATAAAAAAAAACTAAAACCAGCTACCCATCTCCACGTCATCCCCTTTAGCAGCCCTCCTAATAGCCAATCCCCCTAGCAACCCTTCTAATAATAACTCTCCCTGCTATCTGGCCGCCCCCTCCCGTCCCACACCTCGCCGGGCAGCAGCTTCCCCCCGCCGCGGCTCCCCAAGGCCAGGGTCCGCTAATTAATCATCCCATAAAAAAGGTTGCTATATTTATTTTCTCCAGCTGTCAGGATATTATCGATCACGTAGGTGGACTCTCTCGTAGAGGAGCAATTCCTGACCATTTTTTGTAGTTTTTGTTACTACAGAAAATATTAATTTTGTTTGAGGAAAGTTTTATTTACTCGAATGTGTCATGTACTTCAACAGACTGCAATTCCTTACCAATTTTTTGAGCCTTTGTCACTTCAGAAAATATTTGTTCTAAGAAGTTTTACCTACTCGGACGTGTAATGTATTTCAACAGCTTAATTTGTTACATTTGAATGTCGGCATCGTTTCATTGTTTATCAGTTTGAGTGTGTTTTAGTGTTTGGAATATGTAAGGCCAAGGTCTTGAGCCCCAGCTTTTGACCATTGCTGGAGGAAGCGTGTCTGTGTAAAGCCAGGTGATTGTGTATCAGCCGATCACCGAGTCGCCAGTGTTTTGTGGACAGGATTGTTTACCTTTCACGCCTAATCGTTTATTCACGTTGTAGCTTTTTCAGGGTCCATCAATCTATCATGATATTTATTGGTAGTCGTCAATGTCCTCCTCCCTACATGCTACTCAAGGATGTGTTAATGAATCCACAAAATGAAGAGAAAATAGTTTAGGATAAAATTCGTCACGCGTGTATCTGACTTCCAACTTTTGCATCGTAGGTACAGAAGCCATGGATTTTCAATCGTAGCTCTTGAAGGCTCAATAGATTTTTTATTTTATTTGCTTAATAGTTGTATAACAGAGCAATTGAAATACACCTTTGAAGTAGATACAATAAGCCTAAGGACATTAAACCCCTAAATAATTAAATGATCAAGATTCAGACGTGTAGCGCTCCTTCCACTCAATACAGTGTAAAAGAATATTATTTAATATTGTTGTTTTGACCTAAATCAGTGTTCGCAGCAAGAAAGTCAAGCACGTCAGCAGCCACAGCTTCGGTGACGCCCTGCAAGCGGCTGTGCTGGCCTTCTCAGTTCTTGAAAGGCGCGGCTAATCCTTAAGTAGTAAACTGAGCGTTAGGTGAAACGGCTTACGCCTCGCCGATGACTATCACTCGCGGGGAGACTTGCACTGCATGACACTTCCTGCAGCGAGGAAAGCCGCCCCGAGCTGCAGGGCGGCGAGGAAAAGACAAATTAAAATAGCAAGAAATAAAGAATATATTAGAAGCTGATGATCGATAATACGTAAATAATTATAAAAATAAGAGACAAGGTAATACAAATTTTAATCTTAATTTCCTGACCAACTTTTCCAGTCCTCTTTAGTCACTGTGAAACAAGGAAGAACAGAGGCACCGATATTGTGACAGGCTGCTTTGAACCACTCTCCAGTTCCCCGAAATGGAAGTCATAAACCAAGATGAGTTAACAAAGAAAATGTCAACATCGAGTGTTCTCAAACTGAACACAACCCTTCATTTTGGGTGAATTATGTTATCTTAGGCTTTTGAAAATTACAAGAATATTTTTGGAGTAATCCTGAAAAACACTCCTCACAACCTCTCTCGTCATTTCTAATATAATCGGCTCCCTGAATGTTATGTATATGATTATCTGTTAGCATACGAGATTCACCTTACATGTATTCCTTGCTCTTCCTTCCTCTTTCTGTTAATGTGTATTTTTCAATGCAATCAACATTTTTTTTTCCCAACCACAAGTCATTCATCCATTTTTCCTTCAGTATGTCCATCGCTGTTTGTATCTCTGTTCTCATCACTATCATCATTATCATCATCATCATCATCATTATCAGTAATTCAGAGAGAGAGAGAGAGAGAGAGAGAGAGAGAGAGAGAGAGAGAGAGAGAGAGCCTACCTGGTCACCTCTGACGCAAATATTCACGACCTAATTGTTGCTTTAATTACTACCGGGCCAAGGGAAAGAAGGGAGACGTACGGGGGGGAGGGGGACACATCTCCACCCGACTTTCCTGTTTTTACTATTTATTTATTATGTTATTTATTTGTATTTTTAGCAACGATTTTTCTTGGCTTACGAGTTTCACTACTATTCATCTTCTTACCCATCTCGAGAAATCGTGTGTGTGTGTGTGTGTGTGTGTGTGTGTGTGTGTGTGTGTGTGAATAGCTCTTTTTTAGAAACTTATAATCTACCTTAGACTGCACGAGCGTACTTTCACTGATACTTTCCCATTAATAACACGACGATTTTTTTTCTTACATTGTTCTCATAATGCACAGGCGCATAATGATTGAATTTCGGTTCATTGGATCGAACTTTCTATTGGAAAATTTACACTTTCTTGTAAATCACGTACCGCTTCTTCATGCACGTACAGACCTTTCCCTTTAGTAGTTAGGAGAGCATTGTTTCCACCACCACCACCACCACCACCACCACCACTACCACTTCCACAACCACCACCGTCACTGAAGCCGCCACCATCACCACCTTATCTTGCATTTTTCCCTGCTCTTCTTCCTCCTCCTCCTCCTCCTCCTCCTCCTGCTCCTCCTCCTTCCCCTCCTCATTCTCATCCTCATCCTGAATGACCACCACTGCCACTACCACCACTCGTGCCAATATCACCTCTCGTGCCAACATCACCCACACCTTCACCACCTCCACCTCCCAACACCGATACCTCCAGCACCTCTACTTCAAATCATCCCCTCCACCTCCAATTTTAATACACCTCTACCACCACCACCACCACCACTACCACCTGGCGTAGCAATAACAATTTTCCTACCGTCTTTTTAATTGGTTTCAGAGGTGTCAGATTGATCTATTTCGTTGCTCAACTTAACTTTCTCTCCCTCTTCCTCTCCCTCTCCATCTCCTCTCCCCTCCCCGCCTTCAGCCCATCTTTCCGAGGCTACATTTGTCGATTTTTTGTCAGCCGGAGGTTGCATGCGTTGCCGCGGCATTTGACGGCTATTAATCATCGCCACACGACGGCTTCGACGAACCATTCGTGATTTACTGCCGTCCCAAGGCTGAGGGGGAGGCCGAGAGTGAGGGGAGGCTGTGAAAGGCCCTTGTTTTGAAGAAAAAATAAATGTTATGATTATTTACGTAACTCAACGTACAAGTTATCGATAAAATGAATAGTGTGACAGTATCTGAGCCTGGAATGTTGAAGATTCAAGTGCAGAAAACAGAACTATCGAATGTTGACAAAAATAAATAAAAATAACGTTTTGCTTGTGTTAGCCAGTTTGTGTTACGTTTTCTTCATGTGTAAACGCCAGAGAAAATGGTCTTTAGTGGGAGACTCCTGCACACTTAGGGACCAATGAACTGCTGTTAGAACTTCAGATGGAGTGAAGTATGGCTAGTCTCGCCTCACTGCCGCGAGTAACACTATAATATAACATACTGTGTTCAGCACGGCATTCAGGCGAGGGTTACAGGGCGTTCAGTGTGCGTGTCACCACGTGATCCGTCACCATGGAACGCGTGCTGAGGGATCCTGATCGTGCGGTAAAAACTACCCTGGCGGAGAGACTGTAGGTTAGCGATGATCACCACAGCTAATGGCCGGGTTGTTGGGATAACGCCTTGCTCAAGGCCCCTAATATCTCCGGCACAGTGTCATCTCTCAGCAGCCCCGCGACCCTGGCGGGCATTAACCTTCAGAGGCATGAATATTCCTCGCAGCGCTGCGCCTCGCCCTCTCTGGAACGCCAGGGTACATCGACACACCGTCGATACCTCATTAACTTTAATCGGACGTTAAACTGTGAGAGTCATGGTGAGCATTAACCGTGTAAAAGTAAGGCCTGGGTCAGGTGTTTATAGCTAGCCTACATACCGACTTCTTGAACATGACCTCACCCCTCGCCCCCCTCCCCTTCCCTTCGCCTTGATGTAAACGGTTTTCTTCCTGGTTTCTTTTATCATGTCATCTCTAGTTTTATCGCCATCAGTAGTCGTCACTCATCCTCAAGATATCATCGTCATCATTATCATTATAATGTGAGGATAACAGAAACAAGAGCAGCACCTCGGCAACAACGGCAGCAGCAATAATAATAATAATAATAATAATAATAATAATAATAAAGAAATCATTATTATTACCATTAGTATTTCTATCATTATTAATGTATTATTAGTATTAGTATTAGTATTAGTATTTTGTATTAGTATTATTTCTTTCATTAATTCACCATCAGCACTAACAATAACAACATCAACAGAGAACAATAACAACAACACACAAAAAAAAAACGGTATCATCATCACCAGTTTAATATTCTTTGTCTTCGTTTTGGTTTCGTTCTTTTCCGCCTTCTTTTTTTCTTCCTCACCTCCTGAAGTTCCTGGACTCGCGGAACATCACCGAGGAGGGAACGAACTCCTCAGGACAGTACCCCCCCGCCCCCCTCCCCCGTCGATGCCTGTAAGGGGTGGCGGTGGTGGTGGGCGCCGCGGCAGAGTAACGCCCGCCGCCCACCGCCGCCGGCCACAGGTAATCGTCCACTTCCGATCATCGCCGCGTGACACACCGGCTGCACTCGAGCCAATTTCCCGCTCCAGCTCTTCCTTTTATTTTTCTTCTTTCTCTCTCCCCTCCCGTTCCTTACCACCTCGCTGCCGCTGCCCTCAAGACTGTCCTTTCTTCTCCCCTTCTTCCCGTTTCCTCTTCCTTCCTGTTCCCTTATCTTTCCTCTTCACTTTCCCTTCCCTTCCCTCTTCTCACCTTACTTTCTCGTCCCTTTCCTTCCCGTCCGTCCCTTCTATTCTCACCCCTTCCCTTCCTTTCCCATTTCTTCTCTTCCCTTCCTTTCCTTTCCCATTTCTTTTCTTCCCTTCCCTTCTCTTCCTTTCGTCTCCTCTCTTCTCCTTTCCCTTCCCTTCCCTTCCCTTCCTTTCCCCTCCCTTCCCTTCCCTTCCCTTCCCTTCCCTTCCTTTTCCCTCCCTTTCCTTCCCTTCCCTCTCCTTCCCTTCCTTTCCCTTCCCTTTACTTCCTTTCACCTCCTTCCCTTCCCGTCCCGTACCGTCCCTTCCAGTCTCTTTCCTTGACTTTTTTTTGCCTTCCTGTTTTCCTTGTCCCGTTTTCTTTTAGCAATTTAAACCTCGACCTTCCTTTCCTTTCCTGTTCCCCATTTCCAGTTTGTGCACCATGTATTAAGAATCGCATCGCCAGGTGTAATGGTCCTACGAAACTGTATACAACAAAGACTGATTCAAATATTCCACGACATTCATTTATAGATAGAGCAAAGTCCGTATCCATAACCCGTTCACTTTGAGATGTCCTGTCCTGGGCGGTAACCATGAATGTCTCGTGTCGGCGACCTCACAGCTTCACTCGGCTCAGAGAAACTTTAACAATGTGCGGCCCAGCAGGTTTTCAGTGTTTCCACTTTTCTTGCGCAGCACGGGCAAGGGAGCGGGACTCTGAGGGCGGGAGAGAGGGAGGGACCGAAGTGAAGGGGGAGCCGAGGGATGTTAATGCCCGGCCCGCAACGCCCCCCTCCTCACCGCGGTATTATTGGTGCTGTACAAGACTAGTTTATGCTCGCAGGCGGGGTCAGCGCTCGTCCTGACGACTCCACAAATGAGGGTTTCCCGTTCAGGTAAAGATTATTCGTATGTTCACTTTCTTAAACAATTTCCTTGTTGGCTTTGTTTTCCGCCTCCGTGGAAAAACTAGATCTATGCTGAGTTGATCATTAATCCTCTTTGTGACCATGGTTATAGTTTCCGCGAGGAGAGAGAGAGAGAGAGAGAGAGAGAGAGAGAGAGAGAGGGGGGGTGGGGGGTGGAGAGAGAGAGATAGAGGGGGTGGAGAGAGAGAGAGAGAGAGAGAGAGAGAGAGAGAGAGAGAGAGAGAGAGAGAGAGAGAGAGAGAGAGAGAGAGAGAGAGAGAGAGAGAGAGAGAGAGAGAGAGAGAGAGAGAGAGAGAGAGAGAGAGAGAGAGAGAGAGAGAGAGAGAATCAGTCTCAAAATTGCTAAGCAAGCAATACCTCCTGATCACCAGGTTCATCTAATTTCATTATACATGTGGTCACTTGCACTCGATAAAAGATGATGACGATGATGACTGTAATATGATGAAGAAAATTATACTAATAAAAATAATGCTGGAAATATTTCGACGTTTGGGGAAGGAGGGAGAAGAAATTTTCAGTACGTAAATAATAATAATAGCAAAATTAT
>NC_066512.1:19378788-19438788 GCF_024679095.1 Eriocheir sinensis | reverse complement strand
ATCCCGCTGGTCAAACCTATAGTGACCTTTTATAATTTGCGTTTCGCACTTTACTACGTAACTGAACACTACATATTGTATATCTAGATTTTTAAAAGGCTTTGATATGAATTTCCACACAATAAATTCCTTTACAAAATCGAAAAACTTGGTATCGATGGTATTGCAGTACAAAACTGTATCGTAAACTGGCTGAGCAGCAGAGACCGCAGGTTGGTTATTTAATGGAGGTGTTTCAGACTGGGTGCCACTCACTATAGGGGTGTCCCTTAGTGCTCTGTTTTTGGACCTGTACTGTTCTATTCATCGTGATTTACATCAGATGACGTTGATGTTTGACTGAATGATTTAAACTGATTATTGAATTTGCCGACGACACGAGGCAAAGCTTTCAAGTTTTGTGTAGAATTTCGTCATGGCTAGATAAATGGGAGATACCCTTTAACAAAAATAAATGGCAGATTATTTAAGCAGGATATAAAAAAGGAGACTGATTATGAAATGTGCGGGGTAATATCAAACGAGTACAGCATCTAAGAAACACAGTCTCGTCAATTAAAGTCTCCCAACAATATTTTGAGGAAGCGATTAGAGAGAGAGAGAGAGAGAGAGAGAGAGAGAGAGAGAGAGAGAGAGAGAGAGAGAGAGAGAGAGAGAGAGAGAAGGGGTGGGGGGGAAGGGGGCAGCACGTGGTCGAGAAATAGTAAATACTGAACACAGCACACCCGAGGAGCGTGGTGTGCAGAACAGGAGACGTGGTAGAGACACATGAGGGCGTGGGACGCCTTAACCCACGCCCACCCTTTACCCCTCCCCCACCACCACCCTTTACCCCTTCCCCCCCCACGCACACCCCTTACCCCCTCCCCCCACGTCCGGCCGCCCCCTCCCCTGCTCCGGGCTGCTCCGGCGCACAGTCTGCCACAGTCCGCGCGTCACCAGGCAGCGTGGAGTGCTCGGCTCACACACGCGCCGCCCGTGGCCCTTGTCCTCGTGAGCCTTGCACGCCTCACCCTCCATGGGCCGCCCTGTGATTGTGCCTTGCCTGTTCTGGTGAGGTCCGCGCCATACACAACCTACACGCCCCCTTGCCCGCCGCGGTTTGGTGCAGTGCCAGGCAAGGGCGTTGGGGGCGCTGGGCACGGTCGTCGGCGGGTCGTTCACACCTCCATACCAGGGACAGTGTGGAATTGTGGTTGTGTCGTGGTTGTTACGCAGTGCTGACGGTGGCATGGTGTGTCAGTCCGTGTGCGGTGCGACTTTGTGTCTGTGTGTGCGTGCTCTTGTGCTGGGAGGGGGCGGGGCGCCCTTATCTGTGATGGATATGAAGTGTAACTTGTGATGTGAAGGACGAAGCCCCTTGACTGTTGTGAGAAGATGCATTCTGTGGAAATTTGTGACAACACGCGTACACCAAAGTTTGTTATATCATAGTTTCCAATGAAAAAGAATGTGACTATATGTGTTTATTATGCCAATGGAGCATGTGTTGTGTTGCTTTGGTCCAGGACGCTATATAATAGGTCGTGGAAATGTTACTTTCCTTTTCATGAAGGACAATCCAAGAGAGTGAATGGTAATCGTGGCTGCTGGCCATGAGTGGGGAATCATCTTAAAAGCGACATCCCACCACAGACCTTGCTGGCGGTGAAAACAACCGCCCACCTACGACTCACATCATCGGCTATGTATAGGAAGACCAACGTAAGGTTCTTTCCCTCCCGTGCTGCACCCTGCGGAAGTCTGTTATTATTAGGTTGCTTCATGAGGAAGACGTGCCCGCACATACCTCGGGTCATGCCATCCTCTGAGATGCATCCGTTGACCTCTGCCCCCTGGTTAAGCGTGGATGCCTGCGGAGGCGCGTGTGACTCCGCTGCTGTGCCTTCCTGATGCATCTTCAGAATCCTCGACCGTCGTGTCTTCCTCCCGCGCGTATGGTTTTCGCTGCGCTCTGATTCCCTCCAAGCCTCATCCCTCAAGAGTTTTCCTCAGTGTTCGGGAGCTTTAGCGTGTGTTTAGCCTTTATAACGACGCTGGAGATTCAGGGTTTATCAGGAAAGGGTTTATATCTACTTGTAGAAACTTGCACCAAACTTTTCGGTTGTCTTTCATTGCTCTAACTGATCCCGTCTATTGTTAGTCGGTTACAGAGAAGACCATTAAAGGAGGAAAGTCAGTGGTGTTAAGAGGAAGTGGTGAGGGGCTGGGGGTGTGGGAGGCACGGACGGGCGTGCGTCCAGATGAGGGGTACACGTGGGCGGGGCGAGGAACACGTTTGTCGCCAGTGTTGCTCACTCGTGTTAATTATGTCGCTCTTTCACAACATTACG
Organism: Eriocheir sinensis; assembly: GCF_024679095.1. NCBI lineage: Eukaryota > Metazoa > Arthropoda > Malacostraca > Decapoda > Varunidae > Eriocheir > Eriocheir sinensis. The sequence continues at coordinate 19,436,455 of NC_066512.1, read as the reverse complement.
TGCATGAACATAACTGAAGTCCTCAGTCAGTCAGCCAGTCAGTCAGCCAGTAAGGCAGGCTAAACAACGGACACCTGCCGTTGCCACGGCAATAAAGCAATTGCGGTTCTGTTGTTTACTCACAAGTAGACACGAACGTGAGACTTTTTCCCACGACTATCACCGAAAGTCTTGGATAAAGGTAACACCGGATCTAGGTAATGATGAGATCCCTCTTACAAGAGATCATAGATTACTGCTTTTACTCGCTTGAGACGCAGCCTGAATACAATTATGTATGCATTTATATCCTAAACTGACTCTAGTTGTCTGTATGTACACCTGGTGTGTCTGTGAACGGAAGCCGCGGCGGCAGGATGTTCCCCAGTTTCCTCGCTGGTCACGGCGCAAGACTCGTCTTGGCGGCAGCGGGTCGTGCCAGGTGGGGCGTGTGGCAGGTGTTCGGGGGGCGGGGCGCTGGGTAGCTCCAGCAGCTTGCCTGCTCGAGGCGGTAGGGGGTCAGCCAGCAGCTGATGGCCTTAGGGGAGGCAACAGCTGTGTCGCGGCATTAGTAAGAGAAAGAAAGAAAAAAATAATTGGGTGGCTGAAGAGTCGCCTTTTGCATCGTGATTAGTGAAACGTCCTCCAGACGGCTTCTAGTCCCGGGCGCGGGTGGGAGGCGCGGGGGCGGGGGTGAGCACGCGGCCAACCGTCCACACCACCGTGAGAGTTTTAACCGGAAGATGATTAAATTCAGCAACCGCCAAGGTCTTCCTGAGAGGGACACACCGTGATCACGTCCACCCGCTCGGCCGAGTTAAAGGCTCAGAGAGTCCAACGTAGGATAGCCTTATTGTCGCCCATAGGTGAAAGTGAGAAAAAAGATACAAACACGTCGCATATTATTTGGAGATCACCGACAGAAAGGGAAAATGTTGTTTACTCAATTCCAGGAATGACGGATATTTTCTTACCACAAACCTTGAATCCGTCCTTCACCCAGCCGGCACCGCGACGCTGACTCAGGACGGTCCATGAATCCTGATCGGCAGGACGCAGTGGACTCGGCTGACTCGTGGTCGGGGCGAGGCAAGGCTTCAGACGCAGCCAGGGCAAGGGAACCTGGAAGACAAGCCGAAGGTTGTAGTGCGGCCATGACGGGCGGCAGCGTAAGGCGGCACAACGCTGGCCCGGCTCCTGACGCTGCCGAGTAACCACCGATCCTCCCTCACCGCCTTACTGCCGCCACCACACAGCCACCCCCAGTGAACACAACACCGTGAACTTCATGTGGGGAAAAAAAATAAGTGAATGATAAGCAATGGGAATCCACAAAAAGAAGACACAAAACATCACTGAGACACATAAGACTTATAAATTCGTGAAATGAGTCTAAAAACAGAAAAAAAACAAGAAAAAGTCAAAACATGGAAGCTAGACTAATGTAACAAGTAGAAAAAGTCAAAACAGTAAAAGAGGAACACAGTGAACACCCTTGAAGCCTCCCGCCACAGCCTCCCGCCGCAGCCACCACAGCGCCGGCGGGATGAAGGTGGAGGCGCGTCGGATCCTGGCCCACCTGCTGGACCGGCGAGGGAAGAACCGCTCCAGGAAGGTAGGGGAAAGCGGGGCCAGTCGTCTCAGCCGCAGCGAGCCAGCCATCCACGCCCTTGGCCCCGACCTCACCCGCCGCCCCCTCAACAACGCCATCGTAAAAGGGTAGGACGGCAGCAGGAGTTGGGCGAATGGGGGGGGGGTGGAGAAGGGGGGGACATTAGTTCTGGTTCTCTTCTCCTGCATCTCCTCCGGTAGGGCCATTAATCCCCTCATCGCTTTGAGTTATCGTTATCTGCCTCACTTATCTTCATGCACTTCACACATCACTGACGACCCGCTCGCTCTGCCTCCTCTTCTCCTCTCTCATTCTTTTACCTTTACGTCCACCTGCACCTCATTTTACGCCCATCCGCCTCCTTGCCTAACCTCTTTCATTATCTACCATCCACGCCGCGCTTGTATTTATTCTTCGCGGCCTCCATGAACGACGATTACTTCCCTGTTCTTATCGCCAGGAGAGTTTATGAATCTGAATGCTTGTTTACTTTTTCCGCGTCATCGTCATCGTGGTCGTGCTGCGAGGGTGATGGAGGGACTTTAGGGGTCGTTCACCTATGATCCTCCTGAAGAGTTAAAGCAGCAGGTGGTGGTATTGAAAGGGTGGTGGTAGCGATGGTGGTGGTGAGGCAGTGATGTTGTAAAGCTTCTGCGGCGGCGGTGGAGTGCAGTGGACCATTCAGGACGCTTCAGCTCACCTTTGTAGCTCTCCCGAACAGGTTATCCCAGGTCTGACGTGCCGCTCCACTTGTATTAATCTAAACACAGGTATCCATCCTCAAACGCACGGGTATATCCTAACTTACCAACCTGTTTACTCTTACGTGGCGTGGGAACAGGTGAGGAGAGGTAGGTAGACACGCAGCACAACAGGCTACCCCAAATTTTGTTCCAACTCTTATTTTTTCTTTCTTCTCGTAAACACGTAAGGATGGTTTACAGTCCCGTGATAATTTTGTTTTTGTGTGTGTGAAAAGGTAAATGGTTCTGGTATGTTTGTTGTTGTTGTTGTTGGCGGTGGTGGTAGTGATGGTGATGGGGGTGGTGGTGATGATGGGGGTGATGGTGATGCTGTGATGGAAATGGTTTTTATGATATACTTAGTACCAATATCACACCCCGATCGTCCTCTTTCACTTACCTCCCATCCTTTTTTTTTTATCATTTTGAACCCCAAAAGTAAAAACATGAGAGAGAGAGAGAGAGAGAGAGAGAGAGAGAGAGAGAGAGAGAGAGAGAGAGAGAGAGAGAGAGAGAGAGAGAGAGAGAGAGAGAGAGAGAAACTAATATACTCACCCACCACACCTTCTCGCCCTCAGTCGCCAGGTAACCCAAGAACACCTGTGTGACTAATCAGATCCTCCTCCTTCCCACGCTCAAGAGGAGTCTATCCTCTTCGGTGGTTTATCTCGTTTGCTGGTCGTTCCTGCTCGTGTGCCAGGGAGGGGGGGAGGAGTAGGGGTGGTAGGGAGGTATTCTAGGTGTAGGAATGAGAAGAGGTGAAGAGAAGAGGCACGAGAGGAGGGGAATGATGTGTGATAAGAGGAAATAGTGCATGTTTAGTTTCATCTGTTCGTTCGATTTAGTTCATTGTTTTAACACACACACACACACACACACACACACACACACACACACACACACACACACACACACACACACGTTACTACAACTCATGGGCTGTCAAAATGTAATACAGTAGCAAAAAAAATCCAATGTTGGGTGCCAGAAATACAAAAGGAGGAAGAGCAGGAGAGCATTGCATGATAAGGGAGAGGAGGAGAAGAAGGAGGAGGAGGAGGAGGCTGAGGAGAGCAATGCATGAGGAGAAGGGAGAGGAGGAGGAGGAAAGTTTAAATACCACAGAGAGCACACAGGTGGTTGGCGACAAGTCTTTGGTTTCTGAGTGGTGGTGAGCCCCGCCACTGAGGCCTTTGTGGTGAGCTGCTCCTCTCGTCTCGCGGCGGCCGCAAACAACGAGAGATTTGCATAAACGAGGGCCGGGATGCTTTTGTTGTTGTCATTGCTACCGCTGCTGCCATTGCCGTTAGTGCTGTTACAAGCATACTACCACCATCACAACCACGACTACCACTACTTACTACTACTGCTACTACTACTTTTTCTTCTTTTTCTGGTACTATTACTATTACTACTACTACTACTGCTACTACTACTTTTACTACTACTACTACTACTTCTACTACTACTAATATTACTATTACCACTACTACCACTACTACTACAAGAAAATTGATAATAACCGATAACAACAATGATAATGATAATAACAGTAACGGTAAGACAAATAATATACAGTACCTTCGAAAACTTGACTCCTCAGCGCTACACTTTATATCATCAGGTTTAAGAAGCCCTTTATCGTGGCTCTTGCAAGATGGTGTGCCCGGTGGCGTGTTGACTCAGCGAGGGGCCGAGACACACACGGGACTTTTGTGCACTCGAACTCAAGTCTTGTTTGTCCCGCTGTGAATACGCTTCGATCTAGAAGGAGAGGGAGGGATAGAGGGAGGTTTTTGCATACAGAGAGAGAGAGAGAGAGAGAGAGAGAGAGAGAGAGAGAGTAATGCTAAAATCTGCTTTCTTGGGGGGTTCGGTCAGCGGCTAACCACTGTCAAAACACAAACACTCCTGCGGCTGGAGATCTTCGCGGCGCTCGTCAGCGGAGTCCTCTTGAACGGTTGAGGTGCTGGGTGGGGCGCGGCAGGAGGGGGAGAGAGTCCGTGTCAGGCTTACTCTTTTAAATACGTCCTTCCTACCCCTCCCTATTGACCCCTGCGAGGACACACTCTCTCTCTCTATCCTTCCGAGATTGACCCCTCTTTTGGCCACTGATATTTACATATTTTTACAGGAGCTGCGCATAGCGAGTTTTCTTTTTTTTTTCTATTTACTTTTGCCCTTGAGCTGCTTATTATACTGTAGAAAAAATTAAAACAAACACGAAAGGGCTGTTGTTCCTATACAGATCGAACTTCTATCCACCAAACGGTATTACGTTTTTTACAGTCCTATAATAATTGTAATGATGATGAAGGGGAATGTAGTCACGTATTCGTACAATCTATCTGTCAAGTCTCAAGGTATGATGTCGCCAGGATTACGTCAACTTATTTTTTTAGTCCTTCTTTTCAGGCGGCATTTTCTCTTTCGCCAACTCTGTAAAATTCACTGAAGATCCGAGTCAACAGGAGGCGTGAGATAAAAGTGGGAGGAGGAGGAGGAGATACCTGCCCCTCCCCCTCCTCCCTCCCTCCCTCTGTCGGGATGTTTGCCTCCCCGTCAGGATGCCCACTCTCCGACAGGTGCTGGATACTCTCACTCCTTACCCATCCCCCCCCCCTTCTCTCTCTCTCTCGCAAGTCAACAACAGCTGGAATGGAGTCTCCCCTCTCAAAGGCCTTAAATGTTTACTTCTTGTGGCAGAGTAACGGGCTTGACGTCGAGGAGGACTTTCGTCTATTTTTAAATGCGAGAGGGAGATCGGGGGAGTCACACTTGCGGAATGCCTATGCCGTTTATTTTACTCGCATATTTTTTTAACTTATCATTTGTGTGAACCTGAAGTGTGTGTGTGTGGGGTGGGGGATGGGGGGGGGGGTTGTCGGGCATATTCCTTAGGCCTACCTTCCCCCTACTCCTCCTCTTTGCTCCTCTCATTCTTCCCAGCCCTTTCCTCCTCTTTCCTCCACCCATGCATCACGCCACCACCCTCAGGCCAGGCGGGGAGAGGCGTGTAATGGCTCGTGTTAGGGCGTGAAGAATTAGAGTGCTGATCGTGACTAATTACGTTATTAAAGTATTTATAGGTGCATAAGGCAAGCACGATATCATGTTTGTACTTTTCTTATTAACGCTCTCTCTCTCTCTCTCTCTCTCTCTCTCTCTCTCTCTCTCTCTCTCTCTCTTTATTCCTACAAAGCACGCATATTTTCACACTAAACCTTTTTTTCTCGGGGGTGTTTTTATTTATCAGTATCCACTAAATTGCTTACTTTTCTTCTTCTCTTACCTGAGCTGCCTTTTTTCTGTGTCTTTTTCCCATTTTTTACTCCGTCCTACTCTTTCATTATTTTTCCCATCTTTTCCTCTTCTTTTCTTTCGTTTGTACCCATATTTCTTCTTTTTTTCATATTTTTATCCCTACCCTTGAATTATACTGTATTTTCCTGATATTCATTTTCTCCTTATGAACTATTTGACGCCCTTTTAATCATCATAATTGCGCCTTCATGTATTATTTTGCAATCAATATTATGTTGATGATTAAGGTTCATTCTTGCTCGCATCACATTTTCTTTTCTGTGTGTGTGTGTGTGTGTGTGTGTGTGTGTGTGTGTGTGTGTGTGTGTGTGTGTGTGTGTGTGTGTGTGTGTGTGTGTGTGTTTGGTTAGCCTTGGTCTTGCTCAGAATTTTAAGTATATTAAGGTGAATGTTGCGTATGTGTGTTTAGTGAAAAGGTCGACGAGATGGTGGTGGAAGAGGAGGAGGAGAAGAAGGAGGAAGAGAAGGAAGAGGAGGAGGAGGAGGAGGAGGAGGAACTTCAACAGTAGCAACGGCAACAGATGGAAGATATTGAGAAATGGAAGAATACGAGGAAAACGTATGACTAGGAAGAGGAGGAAGAGGAGGAGGAGGAGGAGGAGGCAGAGATAGACGAGGAGGAAGAGGAGGGGCGATGGGAAAGGAAGTGGAAGGAGGACAGGGGAAGGTGGGGTGTGTGTGTGTGTCTCCCAGGCGATGATTTCCTCACTTCCTCCTCCTATTGACAGACAAACAGACAGACGGAAGAATAAACAGACAAATTCAAACGCAGGTAGACAGGCAGGCAGATAAATAAGATAGACAGAGACAAACAAATGCAGGCAAACCTATGTATTGAAAGAGGCAGTTAGACAAATATAATGTAGACAGAGATAGAGTGTATGATTAGTATATATTTTGAGTGCATATACGACGCCATTGCTACAGTAGAGAAAGATGACGAGCTTGACGAGGAACAGCAACAGCAGCAGCAGTAGAGAACACAGCACAGGCAGCACTCACGACCGGATGGACCAAATTACACAAGATGACTTCCTCTCTTGTCCTGCAACCCGCGTGCACGCCGCTCCCTCTCACCTGTGTGCACTCGCTCGCGCATACACACACACACACACACACACACACACACACACACACACACACACACACACACAGCTGGGGCGGAGGGATGAGGGAGTTGAAGGTTTAATGCATGCTGTACGGACTGGCCGTATGTGAAGCTTCATAATGACATGATTATGCATTTAAGCTGAGAATGTAAAAGAAACCCAGTGAGAGAGAGAGAGAGAGAGAGAGAGAGAGAGAGAGAGAGAGAGAGAGAGAGAGAGAGAGAGAGAGAGAGAGAGAGAGAGAGAGAGAGAGAGTTTATCATCCATTATTTTTTTTCTCACATTTAATGTTTCCCTTTCCATTGCAGAGTGCCAGGTGGCGTAGGGAACGGCACGCCCCCCACCCCGCCCTCTTCCCGCCCGCCGCCCCTTCCCACACACCCGCCGCCGCCCGTCCCGCCGCACGCCCAACTCTTGCCACACCCTCCGAAGCAGCCGCTGCCGCCCCTGCCAGGCCACCAGCAGGATGAACATCGGTTTCAGAGGGACGAACACCTGTACCAGCATGAGGAGGCCAGACACCAGCAGGACTCACCGCCACAGGCACCTGGCACTTGTATCCTCCCCAGACGAGGCATTAGCAGGGAGGAGGCAGGAAATCGCTACAGGTCACCCTCCAACCCTCCCCCGGCCTCCCGCCAGCCTCCTCCCTACTCGAGACACCAGCCTCCTGATCCCCAGAGGCGACCTCGCGGGCCCTACCAGCCTCCGCCGCCTCCCAAAGCTGACTTAGGTGACCCTCGAGAGTACCGGGAGAGTCGGCCTCGGAACGTGCGGAGCTCCGTCAACCTGGATGAGCTGAGGGACTGTAGGGATCGGCGGGACCCTTGGGCCGATGGCGACCTACGCGGCGGCCCGGAACCTCGCGACGCACAAAATGATTCCCACCTCATGGATAGGAGGGACACTTGGGGTAAACGACATTCTGCCATTGTCCTTCGAGACCAGAGCCAAGAAGACAAAGTGAAGTCACCATCGCTCACCCTACCCAAACCAGAGACATGGCTTCCCCCCAACAACAGATGGTCAACCCGCGAGCCAGACTCTGGCTTCGACTCACTCAATCTACAAACGGCGGACGATGGCCAGCGATGCACAGAACCAGCACAACAGGGACACAGTCGTGCTCCTTTGGTGCTGCCATCGGATGCCCCTTACTCCCAGTCCACCGAGGACTTGCTCAATGCCTCAAGAACCTCCCCGATGTCCCTCTCTTCTGCCACTGCATCCACGTCTTCCTCGTCGTCTTCGCCCGTCCAGTACCCGACAATCAGACCCGCCAAGCAGCCTTGTGTTACCGGCGCCTCCCACACCTCACCCTACTCGCACAACTCCCCTCGCAGCTCGCCTCACCCACCTGGCGGGTCACTACATGGTGTGGGGCCGCCGCATCACCATTCAACACCTGTTGGCCCGCAGCGCACCGCATCTCCAGAAGGAGCACTGCTGTCTGACAGTGTGTACCCTCAGCACGACACGCAGCCCAGGTATGCTGAGATCCAAGACCACTCCGATCAAAGAGCCAAAGACGAGCGGCTCAACCATCGACTCTCACGGGATCTGCGAGATGTAAGAGATGTGCGAGAAAAAGGGAACGACAGAGAAAGCATAGAACTGGCCAGAACAGGGAGGGACATGAGGGACCTTAGGAACAACGACAACAGAAACAGCCGCGAAATTAGACAAAACAGAGACATGAAGTCGAGGGAGTTTCGTGAAACCAGTCTGCCGCGAGACTTCAGAGACACGCGGGAGGTGGCGGCGAGAGGCTTTCGAGAGTTGCCTGTCGATGTTGACGAGCGAGATCAAGTGAAGATCCGGCAAGATCGTCTTCGAGGACAGCGAGAAGGGCGGCAGAACGGTGAGGGAGGCAAGGAGGTGAGGTTCAGCAGCGACACGAGCGAGAATCTGCGGGTGCGCGACGCTCCTGCTTACGACCGCCGAGACAGGGACGGGGATGGCGCCGACGGCCTGCAAGTGAACGACGAACGGCGCCTCTCCTCCCACCAGCGGGACCACCGGGGCCAGCGGGGCGACGGCTGCACCTCCTCCTCGGTGTCGTGGATGGAATGGACACAGCAGCTGCAGGTGAGTACCTTTATGTCATACTCAATAGATGATACAAGGATCACAGTGTTTGGCGGCGTTCTTGATGCTTTCGTTTGGATTATACAAGTTTCATGCTCTTTAAAATAGCATCAGCATTATTCTTATTATCCTATTTATATTATGTCAATATCATTGTAATTAGAAACCTTTTGTCGTCATTCCCGTTAATATCATGTCACTGACGAGTCCTTCCTTCCCGCAGGCGTATGTGGCGTGGGTCAACTCGCAGCTAAGGAAAAGAGGCCGACCGCTTATTTCCGACCTGCGACGCGACCTTCAGAGCGGCGTTGTCTTCGCCGACCTGATAGAAATTATCTGTAAGTAATCCTGCAGACAGAAAGAATCCATAATTGAGATGTAGGGAAAAGCCATTGAAAAACGAAAACACAAATATAAGCGGCCTACTGTGATCATCATCCATGTCACTAGCAAATGGATAGTGTTCACTCCATCATGTGACGGAAGTAAATAAGGAGTGTATCCTAATTGACCTTTACCTGAGACACGTGGCGTCCCTAAGACTTCTTCTCTTGTCTCCTTGGCAGCTGGAGAGCGTGTGGCGGGTATCCAGCGAGAAGAAGAAAGGGATGGCCACACGCCCCAGGGCATGAGGGAGAACCTGGACCGCATCCTGCAGTTCATGGCGGCCAAGAGGATCCGTATGACGCATATCACCAGCAAGGAGGTGGCGGAGGGTAATCTGAAGAGCATCATGCGCGTCATCTTGGCGCTTGCAGCTCACTACAAGCCCCAGAGCGTGAAGGCCGCCTCACCCCACCAGCAGGATCCGCCGCCCCACGCTCCCATCTGCGCTCCCACTCAACACCCATCCACCCACGGTAAGTACAGTTTCCTTCCCCAAATTAAACTCTTGCTATCTCAGGAATGATGTTATTATGGCAATGACATGGATGGCAGTTGGTGACGTTCAAACACTGTCTAGCAACTCTTCGTAGACTATTGTAGAACATTATTAATTTCGTAAAATATTAATTTCGTAAAATATGCATGTTTACATATATTCAATAAGCATGCTCGAAAAAGTGGTGATGGCATAAGGAAAGAGGAGAAGGAGGAGGAGGAGGAAGCAATACAGTGGAACATGATTGCTAGCATGCAAGTGATGATCTCGTGCAGATGTAGGTGTGGGTCCTGACGCGCCTTCCGGAGGCCCCGAGAAGACACCAAACTTGAGCGCCAACAGGCGGGCCATCGTGACGGGCGGGGGCGGCGACGACCCCGGGGGAGTGCCGGGCCTCAGGCGGCACCCCAGCATGACGGCCGCCCCTGCCACGCCGCGAGACTCTTCGCCGGTGTACGAGAACCTGCCGAGGCGTGTGGCGTCCTCTCGCTGGGCTTACGACTCCCTCAGAGCCTCGCACAAGTTCCAGTGGTCTGGGCCACCATCCCGCCGCCCCGGACCATCATCGGGGCCCAACAGACCCAACCTGGACGAGTCTTCCGATGACCCACTCAACACCTCCCTCAACACCTCCCTCACCATCTCCCTCAACACCTCCATGGAGGGTGAGGTAGAGCCGACCTCGCCCACCCGGGGCTCCTCGGTTGGTCGTCCAGCCGCCCTCAACTTTTGGCAGGACTTGACCACGCGCCGCGACGCTCCCGCCGCCCAGCCCAAGTCTTCGCCCGTGACGCCGGCACAGCCTCCCGCGGACGACGGCGACAACCCCTTCAGGTGAGCAAACCACCATGTTGGTCAGTGTTTATAATGGAATAACGAACGCACTTAAGAGCACCTTTAGAGTGTATTGATATATTCAAATGCTGTAGTCAAGGAATTGTATGTTTCGATGTCTGCCAAAACTAAAATCAAAGAAAGATCAAACCATATTTTAATCAGAATAAGATTAACTTTTCACAGCAAAAGTTTTCATAGTTACCCACAATATTTGCGGAGTATTGAAGAAAATGGTATTGCATGAGAAACTAACATATTCTCCCTTCAAACGCGCCAACAGATATCACACCATCCACCGCATGAGCGGGAGACGTAAATTGCCGCAGATCCCTGGCGCACCGAGTCCCAGCAATAGAGTCACCACGCCGCAGGAGCTCCCTGAAAGCCCCAGGGACCCATCAGAGTCACTGAGTGAACGTGGGGAAGGTAAACCCATGGGAGGCAGCAACTTGGGAGAGGAGAGTTCTCGAGAACCTGAAGGCCGAAGCCAGAACTCTTCCCCGGCCACCAGCCTGGTCAGGGGCCACACGCTGGAGCAGTGGCCCAGGGAGAAGCCTCAGCATGACGCCTGGGAGCCCGAGGACCTGAAGAACGTGCTGCGGGACCTGAACAACACCCGCGACCAACTGATGGCGCTGCAGCATCTGGTGAGTACTGCCGCCCAGACACCGAACCCCCGTTAGCCCTGCTCACTTACTCCTCTCCCGTTAGTGTCGTCAATCTGTAACCTGCTAACAGATTTCCACGCTCTCTCTATGTTGATACCCAACACTCCGCTGATGTGAAGTGAAGGAATTAACTCCTCTTTTTCATATTTTCCTTCTGCTCGACACCTTGACAAAAAATTACAGCCGTTACCTGCTACAGTTATTCTCTGTGATTAGTGATTACTTACGGTGTTTTAATAATTGACTCCGCCAGGAAGTGACACATACATGACTGACCAAAACTGACTGACATGACATTGTGAACATAAGACTGCTGTGTGCCCGTGCATGTACGGGTAACCCCCCCCCCTCCCCCCCTGACAGACTTTACTCTTGCGATAATAGTTTTAGCAGCTATTGGATTTTATTCTGCGTAGCACGTACATGAATTATTTTTATTATAGATTTTTATCAGTACATTTTTCTCCCGTGTGTACAATGGAAGGTAGGGAGGTCACGTGACTGGCGAAGCTCCTGTCAACTCTTGTAATGAAGGCAGGGAGTTACTGTGTTGGGGGCGCCAACCTACACTCCATCCTGCGCTGTTTTTATCATTACAATTCTTCTTCTTCCTCTTCTTTATCATCTCTCTCTCTCTCTCTCTCTCTCTCTCTCTCTCTCTCTCTCTCTCTCTCAATCTTTTCTCACCATGACCAGAGCGGAACAAACGCCGCTAATTATCCCTGGTGTAATCACTAGTAATTACAGTCATCCCTCGTCGACGCGCCGCGCTGAGCCTCTCGCCACCAGCCACACAATGAAGGGTCGGCTTGCGTTACTAAAGGCCCTCCAGAAGAACCGGTTTATAATTGTCTACACTGGATATTATATTAACAAATTATTTTTTTTTTAATTATTGCTTAATTGATTCTTATACATATTTCTTTCTTCTAACCTCTTATTAGTTGACCTGTCATCCTCGAACTTGTAATGATGGTATGATTCCCTTTTGTATTAATGTGTTGGGCTTAACACTATTACATCTCCCTTGTTTTTCCAATAAGATTTATAACAGAACAAGACAGACCCTTACGAAATTCTGAGTTGGTCTTTAACACTATCGTCTGTTAGTTCTATTTCGTGTTTTCTTCACTTCCATCCGCATCTCATAAAAAAACATTAAATTCTTCATTCTCATGAGCTAGGATATGTTAGGATTTTTTCTTTGTTTGCCCTTCTTCCCAAAAAAACATCATCCCAACAATCTGAAAACAGTACCATCTCGCTAACGTGGCAGGCAATTAAAGCCTGAGAAAGACAGTTATAAGCACTGTTTTTTTCTCATTACTCTTCCGTTTTTAATTGTTCACTGCTAAGGGTTACGGAAAAAAAATTGTAGGTACTGGTTGGTTACGGTCAGGCCGAACTGTGCTGTGGTGATGTTGATGGCCTGGTCAAGGAATGTGGTAACGTGGTCAAGGCGTGGTGGTGGTGGTGGTGGTGTACTGGTGGTGTGGCCAAGACCTAGCGGGGAGTGGTGGTGGTGGTGGCGTGGGCGAGACGCGTGGCGGTGTAGTGGACAACGGTGCGACGCGTGGGAGGGGGAACTCGGCTACGTGAGGGTCTGAGAACACCGCAGAATCGCTATATACCATTGTAGTACGTGCAGTGAGCGGCGTAGGAGGATCGGACGTTACTTGGGGAGCGGAAGGAATAGTAGTCACGGTGTGTTCGAAAGCTCGTGATGGGGTAAACTTATTGCTGTCTTAAATGGAGCTTGTGAGGTGACGGTGATTGTATAAATGAGGAGCCGTGGGGAAACTTAGACGTGCTTATCTTGCAGGACACGTGTAAGGTGGTGGCGATGTTAAGGTTGTGATGGTGATGACGGCTGTGACAGTATGGTGTGTTATGGCAAGGCTTACTCAGGTGTTTGGGAGTGAAGGTGGTGTGGTGTTTTCAGGGGAGATGTGGTGTGAAAACGATTGTTGTCGTGCGTGGGTCATCTTGGTGGTGTGGTGACATTGTGATGGTGTGGCGAAGGGCAGGTGGGGTGTGAGGTGGGCATTTGGAGGGTAGTCGTTGGAGCCAGGATATGACAGTGTGTGTGTGTGTGGGGGGGGGGGGCCGCTCTGATGATGGTGATGCGGCGCCGGGGAGAGCAGTGTGACGGAGGAGGTATGGGTATGACGGGGGGATTATTGGTGGGGCACCCGGAGCGGATGATAGTGATTTGGTAGTAGAGGTGTGTGTGTGTGTGTGTACAGGGCGCCTGGTAATTGGGGGTGTGGCCTCGGTGGGAAGGTGATGTGGTCGCAGAGATAATGTTATGACGGGCTGGGCCCATCGGTATTTTTCAGATTCAACAGGGACATAGGCAAAAATTGGTTTACTTACAGGGTTGTGGATGAGTGGAATAGGCTTAGCAGTCATGTGGTGAGTGCCAATTCAATTGTCACATTCAAAAATAGATTAGATAAATTCATGGACAGCGATATTAGGTGGGGTTAGATACACGGGAGTTTAGGTTCAAAGGAGCTGTCTTGTACTGGCCTACCAGCCTCTTGCAGACTCCTACGTTCTTATGTTCTTATGTTCTTATGTATTGTGCCCATGGGCGTATGGTAATGGTGTGACCTTAGGGGTGAGGGTGTGGCAGAGGCTTCGTGGTGGTGGTGTGGCTGGGGGCAGGTGTGACTGCTCGCTGGGAGGCCAGTTACCCCTTTCTCCACACTGACCACCAAACGAAAGAGAAATCGGCCGGGGGTCAAAACAGACTTTCTTCGCCCACACACATGACCGTTCTTTCGTCAGTGACTGCCTCGCAGCAGGGATCCGCCGTTCTTAACAGCACGCTGCAGGAAAATATACTATCGAATGACGAAGTCATATGAAAAGTTTGTGAAACTTTGTGCCGATAAATTCCTGTGGCCGGTTTCTCCTAACGGCTACCGGAGTCTGCAGCATCCCACTCCCTCCTCTGACATGCCCGCAAGACTAGTCCAGAAGATGTAGCCTAAACACGGCTTCTCTTTTCTTATTTTTAGAGCGGTTGGTCTCCTTTCACCAGTTATTTGTACTCCTCTTTGCTTTCTCTTCCCCTTGTGGATAATTGTTGCTTGATGTCAGTGTGAAGTCATTTCGAGGGTGTCTGGAAAATAGCAAAACAGTTCCGCCAAATTAAACACGTTCGGCTACTCGAGACACTCCGAGGAGTCACATCCACGGACCACCAGACTCCCTACAACGCACTCGAAACCTTACCCAGGATAACTAATATTGGGGTACGGAAGTGCTGTAGGCAATTACAGCGTCCTGTCCTGCGTTACAACGTTAGTCACACTCTGCGGGATTGGTTTACCGGAGAGCTGAGTTTGGGAGGGTTGTATTAGAGAGGCTGTCTTCCCAGGGGATGTTGCAACCTTCGTCGGTAAATTCAACATGAAATTTTAGATTCACGCCATGTACCTCAGTAACGTAACTTTCATCAAACACAGGAGGTTACACACAAGCTCCGGTAGTGGTAATAAATGTAGGATGAAATAAGAGTAGCACCTGGGGTTATGTGTTATGTAGAAACTGGTAACCGGCGCAGCTGGGCGGGAGGTGCGTGGGGAGGAGCGAGGGGGAGGCGGTGGCAGGTACTGCGACGGACGGCGGCAAGTGGTCCAGGAGGACTCACCTGGGTACCTCCAAGCCGCGCTCCATCACGCAACGCGCCACGGCCACACAAACATCGCCTCGTGGTCGGGGTGACGCTTACCTGGATAATACGTGTGTCTGCGGCGATCTAACTCTGAGAAGTAGTAGTGTGCTGAAGGAAAAAACTGATGAGCTCAAACCGCTTATATTAGCCGCTGTTACTTTCCCGACCGCTGTGGTGGTGGTGCTTGGATTGGCTTGTGTGCTAAAGCCTTCAATGGTCGTGTCTCGGGAACACGGTTGATCAGGCTCTAGAAAACAAGAGTCGCCACTTTTTATGACTGCCAGTGTTGTGGTGGTGGCGGCGGTGCGCGGTCCGGTGTCTGAGAGGATCCGGAAACTCGGTTTTGCAATATTACATCAGTTGTGTTATCAGTCGAGCGTGTATCTACGGTGACCCGCGTGCTAGAAAAAAACATGAATTCAGTAACCCGACAAAAAATTAATGTGCAATGAGCCTGTGCTTGCAGTGGTCGTGATATGAGGCAGCCCCGTTTTCCCCGTGTCAGGGTGTGAGGGCGAGTCCCTGAGGCAGGCAGGAATTGATTATCAACACTTGTCATTCTATAGCGCCACTGCCGCGGCGGCTAGCGTGAGTGTAGCGGCGGCAACGCAAGACTCAGAGTACAACTTTTGAAGTGTAGAAGAGAGTTGAAGGGTTAATTGCGAAACATGCGACCTGGTGAAAGTGAGATGACCAAGAGATAGCGTGGAGACGGAGGAGGCGACGCTCAGGCTCCTGTTACAATGCCGGTCATAAAGAAGAGGACCAAGAAGGAAAAGGTGGCGACTTCCTGCCCATCTCTGTCTCTGTTCATCAGAGAAGTGCATCGTATTTATTATAAATATTTTATTATGCTGAATTACAGAAAAATCAAAACGCTACCTCTATATAAAATATTATTTGTTACCAGCATAGTTTGCTTTTCATATAGAAGTATATGTTTATCTTATTTTCATTTCTAGGGGGGTGAACTATACACTTATATTTGTTCATTTGAGGGAAATCTGTTCCATTATTTTGTTAGTGCTGAAGAGGTGACATACGAAGTCATGCGCATCAGTATATTGCTTACAAAATGTAAACACTGGAATCGTAATAAGGTTGTGGACGGGTGTGGAGTCCAGCCGCGTCGTGTGGGCGAAGGAACCGTAAGCCTATACAAGTCTCGTCGGTTAAATGCATGGACAGGCTTGGGTGGGCGTCAAGAGGAGCTTCTGGCAGGGTTAAGTCAGTCTGTTGTTGGTACCCATTTCCTGTTTTTGCAAGGCCCGCCACGCACGTGACTCCACATGGGTCTTGCTTGCTAGTCTTTTCCGTCGGGCAGCCCCACACGCCCCTGTAGACACAACACTAGCTTTGTCTGGATGAGGAAAATGTTCACCTCGCATACTATTCATTTCTCGTTTCCTGTGAGTGAAGAGCAAACGTATGTCAGCTGTCATGCTCCGTCATTAGCGGCGTGCCTCACCTGCCCGTGGCTACTCTAACCCACTTACCTTTATTTGGCATTGTTTTGTGTGTGTGTGTGTGTGTGTGTGTGTGTGTGTGTGTGTGTGTACATGATGGGCATAATGGCTTCAGTTCTGCAATGCGACGCTTGTTGTTCTGCTTATCTAACCGACCTTCCCAATACTCACGTCAGCGGGTCAGCGCGGCGACATTCCTCCCGTGGGGGAGCCTCCATGGACTCACCGCCGCAGGCCAACGTTCGAAAGCCACCTGTGACGGACGCCACTTAACATTGCCGGACGTCCCACGCGTTAGAACGTCCTTCGGCCATAGCTTTCGTTAAGAAAATATTTTTTGATGCAAGTTCATTTTGAAGAAAAAGCGATTTAAGAAGCAGGTTGCGTCGGGACCTTCGTGTCCTCCTTCCCGGCGGCTCAGTGGGTGAGGGAGACGTGTGGGCGCGGGTCGGTACAGCGGGGTTGGGGAGCCGTGGTGGGTCGTGGGAACTGAGTACACACAACAATTTCCACCGCGGAGGTGTACCAGGGTCTCATAGGGTTAGGACGGGGAAGGTGGAGGAGAGGCGGGGCCAGAAACACTCATTCATTGGCTTGCTCCGTGCGGTGCCTCCTACAGATGGCCCGCGTGCTGAGCGTTGCGGTGCAGCGAGGGTTGTGAACAAAAATGTTTATGAATTTTTTTTCCGTAAAATTGCCAAATTATCGGCATGATTTTCTAAACTTCTCTGCGGCTGCCTTTGTGGGCAGTGCGTGGGAGCAGTAATGAGTTGTGGGGAGGTGCAAGGGCGTGAGGGGAGGGAACCATCCAGTCACGGTGCCGGGCCGGTGCCGGGGCCGGACAGTGAACCTGCCATGTGTCACCGCCGTCGTTGTCCATCACAGATCACAGGCTATTACCAGCTGGCTGCCACTCGAGCACCGTCCATTAGGACACACCACAGTGACCCTTGTTTCACACAGAAGCCTCAAAACATTCATGAAAACTTATTGACTTGCGTAAAAGATTAGATGCAAAAATAATCATTACGTACGCTGTAGCAATTTTTATGCATATACCTGTACTTAAGTCTCCAATACTTAACTCTATCACCAGCATTATCAGGGAACACGACAGACCAGCGACTCGCCGCGCTTGCTTCAACACTGCGGCTTGACAGCTTGCTTAAATGAGCACCGCCTGCTCCACAACCACGACCACGAACCAGTGTTTACGACATCTTTATTAGGTACACAACGATTTTTTTCCATCGTCCGTCAGCTTTAGAAGTTGTAAAGTTATATATATATATATATATATATATATATATATATATATATATATATATATATATATATATATATATATATATATATATATATATATATGTATATATATATATATATATATATATATACACACACACACACACACACACACACACACACACACACACGTGCTTATGTGTTTGTGTGTGTGTGTGTGTGTGTGTGTGTGTTGGGAGGGATGCAATTCTGAAAGTCATGATAATTAGATGAGCTGTGATGTAATCGTCATAGTTAACATTGGCACGTCTAAGCTCGTGCTCTACATGTTTTTTTTGTTTTTTTTTTTTGTGAACATTTTATCCGGGTTATCACACACAAAATGTTACCCTAATATTAGGAAGCACCAAGGCAATCTTTGACAGGACATGAACACGTCACTTGCGTCGCTTAATACTGAGTATCATCCCGTAAACGTCTGCTTCAGATGACACAACCACACATTTGTCACCTCTTCACACTGTTGCCTAGACTGTAGTTTCATTATGAACGTGCTTAATTGTCGCGACATGAGTTTGTAGCTAAGCAGTGTTGGGGGAGATGAGTGACGCCTCGTCGTGTTGCAGCTCCAAGCTTCGACTGTGGTTGAGAGCCGCGGCGTCTCGACCTCGAAGGGAAGTCACAGCTTTACACCCATCACCGCCCAAAGCTGCATCACCCCCCCACACACCTCCCCTCCTTGCCACACCCCCACCCACAACTCCCCTTCTTGCCTGACCCCCACTCACACCTCTCCTCCCTGCCTAACCCCTACCTGCCACACGCCGACTCTCAGCTCTCCTCCCTACAATATCCCGTCGGACGCCCACTCGCCCCTGTTCGTTACCAGCTCAGGGAGAGACAGTCCAACCAAGGCAACCCAGACCGTGGACGTGACAGCCAAGAGTTCCCACGCCAAGGGAAGCAGCCCCTCCAAGTCCACCCACACCAAAGAGAACTTCAGAAGATCACATCGCAGAAAAGACAATCCGCATAGGATGTCGCCCACTAAGGATGAGTCTTCAAGAACTTCCCACGTCAAGGAAGAAGCAACAAGAGTTTCCCATAGCAAGGACGAGCATTCCAGAAACTCCCACAGCAAAGAGAAGCCTCGCAGAGATGATCCTGTTAGGGAAGATCCTAATAGGAAACATGTATCGAGGAGGCCGGTATTAAGGGAACCTTCCGCCAGCCTCGTGGACCCTTCCTCAGGAGCCCCGGCCAGGAGCCGAGGCAGCCAGCATCCTCATCGGCGACACTCACACCAGGTACACCTCGCCCACCCAACTCTTTCGTATCTGTCCCTTCAGTGTCCGAAATTATAGACGAATCACGCTTGTAGCACATAAGAAGTATTCCCACAGTTGTAAAATTCCTTGGCGCTCTTGTCCACTGTTGTGTAGAGCAGTAATGACGACTAGAAATTTGTTGATTGAAGTAGTTCGTTACCATTGATACTGGCAGAGACATGTCCTTGCCAGTAACAATATCGTTGAACACCTCATGCAGGCCAACATATCCTTCAGTAGTGGCACCGCCCTGGGACTCCCGCACCACCTGCCGTCTGTGGTATATTTCTCGTATATAGGAGCACCTTGGGTTGTCTGGCTCCAGCGGTAGCATCAGGTAGCTCTCAAGCGTCCCTCGTCCGCTTCATTTGCGTCTACCGTCATATTGTTATGTAAATGCTTAGATTCGTAGCATATGTTGCTATTAGGGTGAAGACCATAAATTTGCTTCATACCTCTGGTGTAGACTGTTGACTGTAAATGTAGACATAAGACATTGTTGACGTTGGACATGCATGTGAAACTTAGTATTGAGTGGTAAAGATGTTGGCGTCATGGGAGCGGCGGTCCTCACGTGCTGACTCATGGACCTCCCCCACACCTAACACCGCTCGATATAATGTTTCCTGTGGCACTTGCCGGTTTCCTTTCAACTTTACGCACCAAACTTTAATGCAGGTATTACGTGTAGCGCAAGACTGGTACTGTGGCACCACCTGTAGCACAATACACCCGCAGCACACACACACCACGTGGCCTGTCATGGCGTCACCACACCGCCCAGGCCCGCCAGCATGACGCATGTGGCAGCCCCTGCGTGGTGGTGTGGCTCGGCTATGACACACTGCACTTGCTCTGAGACACCAATAATTACTGACCCATATCTTACTTTCGTTCTTTATTTTTAATAGAAACATTATATTCAGCCAGCCATTATTATCTGGTGCAAATAACTGATTTCATAAAATATGATGCTGCCAAGTATAGGTGTAGATAGATAATATTTCGATTAGAAGCACAGTTTAATTTTCTTCATCATAAAGTTGTTCTTAAAGGCCTGACCGTTTCTTTGACCGGCAACAGCTAGAGGCATATTAATTTTTCATCATTGTTTAGTTCTTCCTAAAGTCCTGACCGCCTGTTTGATCGGCAGGAGCTGGACCCTACCTCGAGGGGCGGCCATGGACCACGATCGTCAGAACTACTCGAAGCCTCCACTGCCTCGGTGAAACAAGAGCTGCTCCATCTCTCTCTTGCTCGTCAGGCCCTCGAGGCGGAGAAGGTAAGGCATCGTTTTTTTTTTTTGTTTGTTTGTTTTTTGTGTGTGTATATTCAGCGTCTAGCAAGCTGGGCGATACAGAGTGTTCCTCCTTGATTTAAGAAAACTGTACCTTTACCTCAGAAGTTTTCACCATTTGCAGAGTTCTGTGTGTTCTGCATTACTTAGCATCATTGTTCTTCTTCCTCACGCTTAATGTTGTGCTCTACTGCAGGTGGAGTTGACGAGGCTGCTGGAACAGAGGGAGAGCGTCATCACGGAACTGCGCAAACAAATGCACCACCGGGACAAGGCCATGCACACGCAGCGGGCGCAGTTCGAGGACGCCCTCAGAAACGTCCAGGTTGGTGCAACTCAATGTAGAAGGATGCTTTATGCCTAACCAGATGAAGCGTCAAATATTTCATGGAGACAAAGCGCATGTTGGTGGTGAGTGTATCATACATGGAAGATCATCCCTACCGGTCCTCATCATGCATCATTTCCTTCATCCCCTTAGAATGGCAAGCGGGCCGGGGTGTGCGGTGACAGTCCCGGCGGGAGAGGCGGCCCGCGCGAGGAGCTGCACCTGGTCAGGGACGCCATCGCTTCCCTGAGGAGCAACTTCAGGTAGGTGTCAGGTTATTATGAAGCTGAAGGGAAGCCCGAGAAGACCATACCTCCCTTTGAGTGGCCGACCTTCTGCATAACTAATGTATTAGCAATTTCCATCCCTTATCTTTTGCACATGACTTCTTAATTGTTTCTTTACCATGACTGAGTTATTGTTAGCTTTTGTGGTGTAGAAAAAAAGCCAAATACATGGTCGTAGCAAAATATTCCATCCCTTCTCCTATTGTAGCGGTTCATTTGACTAATATCTACCCTTCTTTTGCCACCTAACTGATAAACAATAGTTAATGTAATAAATAAGCGCCACAAGATCGTAAAATAATGTAAGAGATGTGCGTGGGCGCGTCAAGTGGGTCAGGGTGCGGCATGGGCCAGGCAGCCTCCCTCACTGGGCGTCCACATGTCCACAGAGAGACGGACCCCAACCAGCACACCCTGGACACCCTCGAGCAGGCCATCTCCATCCTCATCGAGCGGAGCAGCAGCAGCAACAGCAACAACGTCGGAGGGGGAGGAAGCGGCAACGACAAGACTTCTCGGGGCAGCGAGCAGCGGCCTCAGACCAATGGTACGCCTTGAGAGTCTGTGTGTTGGCTTTATTATGCTCAGCCATTACCTCAGAGAAACTATTTGTGATAAGATGAGATTTTATTGTTCTAAATTAGGAAAATTCTTTACATATGTATTAATCATTGACGTACTGATCGGACAGCCTCACCTTCATTGACACCTGTCCGCCAAAACCGCAGGTGTGCAAGAGGCGTCCACCAAGGTGATCTACTTCACCGAGAGGACAGTGACGCCCTTCATGTCCACCATCAGCAAGCCGCTCGGGGAGATCCGCCTCAGGGACTTCAAAAACATGTTCGACAGGCCCGGCCTCTTCCGCTTCCACTTCAAGAGCTACGACCCCGAGTACGGCATGGTGAAGGAAGAGGTGAGGCGGCGCGGCCCTCGCACGTTAACATAAATATGTACTTCACGGCCGTATACACAGACATTACTTAGTTATTTTTAGCTGGCTTTACTAATTAGCAGAAGCAGCTAGAAGGTTTACTTAAAAGGGTGT
Organism: Eriocheir sinensis; assembly: GCF_024679095.1. Taxonomy (NCBI): domain Eukaryota; kingdom Metazoa; phylum Arthropoda; class Malacostraca; order Decapoda; family Varunidae; genus Eriocheir; species Eriocheir sinensis. The sequence continues at coordinate 19,414,528 of NC_066512.1, read as the reverse complement.
AAAAGCTGTTAACGTCCTGTCTGGTAGTTTTCTTCCGTAGTTGTATCCTTACAACTTTTAACGTACAATTATTTGTAAAAAGAAGTAAACATTATAGTTCAATTGTTGTGTTGTAAAAATTCAACTATACATTTTTACTTGTATTTTGTGTCCCAGTGGAGTTACTGTCGTTAGTTTTACATATATACATTTTTGGGATTCGAAACCAAACACATCTTGGTGGGCTTTCAACAATGACACAAATCCAACTTTAGTTCCAGGATTAAGTGCCTTGCTCCTCTTTGTCCGACTCTGCAGGGCACGTCTCACTATATAACTCTTTTACATACAGGATTCCTGCGCTGTCCAACCCTTATCTTTCTGTTAACCGAGTGCTATTTTACTCTCCTAAAACATTTTCTCTTACTCGATGGGCCTTGAGGCGGCGCTGAGCTATTTGTTTATATAGTTAGCCATTTGAACACTGATAGCGACTAGCGTGTCAAGACTCCTCAATATCATCATCATCATTATCGTCATCATCTGTTTAACGTCAGGTTTTCCCTCAATTTCTTACGAGGTCAGACGGTCGATGATACACTTCCATTGCCTCAGCCTCTCCAAAGTCGAGTGCTGCCAAATCCTCTTCAACACACTGCATGCCTCTATGTCTTCCTTGGCCTGTCTGGTGGGCGACCTGACACTTCGTCCCCAACAGCTCTCCCTAGTGCCTCACCATCCTCCCTCCTCTTCACTTGCCCAAACCACCTTCATCTCCTTACTCTCATTAGTATGCTCAGCTCCTTCATTTCACATCTTGCCACCTCCTCTCTGGACACCTCTCCCTTCTCCATATGATCCCTGCCTATAACTCAGTAATACCTAATCACAGCCAACCAACGCATCCTCCAACTTCATTAAAGGCAGTGTCTCAGAACCATATAGCATGCTCCATGTACCCTTATTCTCAAACCTTTCAGCGCCCAAGTACACATATTTAACAAGGCTTTCGTGGGAGTTGGGGCATTTTCACGGATACTTTAATGACCCTGGTGGTAGTTTGACCCTTCTTCTGTACTGTGATCCTAAAGCAACACTCATGAGAACCCGATTGATCTCCTTTTTGGCCTTTGGAAATAATTGATGTGAGGGGTGGAAGCGTCTGAGAATACCTACCGTAATCTTATACATGCTTCAAATACTTTTCCGCTGAAAAAAAAAAAAAACGGAATACGTCTGTTTATCAGTAGTCCTCTAATATCTCTCTCCACTTCCTCCATGTTGCTGCTTCCGGTCTTCTTCCTGCTTTCATCATTCCACCCTCACATATGTCACCATCTAACATCACCACCATCACCATCTAACACATCACCAAGATAGCAAGACTGTTTCATTTCTACTATTACACAATCATCCACCATAGAAGACTCCCCATTACCCGAACCTGTTTGTTACCAGAATTAAGTACTCTGAATCCTCTTTGTAACCATCTCTTTAGGCTGCCGGTAAACTATGAAAGTGCGCTAGTAGTTTTTGTGCATCGTTAAAGTAAGCCTGAAACAACCATCAATATCAAAACTTCTATGTATACGAGTCATGCCAGTAGTTCAGACCTGATCCAAGAAACATTTCTTTATTATACTAGTAACTGATCTATGTTACTAAGAGCTGTAGTGAAATCGGCTGTTGAGACGTGTTGAAGTGTGTGAGACCCATTGTGTTGTGTGACCTTGTGTGTGCCTCCCACCTTGTACCAACAATCCGTCCTTCCGTCGTCCTCTTTCCGTTTTTCCTAGACCCTTTTCTTGAACTCATTTAAAAGCCTTCCTAAAGCCTGCCTTCCCTCTACAACAGTAACCAGTAAAGCCCCAAGGATTCGCCACTCATCACTATTCTAATCTAATGTCATCATATTTGTCTCAGAGGTTTATAACATATTTACATATTTGGCTTAAGGCTTCTACATCATTGTTTACCTTCCTTTCCTATATTATTTATTCTCCTTTTCCTTGGCATGATTTAGGTCTTTCTAGAACATTGTTATCTGTCGTCATGTCCCAGGTAGTCTTATTTAGGTCCTTATCGCCATTTGTTTCTCTTCCCTCAGATTTTGAATGACGACGACATTCTGCCGGGCGTGGAGGGCAAGATAATCGCCTGGGTGGAGGAGGACGTCGAGTGACCTGCAACACTCCTAATATTGCAGAAAAATGTTGAACCTTCACAACGAAGACGACGCTCCCAGGCGGGCGGTGGATTAGGGATGCAAGCCAACACACCCACACTCACAACACAACCACGAGAACTTACTGTGTGTTTCTGGCCCTGACTGGTCGATAATTAGTGCTTCACATCACTCAACAGAGGGAGTCGTGAGGACGAAGCACTCTAAGCTTCTCTGTGCGTGCTGAGTTGGCAGTGAGTTGTCTCGCCGCCCACGCCGCCCACTTCACTGTTACTCCCGAAGACAATTATCTAAGTTCATCCCCCACTATCTTATTCTTGCACAAAACATAAAAAATTTAACACGAGCAGAGTTGTTTGTTTATATGCAGTCATTAATACAGACGCAGATGCAGACTGAATCAATGAAGATGGAAACATAAGAAACGAGCTTGCCTCCGCCCCTCGTCTGCCTTGTGCCTGCAGGATATCATCGGTCCGCGGCGTTACCAGCCGGTGGTTCGTTCGCCGAGGCCACTGACTTCTTGAGATGCTTAGAGGCCTGACACGACGTTATTTAATGTTATGTACAGTTAGAATTAAGAATAACAATTACGTGTACTTAAAAACAGTAGAATTCAAAGGAAGAAAATGTAATTTCACTTGGCCGGAGGAGCAGAGGGAGCTGGACCTTCCGAGGATAAATTGGGTCCTCTTGGCCGTATCCCTACCCCTAATCTGGAGGACTGTCGGGATAGGGTCAATATATGAGGAGGGAGCAGATCTCAACAACTATCGCATTTTCCTATGAAGGCTGCGGCTGCCCACGGACGTCAAGGCATGGTCCTGCAGGGCTTGTGCCTCTGGGTGCTCACCCTTCATTGTGTACATAATAATCATGCCTGTTTTCTCTCATCGTTATTCCGGCACTGTTTGGTTTTAACAAATCTGATTATTTTAAAGACACGCCTGACTTCCTCGTCGAAGCCAAAGATCGAATAAGGTAAAGTTATTTAATCATTAGAGATTTGTAGCTCAGCAGCTGGTCACTCCAAAGATGACAAAATCCAGTGTTGGTAATGTCCGATATTACGTGAAGAGGACCCGAGTTGTGCGGGTGTACAGCCTCTTCCTCTCATCTCGTTACCTAGTTGTAAACAGAGTTCGCCGCACCAGAGGGATGTGTATACTCGTGTACTTTTCGAACGTGGGCAAAAAATAACCACGATTGAAGTACGAGGTTATTCTGATGCATAGAGATAGTTATTTAAGCTTGATCTCCTGCTGTTGCTAGACTGCACACTTTAATACAAAAAACATGACCGTTAGCATGTAAGACTGATAGGGATGCTGTATATACATAAACTACAATTAATTAAACACTAAAATATATTGATGTTTGTTCATAGTTACCTTGGGCTGCTATTATATATATTATTCAGAGAGAGAGAGAGAGAGAGGGAAACACACACACAGAATGTTCGGGAAACACTGGCACTCATTCATATCAGAGGAGACTAACCTGCAACATGATATCTTACACGAGCAGGGGTGGAGGCGAGAGGAGCGAGCGAGGCAGCTGAAGTCAAGGGTGTCCCAAGCAGACCCGCCCCAAAATGAGTCAGCCAGTCAGTAGGGGAAGGGAGGAGAGGGGAGGAGTTAAAAGGCAGCGAATCTTGTATAAATTGCCGGGATTCCTAAGAGTTGTACCCTGATGTCATGTGTTTCATTGTATCAAAGAACAGACAACTCCAAAAGCCCGCTTCAAATATGTTTCCGTAGTTGAAAGTGATATAATGTATTGTAATATTATGTCACTTCCAATTACCGACCTTTTTCACGTCCCTGGTCATCCTGGGTCTCTGCAAAAAGTCTTATCGATGCGTTTGCTTACTCATGTGTGTTCCAGTCTGGTTGGTCTTCCCCTTTGCATGTTTCCAGGAACGCCCAGCAGTCCCTCTTGCCCCCTTATGCAGGTTGTTGGGAAAAAAAAAAGTGGGAGGATGATGGTAAAAAGAGACCTTCTGCTGAAACGTTCAACGAGAGAAGTAACAACACTGCTCGATCTTGAAATAAAAAAGGGAATTTTATTTATAGACAGGATAAGCAGCACATCAAAATAGTTTCCTCAACACACAGTACACGCAGGCCATAGCTAAATAAATGTTGTATACCAATCTGTGGTGAATTAAATGAAAAGAAGCGACTGTGAAGAAGCATTAGCCTATATCACCATCCATGGCAACCGATGAGTCTAGAGAAGAATCCTGAGGGAAGGGTGAGGGGCGAGAAGGGAAGAGGAGGGGGGGAAAGGAGAGGACACAATGGGATGAGAAGAGGGAAGGGAAATGGGGAAAAAGAGGGAATGTCAGGAACGAAAAAGAGGAGGGAAGAGCATGACGCGAAGAAGAGTATTACTGGCAACCAAGGAGTCTTGAGAAGAATCCTTAGGGAGGGGGAGGAGCGCGAAGGAAAAATGGGAAGGAGGGGGAAGAAGGAAGAGGAGGAGGGAAGAGGTAAGAACACAAGGGGAATGGGGAAGAGGAGGGAATGTCAGAGGAGCGAAAGAGAGGAGGGAAGAACATAAAACGAGATTGGAGGGAAGGGGGAAGGGCGGGAAAGGAAGAGGAGGGAAGAGAAAAGAACACAAGGGGGAGAGAAGGGAGAAGGAGATTGGGGAAGAAGAGGAGGGGAAGGGAATGTCAGGAACGAAAGAGAAGGGAGAAGAACATTAAAACGAGATGTGAGAACGAGATGAGAACAAGATGGGAGGGAAGGGGAAAGGGAGTGGAGGAGGGAACAGGAAAGAACAGAAGGGAGAATGAGAATGGGGAAGAAGAAAAGGAGGAGGGAATGTCAGGAACGAAGGAGAGAAGGGAAGAACGGAGGAATATCAATGGCAACTCTCCTTCTCCCAGCCTCCGAGAACGACAGCAGGCAACTCCATCCCACTCCCACAAACCTCAGTGTCTGCTCAGCCCTTGTGGAGTGTGGGTGCATGAAGGTGTCCCGGCGGAGCTTTATCACTGAGGCCATGTTTAGCTGTCGTGTGTGGCTGTTTGTCCCTCTCCTGTGTGTGCTGGGGAGGCTGTCAACATGCACCGAGGAGAGAGGTGGGCGGCCCCGTGTGTGTGTGTGGGCGTGGGCGGGGCGGGAGAGGAAACAAGGCGGTGTGTGTTTGTTGACGCTGCCCGCTGCCATTCACCACTTATTATTATTTTTATTATTCCCTCATTACAGGACTCACCCGCAGCCTGGACATCCATCATATAACCTTAAATACCTCAGAGGAATATCATTAATTAAGACTGCATGACATTTCCTGGTGTGGGCGGGAGTGGGCGGGCATGGCAGGCTACCCTACCTACCCCGCCCCCACCCCCTCCCCCAGTGGTGCCAGATGACCTTACCATCAGGGAGTGCCACGTCCCCGCGCGGCACTCAGGGGTCACGTAGGCTGTCTTGGTGCCACGGGGAGGGAAAGACACGCATGAGCCCATAATGTTACTCAATGACTCGATTTATATAGCAGGGAAATATTGCACATACATTGACACGCTTTTTTTTTTAGCCTATATATATTTTAGGTTCTTAACAAGTATTTTCGTGCAGCATTTGGGGTTGATTTTTAAATTCTCTATATGAAGGAATCTCTATGAGCTTACCTAACTGTCTATCTAACTGTCACCCAATATCTTCATAAGTAAGCATTCATAGGTAAGCAACTCAGCCCGCCCAGACAAGGTACAAATACAGTAAAGTTATTTGGAAACACATTGACCATTTAGAGCACTGGGTGGTGGATTAGCCTGAACCAAGAAGAGACTGCTGAAAAATCTCCTTGTGCCTAGCTGCTAAACCTAGGATGATTTACAACACACTTTAACGGTCATACCATACATCTCCCTCACCACCTTCCTCTTCCTCTTCCCTTACACGGTGGCCCCTTTCTGCTGGACAATATAAGACTGCATGAAAATGAAAGAGAGTACAAGTGGTGGGAGATGCCTTTTCTTTATATCAGAAATTCATTAAATCACATTACTGTTATTATCTTACTTGTTTATATTGTTACACTCTGCTTCAGCTTATATTTTAGTCTAGGTCTGTGCATACATTTCAAGGTGTTTTAGCTTAGGCATTCCTTGCATACATTTCAGATATACTCGTCATCACAGTGGCCACTAATGAGACAGATGGTTATCACAGATTTATGCGATCACTCAAGGTGTACGACCTCCCTGTGAAGGTAAAGGATCTGTACTCCAATTTTCTTAGTTTATCACCTGTTTCTGGAATTTTATCTGTAGTACAATACATCTTAGTTAATGAGTCAAGAGGGTTAATGTAATATGAGTAAAGTATGTAGAGTTGTTGTTTAATACACAGTAATAATAGTTTTTTGAAGCTTATAGAAAATAATTAACATCCTATTGCTGAAAAGAAACAGCATTTTAGTGAAGTTCTTATTGTTATTAATAACTGGGTTGCATCAGTATCCAGAAATATTATATGTAAGTATCATATTCATTTGTTGTTGGTATCTAACTCCTGAATGGAATCCTTACAGGTTTTGGGTCTTGGTGTGGCATGGGAGGGTGGCGACGTCCAGAACACTGTGGGAGGAGGTCAGAAGATCAATCTTTTAAAAGCTGAACTCCTTAAATATAAAGATGACAAAAACAAAATTATAATGTTCACTGACAGGTAAGGACTCCAGACGTGAAGTTGTGTCATTGTATGTGCTGATCATGATATATTTAGGCACTTAGCAGTACAGTCGGGGCCGTTGTCACACAGACACCTGAGCTGGGCTCTCTGTTTTTCTAATCTTTTCAATTTATATTTATATTATTATTGTTTATTGATCTTATTATTATTATTTATATTATTTTCAATATATATTTAATATAACGATGAATTAGTAGTAAACAAAAAAAAAAAGGAAAAGATTAGAAAAACAGAGCCCAGCTCAGGTGTCCGAGTGACAACAGCCCTGACTGTACCTACTGAGATTTCTTCCTACCACTGATAGACATATTCAACCCAAGGAATATGGCATTTAAGTCTGAATTCATCTCTTTGATGTACAGGTGTGTGAGGGCATATTTTTTTTCTTACAATGAGGAACTAATTGATAACAGTTTAGAGATAAAGGAAAGATTTTTCTTTGTCATTCAAGTGTTACCTTTTTCCTTTACTTTTTTTCTAGGGTGATCATGTAGAGAAATGACTCACCTAAAGCAATACTGATATTTGTAAAGGTATTCCTTCTCTTGAGACAACTGTAAGTATTTGATAGTTAAACAAAAGGGCATTAACTTAAAACTCCATTAATATATAACATATTAGCATTTCCTTCTTCTAAGCCATCATAACAGGAAGCATATATCAGGATTCAGCAGTAGACAAAATATTTACACTCCTGTCCTGAGTGAATGATCAGTGAATGATATCAGCATTTCCTTCTTCCAAACCATCATCACAGGAATTGTATATCAGAATTCAGCAGTAGACAAAATATTTACACTCTTGTCTCGAGTATGATCGATGAATGGTATCGGCATTTCCTTCAAAAGCCTCATAACAGGAAGTGTTCACCAGGGTAAAGCAGCAAATAAAATATTTACACTCTTGTCTCAAAGATGATGAGGTCTGGAGTTTTCTGCTGACAAGGAAAAGTTATTGTACACCCTTGAGCAACGGGGATGGGGTTGTTGGTGTGTGAAGGTCCCAGCAATACCTAGAGATTGACTATAATGAGCTTGCTTTAATCAGAAGGGTACTTGTTGGCAATCTCAAATCCAGCTCATGATCAGACCATGGGTGAATTACACACACAGACACGCAATTAGTGGGATTGATCTGCCCCAGTTTTGAATATGCTTCAGTTGCATGGTCCTCACAAAAAAAAAAAAAAAAAAAATCTATTAACAAGATTGAAAGTATACAAAGAGCAGCAACCAAGCTCATCCCTGGCATGATGGATATAACATAAAAGAAAATATTGGAAAAGTCAGGGTTGCCATCCTCAAAAGAAAAAGAACAGAGAGAGGTGACTTGATTACAGTGTTCAGGGAGGTGAAGGGAGTAGACAGAGTTGATAGAGAAGCTCTTGTTGGTATGGGACACAGGAGCAACTAGAAGACATAAGAGAAAGTTTAAAAGAGACAAGATGCTTGAAAGATATCAAGAAATACAGCTTCTCCAATTGATGCATTGAACAGTAGAACAGTCTGGACAAAGTGGTTGTTCAGTCTAAAAAAACTTACTTGAGTTTAAAGCCAAGTTTGAACTATTGAGACTCAGATATATATATATATATATATATATATATATATATATATATATATATATATATATATATATGTATATATATATATATATATATATATATATATATATATATATATATATATATATATATATATATATATATATATATATATATATATATATATATATATATATATATATATATATATATATATATATATATATATATATATATATATATATATATATATATATATATATATATATATATATATATATATATATATATACATATATATATATATATATATATATACACACACACACATACACACACACACACACACACACACACACATGCACACACTGTAATGGGGGGGAACAAACTGCCATTCCTGAAGCACATGAGAAATTGATCTAGTGAGGATAAATATTTTTCCCATCAGTCTGTCCCTGATTTGAACATGGGCCCTTGAAACACAAGCTCGCAGCTCTAGCATCAAGCCAAAGAAAACCCTTGAGACTCAAGGTCTTGGTAGTCCTTCTTCACATCAAGCCATTACAACACTGCATGGATGTATTGCATCATGTTTCATACTCACATTAGTTTTGTATTTTAATGTATACTGTATCTTTACCACCTCATGAGTATCTAAATTCTTCCATCAGTTATGATGTGATATTTACTGCGGGTAAAAGCAGCATCCTGGAGAAGTTTGACTTACTTGACGCTCGTGTGGTGTTTGGTGCTGAGGACTTCTGTTGGCCAGACAAGAACCTTGCAGGACATTACCCAAGAGTGTCCTTTGGTTACAAGTATCTGAATTCTGGAGGTAAGCTGGAAGCTTAAAGCCCACACTGAAATTAATGAAAGACTTAGGTAATCTGTTATATGCCAGCTTCCCTGCATAAAGTAGCTCCTGTACACTTATTATTTACCTCCTGTCATCCTCACTTATGATTCTTTGATACTCCATTTTGAAATTACATTGTATATGCACTAAACCCCTGAATACTAAGTTGGCTTCTCACATTACATACCCTTATTTGGAACTAATTCATCCCCATCTCACCCTAATAGCTTTGTGTTTAAAACTGCTTTTTAATTTTAAATGTTTTAGCATTTGTATATGTTCCCTTGCACTCCATATGCTTCCATTAGATTATTTTACACATCAGAGAATGCTAATTCAGATGTTATGAGCTTACCCTGCATGGTGAATTTGTCACCCTCCTTTGCCTGAATTCTAATGAATAAAATTACTCTAATTCACATAATGATGGTTTGAATTTAATTGGCAGGCTTATGAAGCATGACTCAAGGTTCTGGAAATGCTTGCTGCAGCACCGAGGATAACGAGGTAGCATGTTACCTGGAACTGATTTACGTTTGTGTATGTTTTATAATTTTAAATATACTTTTTGTTTCCCCATTTCAAGCATATATTGAGCCTTTTGGCCATGTAAGTACATATAAATGTTAATTATGTAATATAAGGAAAATTTAGTTTCCATTTCATACATGTAATAGTCTGTTTGAACTAATGTTCTTAATTTTCACAAGAATTTCATAGAATTTTATATTATGGTTGCTTTATGAATTATATATGAAGGCCAAAATTTTCTTTTTTGAAATGATACAATTAAAGTGGTATACAATTGTACTGTAATGACTATTTTTTCTCTCAGGCTTCATAGGTTATGCCTCAGATTTGTATGGTGTTGTATCGTCACATGACATCAGAAATGAAGATGATGACCAGCTGTACTACACACAAATATTCATCAATAAAGAGTTGAGAGATAAATACAAAATAAAGCTGGATACTCAGGCCAAGATATTCCAGAATCTGAATGGACAGTTTGGTGAGTAATTATTTCTCTTAACTTATTTGAATATCTTTTATGAGCTTGTAAAAGTTGTTTAGATTTTCTCTGTTTGGATTTCTATTGATTTCCATGAGATACCTCTTTGTTTGACAGCCCTTTCTCAAACTTTTTTGTTATAAGCTGTTACCGTCAGATGTTTACTAACTTTAACATAGTCCACCAACATCAACTAATTTTCACTGTGGTGGTTCACATCAATGAAAATGTGCCACCATACATATCACTGTAAACATCTGAGAAGTTTGACACCATCAGCATCAGTGTAAACAGTTTTAGGAATTGGTATTGTCAGTGTCATCATCAACACCCAGCATCAATGAGTTTTTAGTGATTGACAAATTTAAGTATTCCCTTGCAAGAATACTAGCATCACAAAAATATGTACCACAAAATCTGTTACGCTTGGGCTTCAAGATCCATGCCCATGGAGGACAATTGCCACACAGCAGCACTGAAGGAGATGTGAGGATCATGTTTGATGAACAACTCCTTCATGAAGTTGTTGAGAAAGGTGTCCTTGTCAAAAATAATTTAAGTTTTTTTCACTCAAGAATGTTAGGAATTAGATCAGTTAACCAGGGGATTAGACAAATACACTATTTCCCTTATGGAACTAGTCTCGGGCCAAGAGTTCAAGCCAACTAAGAGTATCGTCTGAGCTCAAATAAGCCTTGGATGGTACTTACATACTTTGCTCATCGGCTCCCAGACCGAGACAGTATCACCGTGTTCACTGCCTGAAGACTAAACACATTTACCATGAAAGGAATAACAATAGTTCAGTGTTTCCTTTCATGGAATAATAAATAATTGCCATTGCGGAATTATTAAAGAGCAAGGATAATTTAACCAATCGAAAGCCACACCATCTGGCGAGGGAAATTCAAAATACCCCTTCAGACCCACTTGGTTGTCTTTTGCCCCACAACATCATCTGCTCTCAAGCAAACAAGACCTCAGCGCTCACGGCTCCCACATTAACTCGCAGCAGTGCTGATTTATACTTAGTCTCGAGGACGACAGGACTCCTCTAGGACGTACTTCAAGAGACCACTTCTTTTGAAGCCCTTCGAAAGATAAGTGCCTCCTACAGTGATTACAAATAGGTATTATTATCAGGCCTGTTAGGATTATCGTTGTAATGCTGGGAGGTGCTTGCAGGGGAAAGCCCAGCACTCATGCTGTATTAGTGGTAAGTGGTTTGTGTTCTTTTTGTGGAGTTGTCCTGGAGAGGTTTAAGTGTCTTGCGAGAAACATAACCGTTGGGTACGGTAAATTCACTGTATCACAACAAGAAAGGCCTAATAATATGACTGTGTTGGAGTGAAATTGTGCACAGATGATGATAAATGGAAGATAAATATATTGGTCTTTGCAGATAACACAGTAGTACAAATTTCTGAGAACAATAAAGCTTTCCAAAAGTTGGTATATGAGTTTAGTACGGATTGCATTTTCCTCCATGGTGTTGTGGTTAGCATGCTGAGCTGATCTGTGTTTGATTCCCACCCTGGGCAGTCAGTGCATAGCCCATCCAGCTGTTTTTTCTCTTTTGAGCTGGACGATAAGTGGGTACCCGGGGAAAGCTAAACTGTGGTAACCTGGATGTTGTACTTACCTTTTGTCGTGGGGTAATGAGTTCTCACCCACCAGAGGCCTACGGGCCAATGGTGCAAAGAGAAGCATTGATGCCATGCTACAGCATGTGCCTTCAACTATACCTCTACTTTACAGGATGTTTCTTACAAAAGTGTAAGCAAAGATTTTTGAGACGGAGAAAGAGTGAAGTAATAGGTCTTTCCCTTGCCTTACTGGAGAATAACTAAGATAACGGGATTATCAAAGTCCAGGTTTTTGTCTTTCCCTGATAATAATTACATCTCAGGCTGAGCCTGTAATCAAAGATTTGACCTGTGGCAGGGAATCAAATTATGCTCGTACACCAGAATTTGAGGAATCCTTATGTGGCTACCAACCCTGAGTCTCTGACCTTTTCATTATTCATGATAAAGCTGTATGGTCTCAATACTAGAATGTTCATAGTCATTCTAGACTAATTATATAACAACTTTGTTAAATTCCTACTTATAAAAAATCTAATTTGTGTGTATAGTTTGACTATGAGATAGTTTTGTTCTTTTATGTAAACTATTATGAGACTTAAATCATTGACAAAATATTTCATCAAAATATGCCAAGGACTAGGAATGATGTAACATTTTTTTATGATATGAATCTTACTATCATCATGGGGTATTATCATCGTTTTTGTCCTTATGATGATGATGATGATCATCATCATCATCATATGTATTTTTATCATAAACATTAGTTAATCAATTTCTCATTTGCTCAGCAGGTTTTTTTTTTATTTAGATTCAAGAGTGCATAAATTCGGAAACAGTGTGAGGTGTCTGAAATGAGCTATGCATATGTGAAGAAGGAACACTTTCCCCTCTGCTGCCTCATTTCCTTTTTTTCTGTTAGCTTTGTTATGAAGAACGATACCATGGAGAACTAAAGTTTTTATGGCATCATCGCTATTAGTAAGAGGCAGGATGGAAGTCAAAAAGGCCATGTGATCATTCTGATAGGTGTTCTAGGCAAAAAATTGTCGAGAAGAGTCCAGGCCGTAACATCAGCCTCCTGTATAATAATAAGTTACATCCCTTATAGTCAATCTTAAGGTGGTGTGGACTTCAGAGACATGTTTTCTTCATCCCCATGTCTTCATGTTTTCATTAAAATCACTTCTATGTTCATGTTATAAGTCATGGCTAAAGAAACGTGCTCTCCTTTTTAGTCCGTGATGAACAAGGATGCCAATTTTTCCGCAGGTGATGTGGCCCTGAAGTTTGAAGATGAGGATGCTAGAATACAGAACACAGTGTACCAAACTGTTCCCATTGTTATTCATGGAAATGGACCATCCAAGGTGCTCTTGAATTCTCTGGGGAACTACCTTGCCAAATCCTGGACCCAGAATGAAGGGTGTCTGTCATGTCAGGAGGGCCGGCTGGAGCTGAAAAATGTGCTGGTGAGGGAACCTGATGCTTTGTTTTGTGAGATAGATCTAAGTACTTTTGAAGTGTACATGATTACATTGTAAACACCTTTCAATTTTATGGGAATCATTTAATAGTGCCTCTACTTCCAGATCATTTTCCTCTCTGCAGAGAGTATTGGCAATATAAGGACCATTCGTATTCTTGAGCCTACTCCTTGAATTTACTTTTTACAAAATAATAAAATATATAGATAGTCTTTAATCTCATCCCTGATTCTCTACGTCATCAGGCATGTAACAGTATGCTTGTTAAGCTGGCTGATAGTGTTAGTTTATCTTTGTTTCTCTCTTTTCATGTATTTTTTCTTTCATTCATTATAAACCTTTATTTTTTGCTTTTTTGTAATGTTCCATTTATACTTTGCATGCATTTTCTCCTGTTGTGGACCTATAAAATATAATAAATTAATCAGGTGAACTGAATTTGTACTATGAATTTACAAATGTATCCTTTTTACAGGAAGATGATCTTCCCCAAGTCTTGGTGGCTGTCTTTATTGAAAAACCGGTGCCTTTTTTGGAGGAAATGTTGGAGAAAGTAGGAAAGCTTGATTATCCCAAGGAAAAATTGGATATGTTTTTCCATAACCAGGTGTGTAAAGATGTGTAGGGATCTGTGTTATGTGAAACCTCTGTCATCCTAGTGAAACATAGCATTTATGATATTACATATACCAGAGATCCTATACTCTTGAATCTGATAATTTTCCTTAAAACCCTTTCACCGGTTGAAGCAAAAAAATGCGATCTAAAAATTATTGATGCAGACCATCGAAATCACAAAAATGCCACAACCTTTAGAAATCCTTTCTGCTTGTGTAAAGGTACGTAAAGGCATATCCGATTCAAATCCATGTTTTCCACCAGCTATGGTGTCACCAGCGTTGCCATAGAGACAAGAGAATGGGAACATTTCCATTCAGCTGGGGAGGTGCCACTGCCTCCCAGACCTTGCTATTTTCTTCATGTTTTCATTCTTAATTGCAATTCATGCGCAATATATGCATCATATTGCATACTTGTCAAGTGCACATGTTTGGTGAATAGAATAAGTGTGATGTAATTCAGATATATGATAAAGTTATACGGATCTGTGACAAAATAATCTTCTGCCTGTGCCGGTGTCTATTTTATTGGCATGAACTGGGCAGTTTTCCACAAATGAATGTTGTTGTTTTCTATAGTTATATGTATTACTCAGAAACAGTGTTTCTTGGCCTCCTGGAAGGGTACATCACACAAAAAATGGTAAAGCGAGCACGAGTCTTCCTCAGCTTTGGAAAATCAGCTTGCTGAAAGGCATTTCATTTACCAGTTTGATGATAAACATCACAGACCTAACTTTAGTGTTTGTTCAGTCTTACTTCTTCAACATCTAAAGACGGATAAAGCGAATTGCAAGAGAAAGCGGGCAAGCTTATATTGTGATGTCTGCCCAAACAATCTTCCACTTGGCACAATTCCTCACTTTAGAACTTATCACACTATAAATGTTCAAGAAGATGTACAACTGTTCTTTGTATCACACAAACAGGCTGCTTTTTTTTAAATAATAGTAGTTTGATGACTTAATATTGTTGAATTTTCCCTCATATGAATCTCAAACAATCTTTTTTGGTACATAAATTTTATTTAAAATAGATGATGTAATATAGGTATTTGGAAGGATTTATGTGAGTTATTACATTTGTATGGTTATATGCATGTTTTCTGCACTATACTTTTCATATTTCTTTAAAGTAAGACAACTTTGTAATGTGTTTTCAGGAATTAACTTAAGTATGCTTTTATTTCGCTTTGCCACAAAACACAAGATGTTGTATTTTCTGCTACATATTATTAAAAAATAATGTCATATCTGAAAAATTCAGGCAATGTGCTAAGTTTTCTAGATTTCAGAACCTATCTAGGATTATATGCCCTGTATATTATTGCATGCAAACAGAATTTGGTTATTTGTCATTCTTTTCCTCAGGTAAAACTACATGAAGACTTACTCAGCAAGTGGGTGGATGAGCAAAAGACCCTCAACTACCGCTCTGTCAAGTACATTTCCTCCACTGAAAACATGAAAGAATGGCATGCTCGCAACTTGGCCGTGTGAGTATTGTTACATTCATCATGTAATACAAACAGTTGTTTTCTATCTTTTTTTTTTATCCTAGAATGAAGTATATCAGTAGAGTTGTCATCATCATCATCAGTGACACTTTTTCACAAGGACAGGGGTGTGCACCAATAAGGCCTTGTAGCCATTCTGATATATTTTCTAGACATATCAGTTGAGTGTGGGCTAACCTCAACTTTCTGTATAATAGGACAGACATCTTTTATAGTCATCTCTGATGGCACACATTAAAATACAGAGACATATCTTCCACATCAACCTCTTTAATTCTGCTGCAGTGTTGCCTCTCTTTTTATCTTCTATTGATATATTCATGTTAACTGCTCTTCTGAACTTTCTGACTGCATGCCTCCACTCCTCCATCGTCTCCACTACACCCAGTTTTATAAGAACATAAGAACGTAAGGAGTCTGCAAGAGGCCAGTTGGCCTATACAAGGCAGCTCCTGTAAGCCTAACCCGACCTAACCTAATACACGAATATATCCAACCTCTTCTTGAATGTATCTACAGTAGTGGCACCCATGACATGACTGCAAAGCCTGTTCCACTCATCCACCATGTTATTGGTATACCAATTCTTACCTATGTCTTTGTTGAATCTGAATTTCTTTATCTTAAAACTGTTGCTTCGTGTCCTACCTGGCTCTTTTACAATAAAACCCTATTAACATCCCCTTTATTAACTCCTTCGTTACCAACTCCGTGATCCCCACGCTTCCCACCCCCCCTCTCCCACACTGATTTTTTTGCGCGCTTCTCCCAATTTCGTGGGGGTAGTTTGTTTTTATCCTTACACCCATATTTAGTCCTTTATGTATTTTTTCACGTGTTCTGATAGATTTTGTTCACGAGATGTATACTATTTAAATCAAAATTCCAAAGCACTCACGTCATACCTTGGTACATCAGGATGAACACCAGAAAAATCCTCAATTAGGGCAGGAACAGTGCCAGGACGATGATCAGCAAAGGGATCAGCCACGAGTGTAAAGGAGTGTAGGGCTGTGTGGAGTGTGGGTGTGTGTGGTGTTTCTTCATTGTCACCATTCACATCACTCATTTTCCTCGTCACTACTCGCCTCACTGTCATTTTTGGCAAATAGCCTTCATCCAAGTCACTTATGAAGCCTTCTGATTGAGTTTCATTTTCATTTGACCCTTGTAAGTCACCTTCAAGAGTCATATCACGCTCAGAGTCACTATCGGACGGAGAAAAAGATGCCATGACGCGACACGTGTCAATCACACTGCCCGCCACCACCCCCAGGCTTCACATTGTACCCCCCAAGGCAGACGTCCCCAACATCCTTGAAACACAAGGTGCCAACTAGTCAATTTGTCACTACATCATAAAAACCATACAAACCGAAAAAATGAAGTCCTGTGTATCGTCAATGAGCGATGACATACGCATGTACTTCATCGGTTCCTTAGCTGAAATTTTATATTAATTACTGTGGTACACCATCGGTAATGAAGAGGTTAAAACCTTAACTTAACCTAACATAACCTAACAAAACCAAAACAAACACTATAGGTCTTGACTCAGAAAATTCATATATGCTTCTTTACTAATGAGACTTTCAATACAAAAAAATGAGGTCATTCTTTGATGATTTATACCATAAGGTGTTGGCTATCATGTGTTTGAAGATATCCTAAACTTAACCTATACCATAATGTGCTGGCTATCATGTGTTTGAAAGATACCCTAAACTTAACCCAACATAACCTAACAAAACCAAAACAAACACTGTAGGTCTTGACTCAGAAAATTCATATATGCTTTCTTACTAATGAGACTTTCTATACAACAAAGTGAGGTCATTCTTTTTTTTTATGTGCCAGCCTATAGCGCCAGTAGGCTTTCTTGAGGAGCCTGGATGGTAGTTGGCCTCAGCCCTTCATGGCACAGGCAAGTGTTTATAGCGGCACCATCTTTTCTTGGCTCATGCTGCCCCCCGGAGCTCGTTCTTGATTTATTGGGACGGTTTCCTCTAGAGTCTGGGTTGATGGGTGGTCTACAGGACAGCATGTGGGTAGTCTGAAGCCACTCGATGGTGACTGAAAAATCATAGGTGGTAGCGGCGGATTTGAACCCACGATGAATGTGGGGCCTGCACGCTAACCACTCAGCCACCACCTACCCAAAGATGTTGATGTTTGTTAATCTATACCATAAGGTGCTGGCTATCATGGGTTTGAAGATACCCTAAACTTAACCTAACAAAACCAAAACAAACACTATAGGTCTTGACTCAGAAAATTCATACATGCTTCCTTACTAATGAGACTTTCTATACAACGGAGTGAGGTCTTCTTTGTTGATTTATGCCTATCCTACTTATCCCCTATACTGTTCAAACTCCTTATCCAAGGGTTAACCAGCACCTTCATACTTTCATCCCTTTTTCTGTTAAACTCAGGAACAGCCTTCCTTTGCCTGTATTTCCTCCTGCTTATGACTTGACCACTTTCAAGAAGGGATTATCAAGAACCCCTTCTAACCGAATCTGACCCTCTCTTTCGGCTATCCCAGTTGTCCTCTGCTTTCAGGAGCAGTACTGCAGGGAACTTTTTTGCTTTTGTTTTTTTTACCTTCAACTGCCTCCCATATTATTCATAAAACAAGTGAGGAATCTAGGAGTGATGTTTTTTCTTTTTTTTTTCTTTACAGAGAGCTGTGCTTGAAACATAACTGTGATGCATTCTTCAGTGTTGATGGTGAAGTTCACCTTGATAATCCAGAAGCATTATCTCTTCTATTAGCACTTAACAGGTGAGTGACTACAAATGCTGCCTATACAGTGATCCCTCATCTATCGCGGGGGTTAGGTTCCAAAACCCTCTGCGATAGGCGAAAATCCGCGAAGTAGTGACCTTATATTTATTTTATTATTTATATATATTTGAAGGCTTTATAAACCCTCCCCACACTTATAAACCTTTCACTCACTCTTATTGACCTTTCCCACACTCTTATAAACACTTCCTATACAGGAGGTCCTCGGGTTACGACTGTCGACCCACGACGTTTTGTCGTTACGACGCGGTCCCAATAAATGATTCTATAATTCTTGTTTCGACTTCTGACATTTGCTTCGTAAATACGAACTTCACGCAGGAACTAGTTTGTTGAGCGGGACAGAAGAATACTCAGAGACAGGACAATATGAGTGTAGCTCACTTCCTTTATATCACAATTAAGTAAATATGGAAGGGGAGAGGGAGGAGAGGGACAGAGTGAGTGATAAAAAAATACAGATAGAGGATGTAAGGAGGGAGAACAAGGAAAAGGAGTGGAGGAAGCAGGGGGAGATAGAGGATGAAAACAAGAAGAAAGGAGAAGGGTGTGGGGAGGGAGGGGCAGAAGGGAGAGTCAGGTCAGGGCTTTGGTCAGGACATGACCTGACTCACTTCTGCCCCTCCCTCCCCACACCCTTCCCATTTCCCCTTCTGTGTGTGTGTGTGTGTGTGTGTGTGTGTGTGTGTGTGTGTGTGTGTGTGTGTTTTAATATAATCTAATGGGGAAGGAGAAAGGAAGGATGAGAGTGATAGAGTGAGAGATAAGGCTAAAGATGAGAGGGTGTGAGAAAGGAGGAAACAAGGGAAATGAGTGGAGTAAATGGGACGGGTAAAGAAGAGAGAGAGGGAGGGAGGGTCAGGTAGAGGCGAGGAAAAAGGGAGAGAGAAAAGGTGTGAGTGGGATGGAAAGAGATTAAAAGAGAAAAACTGGGAGTGAGGGGAAAGGAAAAGAAGAAAGAAATGAGAAAGAAGGAGAAAAATATGGGGACGGAGAGGGAGAAGATAGAAAGGAAACGGGGGAGTAGTGAACCAGGGAAAAACCTAACGGCGCAATAGGCCACGACGGAAAAATAAAAAAATAGGTGGGTGAGGTAGGTGCTTATTTAGGTGTGTTCCGACTTATGTCGAAAATCAGGTTACGACACCTTGTTAGAAACAGAACTCCGTCGTAAGTCGAGGACCTCCTGTACTCTTAACCCCTTCACTCCGGCGACGCCGACGTCGGCGTCCAACAGCGTCACCGTATGGAAAGGGTTAGTCCTCTTCTAAACCTCTTAATCCTCTTCCATTTCCTCTTAATCCTCTTCTAAACCTCTTGAGACGAAATGGTAGAGGATTGAGAGGAGTTTAGAGGAGAATTAAGAGGTTTAGAAAAGGATTAATCCTCTTCCATTTCCTCTTGACCCTTTCCATACTGTGATGCCGACGTCTGCGTCATGGATGAAAAGGGTTAAACACTTTCTACACTCTTAAACCTACATAATTTTAACAACATATAAAATTCTATATTTTCTATTGTTTTTATTTTTTTAGGCTAGAAAATGCTTATTTTACTGCAAAAATAATGGAAATAATAAATATATAAAAATACCCATAAACTGCAAAATCCCGCGATATAGCAAAAAATACACGATACAAAACTAGATACATACAATTTAAAAATCCGCGGTATGCTGAGACCACGATAAGTGAACCATGATATGGCAAGGGATCACTGTATACCTTTGTTTAGTAAAAGTCATGGGATGGAGAGTTTTGGCATTGGTGTGGGTTTGAGACACTGATGTGTGATGTCACCATGGCTGTTCAATATTTATATGGATGGTTGTTGCATGAGAGAAATGAAGGCCTGAGTATGGGATTTGGGTGTAAGGCTGAGAGGAGAGGTTACGAGCAGTCCTTGAAGACTGGCTTATTTGTAGATGATACAGTATTGTTGGCAGAAAATTATAGAATACTGCAGAGGATTGTGGATGAATTTGCTGGGTGTCAAGTGTTAGGTAATTTGAGGTAATTCGAATGGTAGAGTGGGTAAAATTTCATTCACTGAGATGGTTTTTACATGTTTTGAGAATGCAAAATGAATATTTTGTTTATTCGGTATATGAGTCAAACAGAAAGAAGAATGGAGGTGGCAGGAATACCATTTGTAAGTTGTACTGATAAAACTGAGAATTAAATGAATACAGGTGGAAGGGGATTGTGAATTATGTGGAAAAAAGTTTATAAAGAGGAGAAATGGAGACTTCTACTGTGGGCACCTTGTCATTGGGAGTTGTCGGAGTGAACAAGGCATGCAAATTTAGAGATAGATATTTATTGTATAACCCAAAGTATAGTTATTCCTTTTGTTTGTCAGTTTGCCTTTTGCTGTTCTGTGTTGCTTTTAGAGAGATAGATAATTTTTTAAGCTAATCCTTGGGTGTAATCTGTTCCTGTATGCTTACTCCGTAGACCCATACTTGCCGCTGCCATGGTTCGTGATGGCCAGGCTTGGTCCACCTTCTGGGGAGCAGTGAATGAGGATGGGTTTTATGCTCGTTCCATGGACTACATGGATATTGTCAACAACAACCGAAGGTAAGATGTCAGTTTCAGTTTTCAAGGAATATTATACATAACACATTACATGCAAATGTATGAGTACCCTCAAACGTGTACACAAGGTCACTTCTAGGAGAGAGTAAGTTCTTATTTCAGAAGAAAGTAGCAAGAGTTAATTATTCTCAGCACAGTTTTGACAGAATTTTCCATAATCGGTCACATACACAATAAGTATGAATGTCTGCTCTGGAGAAGTCTGTTTGCCTTTTCAGACACAGATCTGTTGAAGTCGTTACTAGGTAGAAAAAGTTTTAGGCAATTTTCATTCAAATAAGAATGAATAAAATAGAAAAAGAAACAAAAACTCATTGCAAAATTATTAGTGGACTCTGTTAATGGTATTGAGCTGGTGACACAAGGGTGCAAGATTTTTTTTTAATTTGACCAAAATATTCCAAGATCATACCATCAGTTAGTGACTTGGCTGTGAGTGCCTCAACTCAATATATTTTCACTGTTTAGGTAATATGTCATTGTTTGTATACCCACAATAAACACTTGCCTGCACCATAACAGGCTGGGGCCAACCATCAGGCCTTACCAGGAAAGCCTATCAGCACCATATGAGGAACGTAAAAAAAAAAAAGAAAAAAGAAAAAAAGAAATAGGATACTGAAGATCATTATAATTATATGAATTTTTAGGCTAGTAAGACAGATGGCATTTGTTGAAATGTAAGTTATATGAAAATAACTCAAATGCTGTCTGATTGACAAGAAAAATTAAACCAAGAAATCAAAGCGAATTTCAGATTGTGTTCTGAAATTTGTCCGAGCCCTCTTCCTGAGCGTCAAAGCATTTTGTTGTAGAGTGCACCAATATCAATAAAAGGATGAGGATAAGGTTCAGTAGAAAGATAGTTGCCCATGACACGAGGATTAAAAATTACTGTGTTGGAAAAGGGTACTTACAACATGACAAAAGCTCCTACGCTACAAAACTTTGGTTTAGAGATTTGAACTTGAGCTATCCTAGAACACCTTCAGGCTATAAGGTTAAAAGGCATAAGCAGATAACACTCAAGCATGCATCGGTCCTGTACATGTGAGTAAACAGTTGCTTTGTAGTTAATATAAATCACTTCAGTGGATATTTGAAGGCAACAGGAAAAGTGCAGTAATCAGAAGTGGTAGAGTAAATTTGCAGTGCAGCAAATGGAAAACTGTAACGGTTAGCCTTGAATATTATGTATTATACATTTTGCATCATTCAGTTCCTGAAAGTGTTCTCTAGAGACCATCAAGTATACTGACGCACGTGCAGGGTCTCATACCATTTTAGCAAGAAAACTCTTCAATATGAAAATTTTATGACTATATTAAATATAGCACATTTGTTTTATTCTGATGAAGACAAAGTACTATATACAACTCCATAGGAGTGGAAAACTTACTTTTACAACAGTAAAGCCTGAAACTCCATTGGAGTTTAGTTCATTTGAGGAAAATGGAAGAAATCATTGTCCGACATTGGCAATTGAAAGCAACAAATTACAATTGAATTTTTAATCTAGGATCAACTCGGCAGTTTGTTCTGTATGCTCTGACAATTTACCAGTTTTTAAGCATCCTGAGAAACATTAGCATCAGGTTCTTTTATTCTCATTTGATAAGAGTTGCACGTCCATTGTTAGTATTCTAAGTAACCTGTGTCATCGATGCTTTACTCCAATATAGCCAAAGGTTTTAAAAATATTTATTGAGTTCTTAGTAGACAAGTCTGATGATAGTGTAGTAAATAGATGAGCATATCTGTGGGTGTATATAGTCAATATTGTTCAATACACAGGTAGTAAAGCATTAACATCAAATCACTAAACCTGTTACTAAGTCTTGTTTGGTATTTAATTTGTGCATATTTTAGCAGAGTTGTTTGTGTTTGCATATAGAAAAAGTCAAGTATCAGCTTGACATTGGAAAATGGTGCATAATGCACTACATGATAAACATTTTGGAGTCAGTAAAGAAAAGGGATATACAAAACAAATTTGATATATACATATGAAGGGTATTGTGCAAGTCTCTGTTCTTGAAATATGTGGCACCAGTGCCTAAAACTTAAAATGGGAGTGCATTTTTGTGATAATTCAAGTAATAGTAATTTGGATTACACCAATATTCATAATCCTATCACTAAAGTATTGAATTCTTAGCATTATAAAATAGTAGAAGTTTTGCATAATTTAAGTAAATATTGCTTTGGCATTTTTAACAGAAGTGCAAGTAACCACTAAAACAGTATAAATATGTTTTTAGATCATAAAGTAATAGACTAAAATTCAAACATTGAAAATTGAAGCTGTTTGCTGTAGTAGTGGCTACCTTACCAATGAATGAATAATATTTCTTACATTGCAGTAGTAAATTTTTAAAATGACATATCCAAAAGCAACATATTAGGTTTGCTGAATGTACAAGGACTTAATTTGGATTATTTTATGAAATATTCACTTGAACATCTTCCTATGATTTAGACAATAGAATTTCATCAATAACATCTAGTTGGTGCCTGAAAAATGCTTTGAATAATGGAAATGTTATTTGCGTGACATTAAAATACATGTACATTGTTTTTTTTGGTGCAGCCACCCCAGGACTTTCACTTATTTATCCCATATGAAGCCCTCCTATCTCTCTATATACATATGAAGTAATAAGAATCATTATCAAATCGACATGAGCAATATAAAACTCACCTTATAAAAGGGCCTTATCACCTACTTTAGAATGGAAGTTGCAGAGATATTGTAGTGGCAGAAACAGCTGAGTGGTGGAGGCCTCAGTGACATTGCCATTACATCATAAGATTCAGCAGCGAATCACATTCGCTTACTTGAAGCTACCCAGCCAATCACTAGGCAGCCACTGCCATGGAAGTAGTTGCCACTTTTCAAAGCACATGAGGATTAGATCTAAATCAAGAATAAAATTGTACCCGGGCCCTTGAGACATGAGGTGGACTCTCTGGTGTCAAGCCACCTCACGGTTCAAGGTCTTCAGAGTCTTTATCCATATCTCAGGCCATTACATGACTTCTCTTCTACAATTTAGATAAATTTCTTTGTTTCCATTTTATTTACTCGCCTCTGCGGTACAGTGGTTAGTGTCCTTGACCACAAATCTTTGGGCCTGGGCATGAACCCCAGCCTGGGCATTCACTGCACAGCCCTGCCAGCTGTTCATCCTTTCTTTCAGGATGGTCAATAAATGGGTACGTGGGGATACCTGGGGAAGGTAAACTGTGGTAAGCCGGATGTTACACTGGCACTGTGGCAAGTTAAGGGTTCTCTTCCACCACAGGTTCAAAAGGATAATGAAATGGAGATGAGCACCGTTGTCACGTGCAGCTATATTGTATGCTCCCAACTTTACCTTCACATTTTCTATGGTAGTGAGACCAGAACCCCTTCATGGGAACACAAGCCATCTGTTTTCTTGGCACATCACTAGCAAGAAACACAACTCAGGAGAGGATGCCCAACACTATGCCACCTCTGTCGTTGGAGGTAGTAATTGCCACCACGAAATATGCGAGGAATTGATCTACTCCAGGGATTTTTTTTTTCTCAACAACTCACTCAGACTGAATCCAGGTTCTCCAGACACAGAGTGGACTCTCTAGCATTAAGACAAATGGTACCTTGTGGCCCAAGGTCATTAAACTCCTTAAACATGTCTGAAGCCATTGCACTGCCATTCAGCTTTGCTCTCAGATACTACTTGACTTGCTTGTAGCAGGGCTGAGGAGCAGACATGATGCAACATGCATGAGGAAAGGAAGCCATTGCAACTGTGACCACCATGTCTTGAGTACCACGGTTTTATGAGTTGAGTTGCAAATTCTTCCACTTTCTTGTTGGGAAACACTAATTTTAACACCTTTCATGTAAACCTTAGAGATATTGTGACATGGGGAGAGCTACCACTTCTCAAAGAACATCAGAAATTGATCAACTTGGGATAAATATTTTTCCAACAGCCCGCCCAGGGATTGAATCCAGACCCTCGAGACGTGAGGCAGACACACTGGTGTTAACCCAGAGGGTATCCTATGGCTTGAGGCCCTCATAGTTTTTATCTGTGGCTTTACCCAATTAGATCAGTTTCTTTCGTGTTTTAATTGTATCAAAGTTACTCCTCTTCACATTGCATTTTCTATGGTAGAGAGACCTGAAATCCCCCTTAAAAGAGATGCAAGGCATCTAATTTCTTGCCCCTTTAATGGGGAGAAACACATCACAAGAATGAATGCCACTGCTATGCCACCATTGTCATGGGAGGAACTGCCACTTCTTAAAGCACATGAGAAACTTATTTACTCGGGAATACATCTTTTTCTCAACAACCCACCTGAGATTCAAACCCTGGCCCTCAAGATGTAGGGTGGGTGGACACTAACATTGAGCTAAAGGGTACCCCAGGGCTTAGGGCCTTCATAGTCCTAATCTGCCTCCTGGGCCATTACAGTTGTAAATCTTACAACATCTCCCACCATCAAGATGATAGCAATCATATGTTATACAAGATGCAGTCTGATGCTTCCTTCCAGCAAAATATGTATGTTATTCAAAAGAATTTAAATGTTTGTGCAGAAGCTTAGTATCTATTCTAACTTGCAGTTATTGTTGAAAACATTGTTTTGGAAGTCACATTGGCGGGGTTCTCCTGTAAACACTACCATATTCCAGCCCACAGTGGCACTGCCTAGGATACTACGCATTTTGTAACCTTTGCATCTACTGACTAAAGAAATTGCCCTTGATTTGAAGTGATGGCACACAGCTTTGAAATTTCTCTTAACCTTTCTCAGTTTTATATAAAACAGTGTTGAGATAGAGCCCACAGTAATGTAATCTTTGGATCAGTACAACATACTTCTTGAGCATGAGTTGAACTTTCCCTGTGCTGAAAGATATAGTTATTATGGTGCAGTAATGGAATAGTTTACAATGAGTATTTGCTACAGAGTAAATGTTGACTACCCATAACTCTAAAGGAAAAGGTTTAGAGAGCAGTTGCTCGAAAAGCAAATGTTCAACCATTCATACTTGGCTACTTGGATGGAATTTCCAGTAGTTTTATTTGTTGAACTCTGCTACGTAGGTCGTGCGGAAGGCTTTTGTGTCCACTGCATATTTATTGT
This sequence comes from Eriocheir sinensis, assembly GCF_024679095.1. Taxonomy (NCBI): domain Eukaryota; kingdom Metazoa; phylum Arthropoda; class Malacostraca; order Decapoda; family Varunidae; genus Eriocheir; species Eriocheir sinensis. Next base: position 19,388,472 of record NC_066512.1, on the reverse strand, counting down.
TCGCATGGCATTCGTATATACCGGCATCAGCTTGGGTGGCTGGATCAATCTCCATCTTGCTCTTCAAGTTGTTTCCAAATTTCCATTCATGCAACTGGAAAGTGTACAGGCAAAACACATTTTACTTCTAACAGTGAAAAGTTAGTATAAATATATTTATTAGTATTTGTTATACTTTGTATTTACTAGTATTGGGATATTTTTTTTTTTTTTTTCACTGATGAAAAAGAAAATAATGAATTACATGCTCCAGCAGTGGCACTGTCAAATAGTGGAGATAAAAGTCAGTTAGAATATCTTACCTGCATGTACCTATGGGCATAGAGTTCCACTCCATCCTTGAACCATGTTATTTGGGGCAGTGGAATGCCCTTTGCCACACACAGAAACACAATCTTGTGGCCCAACACATATTGGTAGTTGAAGTGGGAAGACTTGGTGATCTTGGCGCCCTGAGAAGGTGGCATTGATTAGACTGGCACCTTAGTGAGTGGTTTTGATTATGGTTGTTGTCATGGATGATACCAAGATTGGTAGAGTAATCCAATCAGACCAGGACGCTAGCATTCTCCAGGATGAGCTTGATAGACTATATGATTGGGCGGGGAAGTGGCAGATGGAATTCAATGTTGGAAAGTGTAGTATTCTCAGTGTAGGTAGGAATAATCCCTCACACAATTACTCCTTAAATGACACTCCTCTAAGCAGGTCTGGGTGTGAGAGGGACTTCGGAGTCTTAGTGAGCACTGACCTTCGTCCAAGGGCCCAATGGATTCAGGCCTAGAATCGTGCAAACTGTGTACTGGGTTTCATCTCGAGGAGTGTAAGCAATAGGAGTACTGGCTAAGGTCATCCTCAAACTTTACTTATTTCTAGTCAGACCTAACCTTGATTATGCAGTCCAGTTCTGGTCACCCTACTATAGAATGGATATCAAGATGTTAGAATCTGTACAGAGAAGGATGACAAAAATGATTCAAGGTTTGAGAAACTTGCCTTATGAGGATAGACTTCAGCATTCAAATCTACACTCCAGAAAGACAAAGGTTGCGAGAAGACCTTATCGAAGTCTATAAATGGATGAAGGGCTTTAATAAAGGGGATGTCAATAGGTTTTTGGTAGTAAAAGAGCCAGGTAGGACACATAACAATGGTTTTGTTTGACAAATTCAGATTCAGCAAAGGCATAGGCAAGAATTGGTTCACCAATAGAGTGGTGGATGAATGGAACAGGCTTGGTAGTCATGTTGTGGGTGCCAGTACCATAGATACATTCAAGAAGAGGTTAGATAAATTCATGAATATTGAGGTATGGTAGAGTTAGGATTACAGGAGCTGCCTTGTACAGGCCAACCGGCCTCTTGCAGACTCCTTACGTTCTTATGTACTTATGTTCTTATGTTCTTATCCCCAGTGGAAAAGTAAATGGAAGAATCAGTTTCAAAGAGGTGATTGTTGAATAATGGAAGGAGAGGCACTGATAGAATCAAGCCCTGAACAACCTTGTTTTTCATTGGTTGAGAACAGTGATAATATACTGTGATTTCAAGACTGGTCAGAGGAAACCTTTGCTTTAAATAAAAAATAAAAAAAAATCTCTGTTGAGGAGCTCAAAAAACAGATTTCTGTCAAAGTTAATTAGAAAATTTTCAGATGTCTGAAGCAACAACAAATGCTGTACTGAAATACCTAGTATAGAATTACTACAACTTGGTTAAGAATACAAGAATAGAAAAATTAAAGTTGTTGAATTGTTATTGAAAATCAGAAAAAAATATTGTAAACTGATATATATTTTTGAGTTCCCCTTCAGAATAGTTTCTACACTTTTTGAAAGGCAGTTAAGTAAAACCTGGAGATGGTGCATGTGAAGTGTTAGAGCAGTCATCTTCTTAAAAGTTGATGTATCATAAGCATATTTTTGGCAAGAAGGAAAGACAAATGTTAGGGCAGAGGTGAAAGAATTTGCCTGGGTAACATTTCTACATGGCAACACATATCGTAAGAACAAGAGGAAGGACTCTAGGACATTAAGTCATCCAAGGATCTAATGTGTCATGCAGGCGAGGGAGTGGGAGGGAAGCTCTGTATTGTCCAGAGTTCTGTTTTCAGCCAAAAAATAAAAGTGACATCTGTTGTGCAATTGAAATGATGAAATTAGTGATGGGAAGAATAGCTGCCAGAAATCATGAAAATTATTGCAATAACTAAGGTTCTGACATGTCCTCCAGTTGATATTATCTGAAATTTACTCAAGATTTGACTGACTGAATGAGAACAGATCTTCTGTTTGCACTCAGTCTTCCATGCAAAGAATGAGGGAAGACAGGGGAAATGTGGTCCAGCTAATTTTTAGCGCATAGCTCTGTGTGTGTGTGTGTGTGTGTGTGTGTGTGTGTGTGTGTGTGCGCATATATATATATATATATATATATATATATATATATATATATATATATATATATATATATATATATATATATATATATATATATATATATATATATATATATATATATACACCTCGTTTTCCGTGGGTTAGACCACCTGCATTTTGGAAAAAAATACAGAAAAATATTCTCAAAAATGAACACTCGTAATTTCCGCGCGCGTCGTTGCACGCTATATACGCACAACAAACATGCGCAGGCTGATGCTGCCTAGTCACGGCGCAGCCAGCTTCAGCCACCCCCAGTCTGCTGTACTGGACAGCATAGTTTACCCTTTCTATGCACCACCACCGCGCAGAGGCTCTTGATGGTTCAACCGTTGGAGGCACAGCTGACTGGCCGATTTTCTGCCGATATTTATGGTTTAACATGTTATAGAACAATCCTGTTTCGTCACAGAGTTTTGTTCTGGAGTATACTCGCTTTCTTCGACGTTCGCATTTAGCTGATCTGAGATGCTGCTTCCCCGGTAATATGAAGATTTTATACTGAGTATATAGCGATTCACAAAATTATGAAACCGACCTTGCCAGTTTTAAATTATTTCCCCCCTCTTCAGAATTGAGAAACTTCCATGAAGGCTACACCTTCTATCACACTACAAGTTTTTTTTTGGGGGGGGTATTTCGTTGGGTTACTAGTGAGTATCTTGTGCTACAAGGTCTTGTAGAGAGGAAGGAGCGTGGAGTAGTATTCCTAATTAACAAGAATTTAGCAAGGAACGTGAAATCATTATTCAGCATCAATTCAGTAGGTACTCCTGGAGATGAATATAAAGAACTCAAAATTAACGTTTGATAATCAATTGGTAGGACAACAAATAATGATAAGGAAGAAATACTTGAGAAAATAGAGGTGTACGAATATCTAGGATAAACTATTAGTGCAATCCCAGATCACGACCAAACTCGTATTCTTATTACTGTATTACGGAATTCGACAAGTCATATCATACGTAGATCTAATAACAGATGGACAAGGAAAGTAACAGAGTGGCAACCCAGAAACTAGATGTTAGGGCAGGCAGAGGACCAGCTGGAGAGGTGAAATTAGATGATTTGTTGCGGCAGGATGGAGTCCTCTAACATCAGACATAAAGAAGTGGAGATCGTTGGCAATGATCTTTGTCCTACACTGGACTATATAGTAATAATGGCTGTGGTCGATGATGATAAGAGAGAGAGAGAGAGAGAGAGAGAGAGAGAGAGAGAGAGAGAGAGAGAGAGAGAGAGAGAGAGAGAGAGGATCTATAAATCTCCCTTTGTTGTTAATATCTCAAACGTGCGCGCGTGCGTTATGCTGCTGGTAGCTACAGTTTTAGTATTATACGTTAATTTATAATTTCGACAATGCTTTCTCCTGTGAGTCAGTTTTAATGTCTCACATAATAAGTGCGTGGCTCACAGGAACACTACACATCACTCACCGAACAGCCTCGCAGCGCCTCACCTTGGGGTTGGTGTAGTAGTCCTTTGCCTCCACGGAAGGGTACGTGCCGGTGATGGGCTTGAAATTTTTCCTCCCCTTGTAGCGGCCCGATAGTTGGCCGCGCTTCCCCGTGCCTATGGTCTGGGAGGCCATCGTGACGCTGACCAGCGTGAGAAGTGCCACCAGCGTTATCCACACCGGGCGCCACCTCATCTTGCGGCCCCTGTGGGAGTAAGTCCGTGACATCAATGGGGGCGTGACCTGCATTTTGTTAACCCTGTTATCCACGGGTTTATCATTTGGAGTTTGGGGAAAAGTGAATCTGAATGTGGCATGCAAAGTGCTGTCAAGTTTTTCATAATTACACGATCAGAATCTTATAATCAAATCAATGTACTTTAAAACTACCCAGACGAAAACACACACACACACACACACACACACACATGGCCCAGGAAGGTGGCGTGGTGGGCTCTTCCTCCCTCATAGCGCCGATCAGCCCCTCCACGCCTCCCTCCACACCACACACCCGCCTGTTGTTTGTTGCTGCTCCATCTTCACACACACACACACAGACTGGTCTAAAGTTTTTTTTTTTTTTTTTTTTTTCTTCTTCTTCTCTTCCCTACGCTCAGGTTGACATACTTGATAATTTATGTATTCCCTGAGAACCGCAAAAAAATATTATAAATCCTGGGTGTCACTGGCCGGGAAATAGTGGATGGGGTCGAAAGAAGAGGCAAAGGAGGAGAAGGAGGAGGAGGGGATGCTATGGTCATAAATTTAGTGATTCAAACCTTGATTATCACCACCCACGAGGAAGGGAAGGGAGGAGGGGGTGAGGACGGGGAGGAGATGGGGACAGGAGTGCAGAGAGGACATGGGAAGGGGGGAGGGAGTCGTCCTTACTTGGTCGAGGCGGGACAGGAGACCAAACTTCGACTATAGGTTCCTCACTGACTGGTAGAGCAATGATGAGTGCGACCGTAGTGGTGGTGGTGGTGATGGTAGTGGTGGTGTGTGTATACGAGTGTGGCTCCAAGCTGTAACGGTGTAGCCTCGGTGATGGTGATGGTGGTTTTGATGGTGTTGATGGCTCTGGGTGTGGTGGTGGTGAGGCTGCCACTGGTCCGGCCGCCTCGACACCTCTCACGGCACTGAACATGACCTGATCCTGCCCTCTCGTTCCCCCTCCCTCTCGTCGCCCCCACCCCCATTTGTCGGCCCTCCCATGCCTGCCCCAACCGTCGCCCCGTGCCACCACCACCACAGCACCGCCACGCCTTCTCTCCATCCTCTTATTTAGCACCATTTTTGGAGTGTTGTGAGGCGTGTCGCTCAGACGGGAAGGGAGGGAGAGAGGATGGATGACAGATTGTGGCTGGTTAGTGACGGGGGGGGAGGGTTTGTCCTCATCTCACTGTTACTATTTTCTTTTATTTTCTTCCTGTGACGGATTTGAGGTCGGTTTTGTCAGACGCCTCCACCCCTCACATCAACTATTTCCAAAGGCCGAAAAGGAGATCAGTCGAGTTCTAATGTGTGTTATTTTAGGTTCATGATACAGAAGAAGGGTCAGACTACCAGAAGGGCCATAAAGCTACTCCTGGAAATGCCCAAAACTCTTACGAAAGCTTTGCCAGATGTGTGTGCTTGCATAGGCGGCGAAATGTTTGAGATGGCCCTTAGTCTCTTTTTTACGACACGTGTTGTTCCATTAAAATTGTACTCGTGTTCCGTCTTTCCTCAGCGCCAGAAAGTCAAACGTTCATTACAAAAAATACTCTGATGGTTAATATGCCAACGTTATCAGGTATACGAAGGATGTAAATCGTGTTGTGGTGAGTAGCTTGGCGACTTTATCATCTACGAAAGGTACACGTTCTCCTCACTTGCATCAGAAACTCAAATCATCAACACACCGACTGATAGCAAGGAACGTTTTTGTGCAGGCAGGCAGCGAGCAGGTATTGGTAACACTTTGGTGAGGTGAACGTTTGTCCCGCCGGTCATGCGTGTTGAGTCACCATAGGGTTCGTTTGGTGATGGAGGACATACTGGTGATGGGTGTGGCGGTTTTTTTTTCTCTCTCTCTTTTTGGCCCTTCTGCTTTTTATCCCCTCATGGACGTAGTTTTCTTTTAGACTATAGATCAAAGTCTCCCTCGCTTTTTCAATCAACCGTCGTAAAGAAGCGCTGGTTTTTACTGTACTAGGATATCATTTGAAAGGATTCGCATATATACACAGTCGACCTTCATTTCCTTGTTGATTTAGTGTTAGGGTTTAAATAAAAGTCGCTCATGCCTTTTCTATTAGCCATAAAAAAGCAGCGCGGTTTTTTTATTTATTTATTTATTTATTTATTTATTTATTTTTTAACGCCCAAGGTTAGTGTATTTAAGTATCGGCCAGTATTCTCAAACATTTCAGGCCTTAGACACCCACATTTAATAAGGCTTTGGTCGAGTTCGTGGGTATTTCCATGGGTGGATTTATGAGCCTAGTGATAGTTTTAACCCGTCCGCTGCGATTGGCATGGATTTCACCTTCACTGGTAGCCTGGTAACATTATAGTCCCAGATCTTTATCTGCCTCTGTGGTGGATAGTGCGGTGTTTCCCATGTGGCATTGGTGTGCTGGATATTCCCTCCCAATGTACAGGACTTAATCTTTTTCTTCATTGAATTGTAGCAGCCACTTTTTGCTCCATTCCTGTTGCTTGGTGATATCTTCTTGTAGGAAATCCGCAGTCAGGGGGTTAACAAGGCCTTTGCAGTATGAATACGAAAAAAAACTCATGAGAACCCGGGTAATTTCCTGTGTGGCCTTTGAAAATATTTGTTGTGAGAGCCGAAAGAGTCTGAGGGTCGTATTATAAGACATTTCACTGCCCAAGAACACATATTTGACAAGGCTTTTGTAGGAGTTTTAGGCATTTCCAGAAGTAGTTTCATGATCCTGGTGGTAGTTTGGCCCTTCTTCTGTACCGTGAACCCAAAGAAACACTCACTTGAACCCGATTGATCCTCTCTTTGACCTTTAGAAATAGTTGATGTGAGAAGCGAAAGTGTCTCATAATACCAGAGTGAGAAAACGGGCCATTAGTAAGGGACGGATTGAGACTGAGGGGCACAAACACACACATACATACACACACACAGAATAGTCTACCCTCGGCTCAGCCCCTAAAGGACCGTGTACAAGATCGCGTCGGGATGCCCTCACTCATTGCATAACACAGCCGTCCCATCAAACCATATAGTGCACCTAGGAAGACCTTGGACACAGGTGGGGGGCCCTATGCAGACACACACTCGCCACTGAGCTCGCTTGGGTCCTCTCTGTCTTCCTTCCACCCACCATTGCCAGATTATCGTACTCAGAACCGCGTATTTACCGGTTTCTGGCCCTTAACTGTTGGCGAGAAGCACCAATAATTAACCATTTAAACGATAACCATATATGAAGGCAGTTATTTGGGTGATGAAAGCAGTTTTGGGGTCGGAAATCGGCAAACATAAGAGGCAGAGTACGACAATCTGGCAACGTTGAAGTTCCACCACACTTACGTTGCTGTTACAGAGAGGATGCTGTACTTTTCTCTGTCTTCGTGATTTGGTAAACTGATGATGTATTTATTCATCTATTGAGGAGATGAGTATGGTTCATTATATAGAAAAAAAACATCTGTAGTTAGCATAGGAAGTTTGCAGAAAAATAGAATATATATACGGTAGTTATTATATGGTTTAGTTATCGAGAAAATTGTCAGTCTCAGAGCTGAAAGTTAAACGGTGAAACTGTTATTATTATTATTATTATTAGTAGTAGTAGTAGTAGTAGTAGTAGTAGTAGTAGTAGTAGTAGTAGTAGTAGTAGTAGTAGTAGTAGTAGTAGTATCTTCAGTATCATAATCATTATCATCACCATTCCCATCTTAACCTACACCATCACCATCACCACCTGGTACCATTATCAGTAACATCATCCTCATCATCATTATCACCATTATCATTATCATAGTAGTCGTCGTCGTCGTCGTCATGCACGGCCTGGTTGCGCCATCACGTGAGGTGCTTTAAGTGTGCGGTGGTGACGATGGTCAGGTGTGTGCATGGAGGGTGGGGAGGGGATGGAGGGGGAGGGGAGGGGTGGTGTTGGCTGGGTGTTGGGGGAGGTCAGTGTTTGCTGGGGGAGGGGGGGAAGGAGGGCGAAGGATAGTGTTTGCTGGGGGGGAGGAAGGGTAGTGTTTGCTGGGGGGCAGGGGCAGGGAGGAAGGGGTAGTGTTTGCTGGGGGAGTGGGGAGGAAGGGGTAGTGTTTGCTGGGGGCAGTGGGGGGAGGAAGGGGTAGTGTTTGCTGGGGGGGGAGGAAGGGTGAGTGTTTGCTGGGGGCAGGGGGGAGGAAGGGGGTAGTGTTTGCCGGGGGGGGGGGGAGCGGGGGAGGAAGGGGGTAGTGTTTGCCGGGGGAGTGGGGGAGGAAGGGGTAGTGTTTGCTGGGGGGGCGGGGGAGGAAGGGGTAGTGTTTGCTGGGGGGCAGGGGGGAGGAGGAGGGGTAGTGTTTGCTGGGGGGGAGGGGGAGGAAGGGGTAGTGTGTTTGCTGGGGGGAGTGGGGAGGAAGGGGGTAGTGTTTGCTGGGGGAGTGGGGAGGAAGGGGTAGTGTTTGCTGGGGGGGGGGGAGGAAGGGGTAGTGTTTGCTGGGGGGGCAGGGGAGGAAGGGGTAGTGTTTGCTGGGGGGCAGGGGAGGAAGGGGTAGTGTTTGCTGGGGGGGCAGGGGAGGAAGGGAGTGTTTGCTGGGGGGCAGGGGAGGAAGGGGTAGTGTTTGCTGGGGGGGGCAGGGGAGGAAGGGGTGAGTGTTTGCTGGGGGGAGCAGGGGGAGGAAAGGGGTGGTGTTTGCTGGGGGAGAGCAGGGGAGGAAGGGGTGAGTGTTTGCTGGGGGGAGCAGGGGAGAGGAAAGGGTAGTGTTTGCTGGGGGGCAGGGGAGGAAGGGGTGAGTGTTTGCTGGGGGAGCAGGGGAGGAAAGGGGTAGTGTTTGCTGGGGGGGGAGGGGAGGAAGGGGTGAGTGTTTGCTGGGGGGGAGCAGGGGGAGGAAGGTAGTGTTTGCTGGGGGAGCAGGGGAGGAAGGGGGTAGTGTGTGCTGGGGGGGGGGAGCGGGGGAGGAAGGGGGTAGTGTTTGATGAGGGGGGGGGGAGCGGGGGAGGAAGGGGTGAGTGTTTGCTGGGGGGGGCAGGGGAGGAAGGGGTAGTGTTGCTGGGGGGCAGGGGGAGGAAGGGGTAGTGTTTGCTGGGGGGGCAGGGGGAGGAAGGGGTAGTGTTTGCTGGGGGGCAGGGAGGAAGGGGTAGTGTTTGCTGGGGGGGCAGGGGGAGGAAGGGGTGAGTGTTTGCTGGGGGGGCAGGGGAGGAAGGGGTAGTGTTTGCTGGGGGGGAGCGGGGGGAGGAAAGGGGTAGTGTTTGCTGGGGGAGCAGGGAGGAAGGGGGTAGTGTTTGCTGGGGGGGGAGCGGGGGAGGAAGGGGGTAGTGTTTGCTGGGGGGGGGGAGCGGGGGAGGAAGGGGGTAGTGTTTGCTGAGGGGGGGGGGAGCGGGGGAGGAAGGGGGTAGTGTTTGCTGAGGGGGGGGGGAGCGGGGGGAGGAAGGGGGTAGTGTTTGCTGGGGGGGGGGCGGGGGGGGAGGAAGGGGGTAGTGTTTGCTGGGGTGCTGTGTGCCGTGTTAACAAGAAACGTCACCTAATGGAAAACTAAGCGCCTTACATTAGTTTGACAGAACGATTGAACCTGTACATGCTATTTCCAGGTGAGAGAGAGAGAGAGA
>NC_066512.1:19276288-19376288 GCF_024679095.1 Eriocheir sinensis | reverse complement strand
ACAATAGATTAGGTAGAAGATGGACCTTGTTGATACCTCTCCAGAAGACGAAGTATCAGAGCACCTCTCCACCCTTTTTTTTTTTTTTTACATCAAAGGATACGGCTCAAGGGCAACAAAAAGGGTACAAAAAAAGCCCGCTACTCGCCGCTCCCACATATATTGACCACTCTTCTGGCTTTTCGTTCTGTTTCCTTTGATTGGGGCAGCTTCTATACGGCCTTTCTGCTCCTGTTTTTATTTTTTTACCCTTGAGCTGCCTCCCTTGCTAAGAAAAAGACGATTAGCAGTAAAAGAAGTACTCCAACCCCTCATGTCCTGCGTAGGACGGATAACGGACCCACAACCTAAGCACGAGTGGCAACCCAGGAATTGTAGGTCAAGGTAGACAGGGAAGCAGGTGGAGGATGGAGTACCTACACATCATCATCAACAAAGAGAGATGGAAAGCGTTGGGCAAGCAAGACCTTTATCCTGCAGTATACTAATAATAGCTGATGATGATGATTATACATAGAACCAGGAGTGAAGGAGGCAAGGAAGGGATGTGGAAGGCTGGGGGAGATGGTAGTGTTTTATCTAGAGAAGTCTGGGAGTAAGATGGTGATTGTTGAACGACAGTGGGGGGTCAGGAAGAATAGGCGTGGTGGCGGCGGTTGTGTATTATTGAGGGAAATCTAAAGAAGGATGGTGTCAAGAGGGAAATGAACAGTAATAAGAAATACATAATAGACTAAGTGATAGTTTTTGATACAGAGGGAAATGGGAAAATGTGTGTGTGTGTGTGTGTGTGTGTGCTGGAGATAGTGTAGCTTGTCACAAAAAGAAAAAAAAAACAAGTGGGAAAATTAGAAAGTAACGTATTTTTGGGAAAGACCATAGGATGATGGGTTGGTTGGAACCTCTCCGCCGCGCAAAAAAAAAAAAAAAAAAAAAAAAAAAAAACATACGTTGCATTGTGCTGAAAAGAATAAAGAAAAAAAAAAGAGTAAAAGAAAAGGAAACAAAGCTTTGACTCACGCAGACAGCTCTCGAGGGGACAGGGTGTGACGTGTTTCAGATCTCTAAGACATTCTCTCTCTCTCTCTCTCTCTCTCTCTCATTTTTTCATCATTAGCGTCATTATCATTTTTATTTTTTTCTTCGTTTTTTTCTTCACCTGATCATTTCATTTCAGTTCACGGTCGGGAGCTTATGCCTTTGTGGTTGGGTTTGGTGTGACTGAGTGTGGTGTGGTATTGCTTGGTGTGATGTGTGGTGTAGTGTGGCTGGGTGTGATGTGTGATGGTGTGGCTGGCTGTGATGTGTGATATGGCGTGGCTGAGCGTGGTGTTAGGTATGCTGTGATGTGTAGTGGTGTGGCTGGGTGTAATGTGTGGTGTGGTGTTAGGTGTGGTGAGGCTAGGGGTGGTATGGTGTGTAGCTTGATATGATGTGTGATGTCGTGTGGCTGGGTGTGGTGTGCTATACTCAGATGCAGTCCTTCCCTGTCTATGTATCTACCTACCAATTTTATCTATCAATTGGACTGTCGATCTATCTATCTATTTACTTACCTATCTATCTATCTCTGCTTCATGTCCATTTCGTTCATATATATTACCCTTCCCCGTCACCTCTCATTACAGAGATCGTCAAAGGCTGTATTTTTTCTCCCTAAACTGTTTCACGTATCACCAGCTAATTTATCCTTCCTTTGATCTATAGTGGGAGAGAAAAATATATTGAGAGGAGCATACAAGGGCGGGGATGAGGTGGGCTTGTCCATTCAACTTGTAAGGGTGGCGGGAGATTAGAAGTGATAGGAGGAGGAGGAGGAGGAGGAGGAGGAAGAGGAGGAGGAGGAGGAGGAGAAGGAAGAAGAAGAAGAAAAAGAAAAAGAAGAAGAAGAAGAAGATGAAGAAAAAGAAAAAGAGGAGGAGAAGGAGGAGGAGGAGGAGGAGGAGGAGGAGAAAGAGAAAGGAGGAAGAGGAGCAGAAGGACGAGGAGGAGGTTGAATAAAAGTAACAAATTTTTAATGTTGGCAAAATCCGGAGCCGACGTTTCATGAATTTCACTTTCATTATTAAGTATCGAACTCTTTGTATCAGAATGGAGATTATATTCAGCTCAAAAAAGTCAAATTCGTTCTTTTTTACAATCACCAGGGTTCGGAGCAGGGCGGGGGGCTCCGTGGTGTAGGGATGGGCTCTAACCAGACTGTCGCGGGTGCAGGAATAGGGAATGGATATGCTCATGTTGTGTTAGTTGTGTGGCGTTAGAAGCATTTGGTATGTGTTCACTTCGTCATCGATTGAGGGAGGGGAAGGGAGAGGAAGGGAAGGGAAAGGAACGGAAGGGAAGGGAAAGGAAAGGAAGGGAATGGAACGGAAGGGAAGGAAAGGAAAAAGAAGGGAAAGGAAAGGAAGAGAAATGGAGGGAACGGAAGAAAAGGGAAGAGAAGGGAAGGGAAAGGAAAGGAAAGGAAGGGAAGGGAATGAAAGTGAAGAGAAGGGAAAGGAAAGGAAGGGAAGGGAAAGGAAAGGAAAGAAAAGGAAAGGAAGGGAAGGGAAGGGAAAGGAAAGGAAGGGAAGGAAAGGAAAGTGAAGAGAAGGGAAGGGAAAGGGAAGATAAAGGAAGGGAAGGGAAGGGAGAGAAAGATAAGGGAAAGGAAGAAAATGGGAGGGAAAGGAGGGGAAAGAAAAAAAAGAGACGCATGGACCAGCCTGTCATCATCACCCATATTCTTCCTCCTCTCCAATCTTACCCTTTCTTGTCCTTCCTTAGACTTTCATATCCTTGTGTTTTCCCTCTGCATCCCTCCCCGCCCTCCCTCCCTCCTCTCCTCTTCACTTGTGTTCATGGCTTTTATATAGTCGTGAGTGTGACCTCTTTCTTGTGCGGGAAGGGGAACTGGCAGGTATGTTAGTTGTTAGATGTTAGTATGTTAGTTGACAGGGTAATCTATTCGTAGGTAAGCCCGGTTGTTGAGTCACTGAATATTCTTTAAAATCATTGTAGCTTTGTGTATTGCTTTGTGTGTTTTAGGGACCTCGCACATTTTAATGTCCAATGAATAGTTCTGATTACCTCGTGAGACTGTTGCTAGTGGGGGGATGTTCATACTACACCCGCTGGATCTTATATGTAAACTATTCAGAAAATTAATGTGGAGGAAGTGAAGTGGTGGAAGAGGAGTAAATAGAGTTAGTTAGTCTGAAGATGGCATGTAGCTCTATTATAGGTATGAGTGGAAGAGAGAGAGAGAGATCTGTTATCATACAATATCTTCAAAAGTAAATAGAGCTTAGATTGCAATCCCTGAATACTTACCTGATGCATTAATTACGTTAGTGGTGCCAGGCCAAGCATTAGGCGGCGGGTCTTGTTGATGATAATGCGACCTGACAAAGCCCTGTTAATTAGGTGGCTTCGTGTTGCTCGCTCTCTCTCTCTCTCTCTCTCTCTCTCTCTCTCTCTCTCTCTCTCTCTCTCTCTCTCTCTCTCTCTCTCTCTCTCTCTCTCTCTCTCAATATATTCCTGCGGTTGTTCTCCTTCAACTGATTAATTATTGCCTCCTGTCGGCTGTCGCGCACCTGTTAGCCTTTTTTTTTTTTTATTGCAGGAAACAAATTTAAAAAGCCGGCCGGTTTTAATTAATTGAGTATTGGAAACGGGGAGATAAAAAGCAGAGCGCGGTGCAGTGAGCGGGAAGGGAAATGGTGTGTAATGGTTATGGTGGTGCAGAATTAGCGAAAAATGAAATAGCTTGGTTTTCTTTATTTTTTTTTTTCATGGTTTATTAAGGTATTCGTTTTTCATCTGTGGTCCTCCGCCTCTCTTTCTCTCTCTTCTCTTTTTTTCTTCCTTCGTGTGTGTGTGTGTGTGACCTTTGACCTCATGTTTGGTGCTTCTCATCTTTACTTCGATACAGATTTTCTTTTGTATTAATTTAGTTATCTTCCGTAGATTTCCAAATATTCTCTCCCTCCCTCGTTCCTTCTTCATTTTTATACCTTACCGAATATTCTTACGTGATACTAATATATGTTTTTCCATGGCTCTTGGCGTTCTTAATAACATGGATTTTAATTTTGTCGTCTTCTTCATTTTCCATTTTTACTCTTTGTCGTGGGAAGTTATTTTATTGTGCCACTGAGGGAAGAGAAATGCGAAACCCAAGACGCCGCAGAAATGTTGAATGCTTAATATCACTCTCCTTCTTCTCCTTCCTCTGTTCTCCCCTTTGCCTATCTCCCTTCTTTTGGCCAGCTGTCCCCTCGCCTATTCTTCACCCACGTAACGGACTCTCTTCCTTTACCATTTTCTTGAAGCTTTTTTCTTTCTTTAGTGCTTTCTTTCCTTCTTTCTTGCCTTCTTTATTTTCTCTTCATTCCTTCCTCTTACTTTTCCTTTATTCTTTTCTTTCCCTTCCTCTCGTCTTCGTGTTCACTATTTGCTTTCTCTCTTAAGCTATTCCTACTCCTCCGCTCCTCTGTGATTCCCCTCCTCTTTGTTTTCTTCTTGTCCTCATCTCCCGCTTTTCACCTTCTTTTTCTCTCCTTTCCCCTCCTTTTCTCTACCTTTGTTCCTTTGCATTTTGTAATTTTCTTCTCCTCCTCCTCCTCCGCTCCTCCGTGATTCCTCTCCTCAATTTTTTCTTCTTTTCCTCATCTGCTTTTCACCTTCTTTTTCTCTTCTTTCCTCTCCTTTTCTCTACCTTTGTTCCTTTGCGCTTTCTAATTCTCTTCTCCTCCTCCTCCTCCTCCTCCTCCTCCGTGATTCCTCTCCTCTATTTTTTTTCTTATCTTCATCTCCCGCTTTTCACCTCCGTTTTCTCTCCTTTCCCCTCCTTTTCTCTATCTTTGTTCCTTTGCGTTTTCTAATTCTCTTCTCATCTTCATCTCCCCTTTCCTTTCCTCTCATCTCCTCTTCTGTCCCTTCTCGCTTATCAATATATTTTTCTCCTTCTCGCTTTCATTCCTTTGTTTTCTTCTCATATATTTTCATTCCCTTGTCCTTTTTTTCTCCACATCCTTCTTCTTTCTTTTCTTCCTTACTTCTTCTTTCTTCCTTTTCCATCAGCATCCCTCACCTCTCTCTTCTTCTTTCTCTCTGTTTTCACCCATTTTTCTTTCCATATCTTTACGTGCCCTTGTCTTTTCTTTCTCTCTTTCTCTCTCTCCACATCCCTCTCCCTTCTTTTCCTCCTTGTCTCCTTTTCTCCTTTTTTTTTTCTCTGCATCCCTTACCATCCCCTTCTTCTTTCTCTCCGCTTCCACCCTTCGTTTTCTTCCTATTTATTTTTATGTCTTTCTTTTATTCTTCCTATTCCTCTCTTCTTTTCTTCCTTGTCTCTTCTTTCTTCCTTTTTTCTTCTGCATCCCTTACCATTCCCTTCTTCCTCTTTTCCTCTTCGCTTCCACCCTTCGTTTTCTTTCCATATATTTTCATACCCTTGTCTTTTTTGTGCATCCCTTCCCCTTTTCTTCCATTTCTCTTCTTTCTCCCCTTTCCTCCTCCCCTGTCTTCCTTTCCTCCGTGTTCACCTTTAGTTCTCTTCCGGTTTCTACTCATACCTTTTTTTTTTTTTCTCCGTATCCCTCTTCCTTCTTTCCTTCTTACCTCTTCTTTCTTCCTCTTCCCCCGCATCCTTCACTCCTCTCTTCTTCCTCCTCCCCTCTCCGCCATTTCCTATATCACACACAAGGTTTTAGAGTCCTCAGTTGGAGTCTATTTCAGGAGAGGATTTTGCGGTAATCCAGAGGTGATTCAGCAGTCTGTTATCTTCCTCTTTTTCCATTTATCTTTTTCCTCGCCCGTACTCGTTACCAGCCCTTTCGTTCCCTGCTGTCATTTTTCCCCGTCTGTTCATCTCCGTTTTCTCTCCTCTTTTTTTTTTTTTTTTTTTTTCCGCTTCATCTCCAGCTTTTTATCTCCGTGTGCTTTCCTTTCCCCTCCTTTACCTTACCTCTGTTTCATTTCGTTTTCCTTTCTCCTCATCCTCATCTCCTTACCCTTTCATTGCCCTTTTTTCTCCTCTCCTCTCTCTCCTTTCTCCTACCTCTGATCTTTCTCGTTATTTCTCATTCCTTCTCCCTTTACCTGCCAATCTCCATCTCTTCTCTGTCATATTTTTTTCCTCTACCTCATCTATTTCCCTCTCTCATTTCCCTTTTATTTTTATTCTCCTCTCCTCTCTCCTTTCTCCTACCTTTGATCTTTCTCGTTATTCTTCTCATTCTTTCTCCCTTTACCTGCCAATCTCCATCTCTTCTCTGTCATATTTTTCCACTTCCTCATCTTCTTTCTCCTCTCAATTGCCTTTCCTTTCCTTTCTTTTCATTTCTCCTGCCTTTGATCTTTTTCGTTTTCTCCTATTCCTTCTCCCGTTACCTGCCTTTCATATTTTTCACCTCTTCCTCATCTTCTTACCCCTCTCATTTCCTCTTTTCCTTTTTTCACATCTCTTTTCCTTTCTCCTACCTATGATCTTTCTCGTTATTTCTCATTCCTTCTCTCTTTACCTGCCAATCTCCATCTTTTCTCATCTTTTCTCGTCCTCTTCAACTCCCCCTTTTCATTTCTTCTTTCCTCTCTCCTCGCCTTTCTCTTCCCTTTCATATTTCTCGTTTTCTCATTTTCTTTTCCAGTTACCTTCCATTCTCCTCTGTTTCATGACCCTCCACTCTCTCCTACTCCTTATTCCCATGTTCCTCCTTTCCTTTGTTTTTACCCTCATCACTCACTCCTTTCTCCTCCTCCTCCTCCTCCTCCTCTCGTATCCCTTGTCCTCTAAACCTCTTTCATCCATCCCTATCCCGACCTTCACCATCAGACAACTGTTTACGATATTGGGGAAGCTTTGTGTTGTTCCTTTTTCTTTCCATTGATAGTTTTGAGCCGTGTTGGAAGATGCCAGTCTGTTATGTTAGTGTGGCTGTATGTTTGTCAATGAATTTTGGTTTGTGTTTTATGTGTTTATGTGTATGTGGCTTGTTTGTATGTTTGTATGTATGTCCTTCTTGCCTCACTTATCTCTTTCTTTCTATCAGTCTAGCTATCCACCTCTCTCTAAATGTATCTGTCTCTTCTGTTCTTCTGTCCCCTCCACTTCTCCTTTCCACCTTTTCCCTTCTCTTTTTTCCTGTTCTCTTCCTCCATTCGTTCTTTTCTCCGCGTCTCCTTTCCCCTCAATTTATATTTCCTTCTCTTCTTTCCACATCTCTCTACCCTTCTTCTCTTCTCCTTACTACTTGTCCTCTCCGTCCTTTTCCTTTCCCATTCACCTTCTCCTATCTCTGGTACTAATGAATGGACGGTCGACTCCTTTCACCAAGCGACGTGTGTGTGTGTATGTGTGTGTGTGAGTTCCTGTAGACGTGAGTGTTGTCGAGAGACGGTCCTCCGGCCGCTCTTATGCAACGTCGGGTTACTGAGGATGATGTCGTGAAGTGGCTCTTTTGTGGACACACACACACACACACACACACACACACACACACACACACACACACACACACACACACTTTTTTTTGTTCTGTTACCTCACTTCCTCCTCCTCTTCATCTTCTTCTCCTCTCCTCTCCTCTCCTTTCCTCATATTTTGAGCCGTTCTCGTGGTTTCTTCTCTCCTCTTCCTCTCAAAACCTACCAATCGCTGTCTCTTCCCTTTCCCATTGATCCTCGTCGTTGGTTGTCAAGTTGTCAAGGACACACGCATAACAGACACTTAACAGAGTATATATAATTAATGTATGAGATAAAAAAAGACAATTTCAACCTTAATTAATCACACCTATAAACAAAAAGCGCTTTCATCTCTTACCAATAGTTTCTCTCCTTATTAATTTGCCGTCATTGATTATATTCGGCGGTATTGTATAATTTCAACCCCAATCACACTTTAACAACACGAAATTTACACATAAAAGACTCATAACAATCGCTTTCATCTCTTTTCATTAGTTTCTCTCCCTCTTATTTAGTTATTGTTAATGATTACACTCGGCGGTATTGCATAATTTCAACCCCAATCACACTTTAACAACACGAAACTTACACATAAAAGACTCATAACAATCGCTTTCATCTCTATTCATTAGTGTCTCTCCTAACTTATTTATTCCCCGTTATCGATGTCTTCGCCGGTATTGACTGACCTCTGCCTTCGCTTTGTTTTATCTCGTCGGCGGCGGGGCGGAGAGGGAGGCCTTCAGGAGCCGCTTGTGCCCTGTGCTTTGTGTGGTGTTGTGTCGCCGAGGGAGGGAAGACTTTGGAGCGCCCGACCACCCTTTGTCCCGCGTGGATGATACCAATAATAGGGGCCTTCCATCCCCTTTGTCCGGCGCTGTAAAAGAGTAACATGAGAGAGAGAGAGAGAGAGAGAGAGAGAGAGAGAGAGAGAGAGAGAGAGAGAGAGAGAGAGAGAGAGAGAGAGAGAGAGAGAGAGAGAGCTTTGGTATTATCGAATGTGTACTACTATTTCTTGACGTCCCTTATATACTCAATCCTTTTCTCCCACGTGTGTAGATGAGATATTTCCTGACAGCACAACCCATAACCTTTTTAAGCCGATGTAACATGTTTTCTTCAAGTATGCACTCCTCCTCTACCCTCTCCTCCGGCTCCCACGCTTCCACCTCTCCTTCGTCTTCTTTCTTCACTCTCTCCTCCGTGACCTGCTGGCCTCGTGGGGGGAGCGTGGTCCGTGATGGGAATAAAGGGCTGGGTTGCGTAAACGTGGAAGTGATGGTGATGGTGGTTGTGGTGGTGGTGGTAGTGGTGTGAGTAATTTTTATAGATGGCGGTAGTTGTGACGTAATCATTGTGGTAGCAGTTGTAGGTTAGTATGGTTTAGTGAATGCAGTGACTGTGGTAATGGTGAGGAATTATTCACAGCAAGGGAGGGAGTCTAAAGGCAAAATAAAAATAAGAGAAAAAACGAAAAAAAAAAAAACGCTAATCGCCGCCGCCACAAAAAGAGGACAAGTTACATAAAAACGTGTACAGTTTCGGTTGGGAATGTTTGGCAAAAAGTGTTAATAGCTGTGTCACTTCGCATACTCGTCCACCGCTAGTGAAGGTTGTGGTGGCGCGAGAAGGAACGAGGACCGACAGGGAGCGGAAGCCTTCGGTCGAGGGAGGACATATTAGGCGAGGAAAGAGTTGAGGGAGGCGAAAGAGCTTTAAAAGGGACCAGATAATAACAGAGCTAGGCAGATAAGGCTATGCACTTGATGAATTTAAGAGCGCTAACTCTCTCACCCAGAAGCTTTTAAGCATATGTAGGAGTTTAGGTGCGCGCCTCTGAACCTGAACCACCCGACCTCTGAATGGGTAGCGATTCTGAGGGATAATTATTGAAGGAGATCGTTTTATATATACTCTAGCGACACTAAGAGTAAAGGACCCCTAGCAGACCAGACACAGAAGCTTTTATGCATGGGTAGGAATTTTGGTGCGCGCCTCTGAACCTGAGCCACCCGACCTCTGAATGGGTAGCGATTCTGAGGGATTATTGAAGGAAATCTTTTTATATACACTCTGGAGACACTAAGAGTAAAGGAAACCCAGCAGACCAGACACAGAAGCTTTTAGGCATGGGTAGGAGTTTAGGTGCGCGCCTCTGAACCTGAGCCACCCGACCTCTGAATGGGTATCGATTCTGCGAGATTATTGAAGATCTTTTTATATATACTCTAGCGACACTGAGAGTAATGGACCCCCAGTAGACCAGACAAGCAGATCAAAGGCCAACAAATAGAAAGCTGACTGGAAGCAGAAACACACGGAAGACACACACAAAGACTGTAAAGGTTGTCCTCTTCCTGTCGCCATTGCCTGCCTTTGTCTCCTCCCCGCCTGATGTTTATCCTGAGTCTTTTGTCTTTCTATTTGCATTCATCGTGTGTGTGTGTCTGTGTGTGTGTGTGTGTGTGTGGGATCGTGTGGGTGGGTCGTGGGATTGTGTGGGTGGGTGGCTCCAGCTGCCTGATAGCTTGGTGCTTGGTACAAAGTGGTTTAGACCGGACAAAACTAGACGTGATAAATGATATAGAAATTGTCCTCTGTTCGTTTCTTATTATTTTTTTAGAGTAGATGTGCAGTTTCATCTTCAGATTACTTGTAGGGAGTAAATATATTTATGTTTATGATGCTAGCTAGGAGTTTTTGAGCGTATATGTATTGAATCACTGTGTAACAAGTTAATTATACGATTTTCTCTATTCAATACTTTAATTTTCTAGGGACAGGGAGAGTCAGTTTCATTTACTTATAATTTTCTAGGGACAGGGCGAGTCAGTTTCATTTACTTATAGTCATGGGTATATGTATAGGTGTAGTAATATATCTTTGAAGACAAAAAAAACAGTGATAGTTGCAGTCTTTGTGAGTGATAAACTGGAGCACGCTGATGACCCAACGATTAGTGAGGGACAAACAAGGAAGTATTTGCAGGAATCTTAATGGAATGTTGATGAGAGTGATCAGTATGATTGCTCTCGAGGCGGGGACGGTATGGGGGAAGTAAATCTACTGCGATGGAGGGGGGGGGGGGAGGTAAGCAGGGAGGGAGGGAGAGAGGGAGGTGGTCACAGGTGCTGGGCTATAGGAAGGGACGGAGGGGAGGGAGAAAGGATGTGGCCGAGATCAGTGTACTTGTGTTGATTGTCTCACTCTGTTGAACGCTTGAGCCGCCGCCTCTCTCGACCTTCTTGTGTGGAGTGACGCAGGTGATCCAGGTGGTGTGTGCAGGGGACGACAGGTGGGCTATGCTGAGTACGGCGGGGGGAGGGGCGGGGAGCTGGGGGTGGGGATAGGTGGCGATGCTTGTCAATGGTCTGGGTGCTAGAAGGGTGGTTGGCATGGCTGGGGATAAACACACAAATGGAAGCAAACTGAGAGTATAAACCTAGGTAGTATAAATAACTAAGTGTGAAGAATGATAATGGTGGTGGTGGGTGTCGTTGGTCTGGGTGCTAGATGAGTGGCATGGCTAGAGATGAATGGAGATGGAATATTGAGGAGGAGGCTTGATGGAGATGGAAGCAAAGTGGGAGTATAAACCTGGGCACTGCAAGGGACTGGTTGTAAGGGATGGGGATGGGGATGGGTGTTAGAGTGGTTCCATGGGTGAAGACAAACTTACAGATGAAAAGTCAGTAGACAGAAACCAAAAGAGGGGTGAAAATGAGGGTACGGCAGGTGATAGAACAGGTAAATGGGTATGGTGAAGATGGTAATGATAGTTGTGACTGACTGAAGGAAGCCACAAAGACGGAAGGCAGAATTACTCCTGGCACTGCAGGTGAAGAGGGCTGGGAACCGAGTGTGGCAAATGGTACAGACGAATAGATAAAATGCAAAATAGGAGCAAAAATATAGGTTATTGAAGGCTTGAGAAACAGGGAAATAGGTCTTATGGGTGGAGGAGGTGATGAGAATGGCTGTTTTTTAGTGGTTCAGATTGAGGGTGGGATGACTACATTAGGAAAGGTGATCATATTCATTAAGTGGCTATGATAGGATGTTGAGGTAAAGGGAAGGTGGCTGGAATATTATCATTGGTCAAGGTGGTGATGGTGGTGGTGACAGGTGGAGAGTTGTGGTTGTTCGGTGGTCAAGATGGTTAAGGGTAGACGGGTGTGGTTACTGGGTTGGGCAGGTCGTGGTGGGGGGTCTGGCTCGTGTGTGTGTGTGTGTGTGTGTGTGTGTGTGTTTACGTTAATGTGTAGACTGTATAGCCTGTAAATAGGACTTAAGTAATAATGTTAGATGTGTGTCCGTGGGAGGAACACACACACACACACACACACACACACACACACACACACACACACACACACACACACACACACACACACATCCCACGACCAACACACGTGCACCACCACCATCACCACCACCACCACCACCACCTTACCAACACACACACGCACACATTCCTTAACTCACCTCAACTTTGATATCATAGACAAACACCTCCACAATCTCTGCACCTTTCCCTCCCCTCCCTTCCCCCTCCCCCCACCCCTCCACCCCTTCGAGGATCAACTGTTTGAGCACTTCCCTTCCTCTATTGGGGGCGGAGAGGCGCTGGTGTGTGATTCCTCTCTCCCCCCGGTCATCAAACACCCCGGCAAGAGCACATGGATGCACTTGAGGTTCATGGGCGTCCTGTCCGCCGCTTGCTTCTCATGTGTGTGTGTGTGTTAGGGGGGAGGGAAGGTTGTGTGTGTGGGTGGGGGTTGTGTATGTGTGTGTGTGTGTGTTGTGTTGTGTTGTGTTGTGTGTGTGTGTGTGTGTGTGGGTGTGTGTGTGTGTGTGTGTGTGTGTGTGTGTGTGTGTGTGTGTGTGTGTGTGTGTGTGTGTGTGTGTGTGTGTGTGTGTGTGTGTGTGTGTGTGTGTGTGTGTGTGTGTGTGTGTTGACGGGTCCTGGTGGGAGGTGACCTTGTCGGCTGTTAATGGTTACATGACCCGCCATGTTGGTTATACAAGCTTCCCTGCCCCGCGGCCGTCCCGTCCCGCTGCCTCGCCGCGCCCCGCCGAGCCCCCGCCCGCCGACTCTGACAAGACACTGAGGTGTGGGAAACTTTCATCACTGTCACGCTGGGTGGCTGCTCACGGGCGCTGAGTACACCTCGCATGAATACCGTCTAGACAGCTTGGTCGAGTTATAACCATGCTTATTTATTTATTTATTTATGTTTATTTACAAAAGGAGACTGAGTAATGGATCAGAAAAAAAAGTCGAGTAAACATAAATTCTTTTGAAGACAAGTCGGAGACTAAGTAAATTATTATTACAGTAATGGAAGGAGCTCACGGGCAATAAGAAAAAAGTCCCACAAAGCGCTGCTCCAGCAAAAGAAGACAGAATGGAGTCGCCAAAAGAGATGGTCGATTTTGGTTGGAGAGATGTCTTGATATGCTCCTCTTGAAAAGGTGAAGTCGTAGGCAGGAGGAAAAAGGAGTGAAGATGTTGGTTAACTTTTGCATAAGGAATTTGGATAGCATAGGGGTGAGCTAGAGTTGATAATTCGTGCGCAGTGGGGCCGCATGCATTTAACCAGTTCCAGAAGAAGTCATCATGAAAATATCGATAGAAGATAGAACGAGAGGCAGTATGGCGGCGAGATTTAAGAGATAGAAGACTGACAGTAAGAGGAGGGGAGTTGACGAGACGAAGAGCTTTGACTCGACACTGTCCAGAAGTGTTGTGTGCATGATGCCCCCCACACATGATTTATAGTTGTATTTTATCATGGTTTAATTTTTAACTGATTTTATATAGTTTTATTAGTGTTGGTTTTATCACGTTTTTAATTTTAAGTTTATATAGTTTTATAAGAAAATTAATTTGTATTAGATTCGGCGCCAAATGACCCCGAAGTTGCGGCGCCAAGACAGACCGCCCTAATACTCATCATCACCCCCACACATGAGATGCGTATATTCTCCATACGTAGTGAATGCATTGATGTCGTTGTTGATGCTGTGGCACACCTATGATTGATAAGTAATGTACTGGTATTAAACATTACGAGAAATGTTTTAAAATAATTACATGTGTAAAATCGTAATACTATGTTTTGCAAAATGCGTACTTTTGGTTTGGAGTTGGTCTGTAAAACTTATTTGTACTGAGACAATGCTGAAGAGTTATATGTGTCTGGTGCGATTGTTTCAAGTAATCTACCAACACTTGTTCCGTTCACTTACTGTGTTTTCTCATTAAAAAGTTAAAGAAACACCGACCCCGTGCACACACCTCAAAAAAAAAAAAAAAGGAAAGACCATCGCAAAACACACACACACACACACACACACACACACACACACACACACACACACACACACACACACACTGCAAGCCATACACCATTTCCGGTAACAGTAATGTTGGTGCTAAGATAGTTCTTGGATTCCTTTGGAAAGAGGTATTGTTTTTACGATAAAGTTGTGTAATGTCTTGAAACAAAAGTAAATTACTAATGTTATCTTTAACACAGAAACATGAGCTCCGAAGAAGAAAAAGAGCTACAGGAAAGGTTATTTTTGGGTTACATTTTTTTTTGGTCAGTGTAAGGAAAACATGAAAATTGTCGGTCATAGAAAGCGCCGAACCTTGATACTTCTCGTCCCTAGGTTCTTACTTTTTTTTTTCTTTAAGACGGTTTAGTTTCGTTGAGTCGATGCTCGATCTTATTTCGATCTTAATATGTCACCAATATACTTAATCACATGCTTGATTATCTACGCTTTTTTCTTCATAGGTGGACATTCAATAACACCTCCCATAATGATAGGTCCTTAGGCCAATCCTTAGGTCAGAGCACGCAACAGGCAAGTAACAACCTTGGGGTATACACGGTGCAGAGGGATGTGTGGTGTGCCGGGGAATGTGTTGCGCTGTTTTGTAGGGGGCACGTACTGCATCACTGTTGCGGACCGTCACAGCTCAAATTTCCGTTTTAAGTGGTTAATTGAAGCTGACGAAGTGGTAAGTGCATGTAAGAAAAATGGCCGGCTTAATTTAACTGGATTGAAGAAATTGGCTGGAGTGTGTTGTTAAGTGGTGGTGGTTGTTGAGTGACAATTGCGTGGTGTCGAGGTGTCACATCCGTGCTCTCACATGCACTGTTTGATGTCACGTGTTCAGGGAGCCAGGGGCGAAGGCTGGGGGTGACGGTGAGAGAATAGAGGGCACCGACACGATCTTCACTGCATCCAAGTTTCTGTATGTTTTATGATTCACACGAACAACATTTTTCCCTTGCCGAAGTGAAGGACGTCAGGGAGTGTTGGGATCCTGAAGCATTTCCACGGGCCCATTATGCAAGATAATTACATGTATATGGAACAACCTTCCTTCTACAATATTTCCTCCCTCCTACAACTAAAATCAAGAGGGAAGTAGCAAAAGAACATTGGAAATAATTTTGATTTGTTTTGGTGATCCCTGTTTTCTTTGTAGGGGCAGCATGTCATTGTATTTTTTTGTCTCTTGGTCTGCCTCCTTATACCGTAAAAGAGGCGTATTGAAAGTGGAGGCAGTGATCGATCGTCCTCGGCACCTACGCCCAGTGTACAATATATAATAAATAGGGCTCGTCTTCCTCCGGCGTGGGCGTCGTGGCGCCCCGCCGGCTGGCTGGTGGGTGTGCCTCACCCCTGTGCCTTCCTGTTGCCTCACCCCTGCCGTCCCCCCACCCTCCCTGCGCCGACCCCCATGGCCACCCCTCAACCCTCCCCTCACCCACCTTGCCGCCCACATGCCATTCTTGCCCACCTCAACACTATGATTTACTGGAACCTTCCGTGGGGTTTAGTCTCCGTTCTTCGTTTTTGTTTTTCTGTTTGGCAAAGTTGATATTTTTTCATGAAAATTTATCGAGATTTTGTTGTATTAGTATTGTTTGTCATTGCATGTTATTTTTATGAAAGACCTGCCCAGCGGACCATTCACTACACGTCATATAGAATCGAAAGTGGCCGTCACTAGCTTATTTTTTGCTTATATGAATGCTTAAGATGGCGTGAGGCAGAGAACAAGGAGGGAAATTTGCGGGCATTCCCCCACCAGACGAGATCAGAACCTCTCGTGTCACTTATCCACGGCGAATATTAACGGGCTGGAGCAATGTCAGACGCAGGGGCGGGAAAAAGATAAGTGGCTTCCTATCCCATATACCCAGCGCCGCGTCCATGCCCTCCCTCCGGTGAACCCGGTAGTCCTTCGGCGTTCCTCAGCTGTGTACCCGCGGCGGCCCTTCGCTCGTGCCTCGCTACCATGACGCGACCTTGTGTAGCTACAGGGGAAGCTGCTCTCCGTTTTCTATTGGGCATTAACACTCATATAGCTCCTATTACTCTTCATCATACCGTACCAGTCAGCTCCTGCAAGCATTCCCCTCGCCTCCATCACTCCACTCATTGCCGGAACTCTCCCTCTCGTGTGGTGCTCATAATAGTTTCCTTTACATCTTGCGCTATCACTTACGCTCTAAATATTTCCTCGTTAGGTGAAGTTCTTACTCTATACATGTAACACGTCACTTCCTTCTTGGTTCGTTTGCACACTAGAGTAGTCACTGTATCGTGGCCTGACGCGCATCAGTCACCATGATGTGGCACAAAAGTCTAGGGTTCTCACGCACATGAAACACTGAAGCCACACGCCCTATGTTAGCCCTACACGTGCTCCATAACCTTCTCACACACACACACACACACACACACACACACACACACACACACACACTCATACACACACACACGATTAAAATTAAAACATTCTCTCAGTATTTATCAGTATTTAAAAGCGAGTGCTTCCGTATCATTTTGTATTCTTTTATTCAGTCTTGTTATTTTTTCCCCTGTCACATAAAGAACATTCGTGTATATTGTCTTCGATCTGTCCCCCAGCTGTCTCCTAATAAACACATTTACCGCTAATTATGCCAGCTCATTCCTTGTTCATTTGTCACACTTGCCACGGCTCGTTAGGTGTTACCATCTCGTTCATCGTCCTGCCACCCATTATCTCGACTTACCTGCTTTCAATACTCTGCACCTTGTATTCACTCTGAAATAGACTTTGGGTTACGGGAGTTTCTTGCTCCTTGGCCTACACACCTACATATATTTTTTCAAAATATTTTAGCCTTTCTTGCGCCCCATTTGTCAAGAATATTTACAGAAATTATATATGTCTTCTTTGTGTGTCGTATGAAATGGAATGGACGGTGAGGTGACATTTGTATTGTGTAAAGGATGTCCCTGTGGAAGCCAGGGGCTTGGGGGCAGGAGTGTCAGGTCTGGAAGCTGTGTTCTGAGTTGTTCCGTGATTAAGAGTGCTGGAGGGCAGTTCTTTGGACCCTGTAACTAGCAGTAAAACAGTGTTACCAATACAGTACATTTTTATTAGGAATATAGCTAAGTGCACCAATATATTCGTATCTAATCTATGTAAATAATTACTATATGATACATATAGCACTCTGGAACAATATCGTATGCAGTAAAACTAATACATAATATATGTATGATATGCATAATAATTGACTTCAAATACATGTTGTAAATATTAACCATCACTTGCTAAATACAGCTGACTGGCAGTCACATCATAACATCTCTTTCTGTCAAGGATAAAATATAACATTTCTTAACAGAGTTACAGGTACTAGGAGGATGTAGTACATGGTGAGGGGGCGAGCACAGATACCAGGTGGGAGCGAGAGGGTGGGGGCGATAGCGGAGTGGACTGTCAGAGGCAACAGGAGGGTGAGGGGCTGATAGCGGCGGGAGAACTGGTAATATGCACTTGGAGGACTTAGGAAGGCTCCAGGAGACGTTGGTAGAGTGAGTGGGCTAAGAAGCAGCAGCAGCAGGAGGTGTGCGTGGCGCGGGGAAGGGAAGAATGCTGGCAATGGACGGCCGAGGGTTGAGCAAGGTGATGTTGGTGCCGAACGAAGGTTGTAGCAGCGGAACCGACATGACTCACTGACCTACAGACACATTGGATGACCCTCACTTCAGCACCATCCACTGGTTAGGTGACCCACTGACTGGGCCAACAACGTACCCAAAGAATGTCAAACTGACCGGCTAATCTGGGTCAACCACACATCAGCAGATCTAATGACAGACTTGCTAACAGATGAAATGGATATCATACTAACAGGCAGAAGGCATGACTCACAGACGTGCCGAGATACCTAAAGGGCTACACTGATTAACTCCAGACAGGTATTCGGTTCCTCACACTCGTTACATTCGTTGCCAGGAGGTGGAGGTAGGCGGGGGTGAAGGCGTAGCGGGTATTTTCTAATACGCATGCTTTACATTCTACAATCGACGCACGGAAAAAAAGGTTGATAATGTGAACCCTCGTTGCATCCTGTCCTTGACGCTTTGCAAGTTGAGTGAATCTGGGAAAACATTGGACGCATCACGTGATATATGATGCACACACACACACACACACACACACACACACACACACACACACACACACACACACGCGCACACACTAAAAAAAACTGCATGCAACTCAGTATATACACAAACTAGCAAAGTATGCATAAAGCAAATATCTGAACTAGGTGTTAATGGCAAAGCGATACGCGCGTGCGCGCGCGCACACACACACACACACACACACACACACACACACACACACACACACACACACACACACACACACACACACACACACACACACACACACACACACACACACACACACACACACACACACACACACACACACACACACACACACACACACGAATAGCAGGATACTGAAGGAAAAAAACAGTTGGTATGGTTACATTATTAAGCTAAGAGGGGCTGGAAGGACACATAGCCAGACTGCATATGAAGCGTTCGTAAGGGCGGGTGTACAGATGAGTTTGGTTGTCCTGGGCCTCGAGAAAACACCTGACCGGGAGTGGAATACTCGAACACGTCTCTGAACACTGCAACAATTAACAACCATAGAGACACCTTGCGCTGCGGGGACTCGGTATAGGCGATCACAGCTGCACCAAAGTAATATTTGACACCACAGAATGAAGTGAATCAAAATAAACATCGAACAGTCATTATTAGTAGGTTATTGTGATTATATATACCTGCCTCACTTCTCTATATCCCTAAACGCTTTGCTCAAACTAACATTGACTTTTTACTCTCACACCTACGGAATGTTCACAATTGTGTCTTTAGGTGTTGTCGCTCGCCATCATGTATGTGTTTACTCTGCTATTAGACCTAAAATCCAGGCTTTCCTTGATTTCATGAGCCACACTCTACACTGGAGGTTACTTCAGAGTAGTGGTAATGGTCTAGTCGTGTGGCCCAGCTGTGCAGTAGAGGTAAAGCATAACGAACGAATGCGACGGAAGCTTCAAGGTTGCTGCTACGTACGTACTAACAAGCCGGGAGCGGAACGAAGCAGACCCATGACTCCCTATAATCAAGCAAGGACGAGAGAGATTAAGAATTATCTGGTTTCTGCAGAGGCTTTGGAGGAATAATTATTTACTGGAGCCAAAAGCTAAGCATAACGGGAGCATGCAAGCGCGATAGGCTGCTGAGAAGAGCCGTACTATTGCTGAGTGTTGTCCCTCCTGCCTGCTGAACTAAGCCTGTAACGATCCTCTGACCTCTCTTCCGAAATTAGGGCGATATGTAAAAATGTCTCCCTGACCTGAACGAAGCAACTTTAACTTATCAACACTTTTCTGTCTGGCCTCTGGAACAAAGTTAAACAATGAAAAAAAGTTAGTCTTCCATCATCCGATTGAAACCATTGTAACCTGCATGAAAGTTTGTTTAATCTACATGAAAAAATAGGCAATCTACTAAAACAAATCATCTGATATATTCACCGAAACACCTGTCACCTGTACAAAAGTTCCAGCAAGTCCTACTCAAAACGTTTCTTCGATTATCGTGTCCTGAAATATAACCTTCGCTCACGCAACGAAAAGTAATCCTGACCTGAGCTGAGGCACTGTAACCAACCTGAAAACGTTTACTTGACGCGAGTGAGCAAAACTTCCATGTACCTGACCGATGGCTTGGAGGAGGAGCGAGTACATAGGGAGGCAGAGGAGCACCAGTTTTCCTTGCAATATCCTGCGCGGCGTGTAGCGGCAGGAGGTGTTTGAATAGGAAGACTAAAAAGGAGTAGAAGAATTCGTGATAGTAGAGAAGGTGAAAAAAGTAATTCAAAAGTAGCTGCTACGTATTCCTAACTTTATGCTCTTTGGATCAAGCCCATCAGATTCCCGCCCCTGTTCCAAAATGCTCCTTGCAACCTTTATAAATCCTTCCTATCAAACTAAACAAGCCTTTGTTCGGCATTACTGTCCAAGCCTGGGAACTTCGTAACACTTTGAATGTCCTGATGACTTGCCCACATACGCATCCCAAGGTGTGAGCTGTAATGATAATGAACAACCTAAGTCTGTTCATGTGAAATGCTCGCTCGCTCGGTCCGCCAGTACTCCAGTCCGATATCCTAACATGCAGTCCTCTCGTCAGTCACGAAACGAATCACTATCAATTTCTCCAGCAACAGGACACGCATCCGCTGCCCTCAGCGAGCAGTGACTAACGCTATGAGAAGTGTGAAGCCTGCCACTGACTCTGTCCCCCAACCTTCATTCTAATCATCCCTCACATGGCGTTTTCCGTTGTACGAGACGGGTTCTCTTTGGGGCAATTCTAATGTAGATGTTGTCCTCTTGATCCAACACCCTGGTCTGTAGCTAGTCGTCGAGGTGTTTAGAAAGAGAAGTTTTAGGCACCGACTTTTGAAATTTCATCTCAGCCCGGCTTGTGCGAGGCGCTGCGGGCTACTGATTCCCTCCCGGCAGTCGCGGCGCTGTGGCCGCTCGTGCTTGCTCTGTTGGCGGTGGCGGCAGCGGTGCTTGGTGGAGAGGGGCGGCTGCCGGGAGGAGTCACAGCTCATACGAATTCTATGGAATAGTCGGCGCTGAAGCCCTTAACGTCCACGGCGTACTTGTTGTCTGCCTGACACTCGTAGTAGCCGGCGTCCATTTGGGTGGCCGGGTCGATCTCCATCTTGCTCTTAATGGCCTTCCCTTCCTGCCACTCGTGCACCTGGAAGAGACACGCCATTAGCCACCTGGCCTCTCCATCCCCACACCTGCTAATGAGGTCCATGTCAGGGCTCGTGCTGCGAGTCGTTCCCTCTTGTTTTCTCTCGTAACGTGCAAGATGAAGGTACCATTTTGTCGAAAGCGTGAAAATCGAAGATCTTTACGGAAAATATATTGTAAATATATTCCTTGGTTTACGTTAATCTAGTTACTAAGCATTGGTAAAATGATGGAAGAAAATGTCTCATTATCTGGAAAAGTCTACGGACACCTCGAGCTATATTTCACTAACCTAAGTTATAAATGGCCTGATTTAAGGGGTGACTGTTGCATCTGGTCAGAGGCGTTACATAACTTATTAGAACAGTTAATTATGGTCTCTCCCTGGTGAGTGAAACCTGCACGAGGAATGACAATATCCCTAGGCGCGTCGAGGAGCCCACAGCTCCAACGTTCTGTTCCTGGCGTTCCAGTGTTGTCACTCACCTGGAAGAAGGTGTGGGAGTAGAGCTCGATGCCGTCCTTAAACCAGGTGATGACGGGGCGCGGCTCCCCCTCCGCCTTGCACATGAACACGATCTTGCGGCCCAGCACGTACTCAGACTCGAAGTGCGACCACACCGTTATCTTGGCGCCCTGTCGAGACACAGACGCGTGAGAATCACACACGACACACATTTCCTCACGTCGCCCTCACCCCGCCCCGCCCCGCTCCGCCCCGGAACCCGACAAGGAGGAGGAAAATTGTATCCCTTCCGTGTAAAGCGTTTAGGGAGGCGGGGAAGGATTGAATCAATGCTCACATCATTTCAAACAGGCCGGGTCTCGGCGCTGGACTGCCTGGGACCCGAATGTGTGTGTGTGTGTGTGTGTGTGTGTGTGTGTGTGTGTGTGTGTGTGTGTGTGTGTGTGTGTGCTTTGTTTTTTTGTGCATAGTAGAAAAAGGTCATATGAAAAATAAAAATAAATTAACCTTTAACTTGACATTAGCAGTTTAAGTAATCTCGTGTATTTCAGAATCACATATAGAACTCTTGGTTTTATCAGAGCATTTCCCTCACGTGTATCACTCTGTCCGCTTATTCATGTATTCACTCCTCTCTTTTCTCCCTGCCTGCTCGTTCCCGGCACCACTATAATCAAATCTCACGGCTCCAACGCCACCTCTCCCCACCCCTTCCACAACACAGACGCGCCCCACGGTTCCTTCTCCGTCCTGCATTCCTCCTCGTTCCCTTCCCGTTCCTCCAACTACAAATACGCCCTATAACCCCCTCCCCTCTTGTCTTCCTCCTGTCCGTTCCTTTCCCTTTCCTTCAACTATAGATACGCCCCACAACCCCCACCCCCTTCTGCCTTCCTCCTCTCCGTTCCCTTCCCGTTCCTCCAGCACAGACGCCCCCGACAGCCCCCCTTCACTACTGCCTTCCTTGTCTCCGTTCCCTTCTCGTTCCTCCAGCACAGACGCCCCCTACAGCCCCCCTCCCCTTCTGTCTCCCTCCTCTCCGTTCCCTTCCCGTTCCTCCAGCACAGACGCCCCCCTACAGCCCCCCTTCCCTTCTGTCTCCCTCCTCTCCGTTCCCTTCCCGTTCCTCCAACTCTTGCTACTTTATTACTTAGCGCTCCGCCCCGCCCTTTCCCCTCCTTCTCTGCCACTTCCTGCTGCGTTTCTTTTTGTCTCACTCCTCTTCCCCTCCTCCCCGCCTCTTCTTTTGTCATTTTCCTCTTCCAATCTCTTTTTGTTTTCTTTTGCATCCTTTCTCCCCGTTCCTCTACCACTTTTACCACTTTCTATTTCCTTCACCTTTGTCTGAAGTCGGCGACGGTTCATCCCAACCCCTTCACCCTACTCCTCTCTTTGAATCAGTCCCTCCGATTCCTTCCCACTTCCTTTTCCCTGTCGTATCCAACCCCCTTTCTCTTATTCCGTCTCTCCCTTCTTCATGCTTCCCCGCTCTACCTTACCTAACCACTTCTCTGTCTTTCCGTCTCTCCCTTCCCCAACCAATTCCCTGTCTTTCCGTCTCTCCCTTCCACTCACTCCTACTTCCCTGCCCTGTCTTACCCGGCCCCCTTCCTCTTATTCCGTCCCTCCCTCCTTCATGCTTCCCCGCTCTACCTTACCTAACCACTTCTCTGTCTTTCCGTCTCTCCCTTCCCCAACCAATTCCCTGTCTTTCCGTCTCTCCCTTCCACTCACTCCTACTTCCCTGCCCTGTCTTACCCGGCCCCCTTCCTCTCATTCCGTCCCTCCCTTCTTCCCACTTCCTCGTCCTCTCCCACCCGACCTCCTCCCTCTCATTCTATCTCTCCTCTCGCCGCTCCTCTACTCCCTCCCACCCCTCAGGTCCTCTTCCTCCCGCTTCGGCCTGGTGAAGCGAGCGGGAGGCTGCCCTTTAGTGCGGGTTGGTAAGGGGTAGAGGGAGGGTGAGGCAGCTTCTTGGCCTTCCCGCAGGTGACTCCGCGATCTAGAGCGATTGATTGGAGTGTGTGGTTCCGTGTGTGTGTGTGTGTGTGTGTGTGTGTGTGTGTGTTTCCTGGGGGGAGGGTAAAGAGAGAGAGAGAGAGTGAGAGGAACAGACAGGCAGGCAGACAGACAGACACACAGACAAAGCCAGGTAAATACATATAATTACAAGCAGACTCATTACTTCTCCTCCTCCTCCTCCTCCTCCTCCTCTTCCTCCTCCTCCTCCTCCTCTCTCTTCTTGTTACTCGAGACATATTTTCTTTTAAATAAGGTCATAGGAGATACTGTGACATCAGGGATAAAGTCAATCAGTATCTGCCTCACCTTTTGGCCTCCCTACTCTTCCTTCTCTTCTCCTTCTTTTACCTTCCTCACCAACCTAATTCCCAGCCTTTCCTCTTTCTCTTCCCTTCTCCTCCTTTTCTCGTCCTCATTTACGTTCTTTAGCAACCTAATTCCCTTTACTGCTCCTTTTCTCTTCCCTCTCTCTGCATCGTATCTTCTTTTTCACCTCTGTAACATCTCTTTTTCTCTTGTCCCTCTTCTTTCCCCTCCATTCTTCTCTCAGTTTTCTATCACTCCCTCATTTTCATAGCTTCTTTTTCCTTCCGCTCTAATCCATTATGTATTTTTATTTTCGCTAACTTTTCCTGTCCTTCCATTCAATTCACTTCCCCTTTCCTTCCTTCAAACGTTTTCCCATTTCTCTTCTCCATCCCTACACATTTCCTATCCTTTTTTATATTTTCAGCTACGTTTATTTTACCTCTCTTTACCTTCCTTTTAACCTAACCTCATTTCACTTCCATACCCTTTTCCCTTCCCTCCCTCCTTCTCAGTTTTTTCACTCATTCCTTACCCCGCCTCCTCCTCCCTTTCGCCCTCCCCTTCCTTCTCCCTTTTAACCTCCCTTTTCCTTCTCTCTTTTTAACCCTAACACCTTTCACTCCCTCTCCTTCCCTGACCCCGCCCCACCTAGTCAATTCCCTCTCCCATTCCTCACCCTCCCCTTTCTTCACCCTTTCCCCCTCCTTCCTTCCTCCTCCTCCTTCCCGCCCTTCCCCTCCCTCCCACTCGATCAATACACCTCTGCTGAAATACACGACAAGGGGAATACCTACTGCTGGATACATTGAGGTCAGCTGCTGCCGGACACACACACACACACAGACACACAGATATATAGTGACAAGACAGTAACAAGGTGCATAGTAATTAGTAGACAATTTTAGTGTTTTTGAAATGGTAGAACATCTGTGAATATCATTGCTGGTTGAGTGCAGGGATCGTTGTGTGTGTGTGCGTGTGTGTGTGTGCGTGTGTGCGTGTAAATGGAAGGGAGTGGTAGCAGTGTGGAAGGCAGGCTGTCCACTCCACACACATTCCATTACACCCCCCCCCCTCCCCATCCCCCCTCCCTTACACCTTTCTCCACCATCCGCTACATACCTATTCTCATGCATAATTTACCTAGTCACTCCTTCTCTTCCTCCTCCTCCTCCTCTTCCTCCCTTTTACTTCCTCTATCACCTTCTCTCCACATCTGTCCACCTCATTAACTCCCCACACACCTGCCTTCTTGAACAAACACCTCTTCATCGACCTATTCTCCACCTATTATCCTCCATGTTCTCGTTTAGGCCCAGCTCCCCTTTCTCTTCCCTTCCCAATTTCTCTTTTTTTTCTCTTCCCTTCCACTCCTCCTCTCCCCTTTCTCTTCCCTTCCCCATCTGTCCTTTTTTCTCTTCCCTTCCACTCCTCCTCTTCCCTTTCTCTTCCCTTACCCATTTCTCCTTTTTCCTCTTCCTTTCCACTTTTCCGCTCCCTCTATCTCAGCATAAACCTACCCCCTTATCAGCCTTTTTTCTCCTCATTACCTCTCTCATTCTACTCCCTTAGGCCTGGATCCCCCTTTCTTCCTCCCTTCCTAACCTTTATTCTCCAGCCCTCCTCTCTAAATAAGGACTTCAACACAAACCTACCATTCAGACAAGCACCTCCATAGTCTATTTTCTCCCTATTACCTTTCCTATCTTTCTTGTTTATGCTTAGATTCTCTTTCTTCTTCCCTATCATTTACCTATTCTCTAGTTCTCTTCATGTAAGGTCCAGTATAAATCTATTTACACACACTTCCTTATCCGCCTATTTTCTCCCCGTTACCTTTCTCATTACACTTGTTTAGGCTCTAGTTCCTCTCCTCTCCCCTTCCATATCTCCCATCTCCTCTTTCCGTCTTCATTCCTCTCTCCCTATATGATATCTAACGCCAGTACGCCACACATACCTACCCTTTAGAGTTTAGACAAGTGCCCCCTTATCAACAAGCTTTCATCGATCCATTTTCCTTCTCGTCCTATTCGTTCTGACTTGCCTCCCTTCTGTCCTGGCTCTCCTCTCTCTAACTTCCACTCTCCCCTTACCCTCACTCTCCCCTCCATCTTCCCTCTCCCCTCTCCCCTTTCCACCTCCCCTTCTCCCTTTTCCTTCACTATAAATGTCAGCGCCTCACTCACTTTCCCACTTTCCTATTCTCCCTTCGTGAAATATTAATGTCATTGTCCGTACTGTCATTTTTGGTCAATTATTCACCCTTCACGCCCCCACAGAGAGAGAGAGAGAGAGAGAGAGAGAGAGAGAGAGAGAGAGAGAGAGAGAGAGAGAGAGAGAGAGAGAGAGAGAATGCTAGCAGTGTTTATGCATGTTTTTCGTATGTGTTTTATGAGGAACTTTATTTCGAGTTGCACTTTTTTTATTATTTGGTATTCTTGTATTTTTATTTTATTTTCTATTTTCTGCGCCACGAGTTGTTCAAAGCGCAAAAAAAGGGAGGGAGAGAGTGTACCATTCCGGCAACGCTTACTAATTTTATCACTCTCGAGACTCACGCTATTTCCCCGCCGCCATGCCATTCCGGCCGCACTCCACTCCACGCCGGGCTGCTGCTGCGAAATACAGTATAATGGAGGAGGGCTTTTAAAGGGGAAAAAAGAGTCTGGGTGTACAGTGAAGGCGGGAAGTGCGGAGCGAGGCTGGGGTGTGGAAAAGATAAGCTGCTGTATCTAATTTAATCGTCAGGTGGATTTCACACGCGCTTGTTTCTCGCCTCCTCTTGTTGTCAGAGATTTGGAATGGTTTGGATGTGTTGGAGGATTGAAGGAGAAGACTTTGACGGGGAGGGAAGGAAGAAGTGAGAGTGTGGGTGCTTTGTGTGGGTTAGATGTTAGTGCTAAGATGCGGGGTTGTGGTGAGGATGTGTAATGGAGAGTTTTTGTGTGGAAGGATGTGATGATTAGAGTCTGAATGAGGAAATACAAAATGGGTAGGGAAGGAGGAAGTGAGAGTGTGGGTGCTTTGTGTAGTTTAGATGTTAGTGCTAAGATGCGGAGTTGTGGGAATGGAAAACTCTTGTGGGGAAAGTTCTGATGGTTAGAGTCTGAACGAGGTAATAAAAATGTTGTAAGCAGACGGTAAGTAAGTTCGTGGAAGGTGGCGGTTAACGGGCGCCGGGAAAGGGTTCGACGGGGTGCGAGGTTATGGTGAACGTGGAGGGCTCGACACTGAGGTTTATGGTGGTTGAAGTCTTTATGAGGTTACGAGGGTGTGGAGGATGATCGTAAAAGTGCGTAAGGAGATGGGGCAGCCTTAAATGGGTAAAGTAATGGAATTAGAGGAGTAAAAGACTGTGATAAGGCTACGATTGACAGGTAGATGGTAGTAAAAGGATAGTAGAAGACTGTGATAAAGTTACGATGGAATAAGAAGATGGTAATTAAAGGTTGTGGGGTGTTAGAGCAGCCTTAAATGGGGAAAGATAGTGGTATTGAAGGAGTAAAAGACTGTGGTTGGGCTACGATTGAGAGGGAGATGGTAGTAAAAGAGTGTGAAGATGATAAGGTGATGATAGAGTAGAAGAGTGTAGTGGAAGGATGTGAGATGTTAGAGCAACCTTAAATGGGGAAAGATAGTGGCATTGGAGAAATAAAAGACTGTGATAAGGTTAAAATTGGGTAGGAAGGTAGTAAAAGGATGTGAGAGTACAATATGTTAAGATTACGATAGGTGGAAGAGAGTAATGAAAGTGTGTGGGACGTTAGAACAACCTTTAATTGGGAGGGAAAATTATTGATGTTGGAGTAGAAGAATGTAATAAAAAAAGTGATGCAGTGATGGTAAAATAAACAACGTGTAGGGACAGGTAGTGATGATAGAGGGTAGTAAGAGTGATGACCTAAATGAGCACGAGGAGGAGGAAGAGGAGAATCACTGGTTGGGTCACTAATATTTACCTTTCATTTTGCAGGTAAGATTAACACCTGTGAGGACCATGAGGAGGGCGAGGAGGAGGTGGTGAGTACATCCATTGTGTGTGTGTGTGTTTGCAGGGAGAAGAGAAAAATGGAAGTGCAGCAAGACGATTTATTAGTGTGTTGAACATTGAGTTGTTTGCATTGCGTTAGAGACAGGGCTTATTCTTTACGTGCTCCGAGGCTGTTAATGCTTGTGTGCTTAGCGGTCTCACGTTACTCCGGC
This sequence comes from Eriocheir sinensis, assembly GCF_024679095.1. Taxonomy (NCBI): domain Eukaryota; kingdom Metazoa; phylum Arthropoda; class Malacostraca; order Decapoda; family Varunidae; genus Eriocheir; species Eriocheir sinensis. The sequence goes on along the minus strand of NC_066512.1, from coordinate 19,348,664 downwards.
CACGCTGACAAAAAAAAACCGAGGTCGTCAATTCTCGGATTCATAAACCAGTGATATGTCGTTCCAATATTTATGTGCCTTTCTTCAAACTGACACACCCACACACACGCACACGCACACACACACACACACACACACACACACACACACACACACACACACACACACACACACACACACACACAGATTAAACGATAGTAAGGGGATATACCGTACGCACACAGTTACACACACACACACACACACACACTCTCTCTCTCTCTCTCTCTCTCTCTCTCTCTCTCTCTCTCTCTCGACATGCAAAAGTGTACTGGAAGAGTCGCTATACGCTAATCCGCTTGAGAGAGAGAGAGAGAGAGAGAGAGAGAGAGAGAGAGAGAGAGAGAGAGAGAGAGAGAGAGAGAATGTCCCCTCGCTTCGTTGATCAAGGGCTCCTGACGCCGCCTACATCTGCCTTCCCTCCCTCAGACGCCTGTTTTGTTTTGTTTTCGGAAGCCCCGGAAAAGTTTTGACTGCAATGCCTACTATTCTCGTTTGCGCAGGTGGAGGGAGGGTGGAGAAACGGAGGGAAGAGGGGAAAGGAGAGAAGGTAGTGGAGGATCGGAGGGAGAGTGGAGGATCGAATGGAAAAGGGGAAAGGAGAGGAGGTAGTGGATGATCAGAGGGAAGAGGGAGAGTGGAGGATCGGAGGGAAGAGAAGAAAGGAGAGGAGGGAAGAGGAAAAGGGAAAGGAGGGAAGAGGGAAAGGGAAAGAAGGGAGAGTGGAGGAACGGAGGGAAGAGAGGAGGGAAAAGGGAAAAGGAAAGGAGGGAGAGTGCAGGGTCGGATGGAAGAGAGAAAGTAAAAAGAAGGAGAGCTTGGTTTGTAAGTGGGAGAAGAGAGGGCTTTATTGAAGGGGTTACGAAGGGAGTGGCTTGGTGGTGTGAACGGGTATGGCAATAGTGTAAGGTGATGGAGGAAAAGAAGGATGTAGGACAAGAGGAGACAGGAGAAGGGGAGGAGAGGAAAGAAAAAGGTTGGATCGTGAGAGGAGAACCACAAGGAAAGGAGCGGGAAAAGAGAATTATGTAAGGCAAAACGACAATGAGAAACGGGGAAAAGGGCAAGAGAGAGGCGAATGTAGGCAAGATGAGAATGAGAAAGTGTGTGTAGGAATGAGAAACACAGAGAAAGGAGATGAAAGAGGAAGGATGGAAGGGGAAATCAGAATGAGGAAGGAGGGAAAGTAAAGAGCAGGAGAGAGGCTGCATCATGAGAGGGGCAGCACAGGAAAGAAAAAAGGGGGTGAAAAAAGGCAGGATGCAGGCAAGACGAGAATAAGGAAGGGAGAAAGGATAGAGGAAAACCTGAATCGTGAGAGGGAAAGCAAAGGGAAGGGAGAGGAAAAAGGGAGGATGTTAGCGAAGTCGAGAATTAGGAAGGGGATAAAAAGGGCAAAGGAGAGGCTGAATGGTAAAGCGGAAAGCACAAGAGAAGAAGAGAAGGGGAGGGAGATTGCTTGACTGAGGCGAAGGGCGGGCGAGACTTTACGGGAGACGCGAATGCAGAAAATTAGGGTTGATGTAAGGAAGGAAGGAAGGAATGTGAGACGGGAATGAGGTTGATGGGAGGCAGACGGCAAGAAAGAGTAGAAAGAGGGAATGCATCTGCTGGAAGTGAGGAGTAAGGGAGGGAGATTAGGTAGTTAAGTAGGTGCGTAGGTAAGTAAGGAGAACGAGGAAGTCTATATGGTGGAAGTAAAGAGTAAGGGAGAGTAGTTAGACAGGCAGGTACGTAGGTGTGTAAGGGAACGCTATGCAGGGGAGGAAAAGGAACATAAGCAGTTATTGAAATGATTAAGGAATATTCCGAGCAAAGAGGTGGTTAAGAAGTCAAGGAAGAAGGAAAGGGGTAAGTGCATCTAACGGCGGTATGGAGGAAGGAATGGAGGGAGGGAGGGAGGGAAGCAAGAGGCTGCGGTGCGTAAGGTAAATGGAGGTTGCAAATGTGAGGTCATAAAGGTGAAGGAGTTATTGGTGGGTAATGGGGGGCGGGGTCAGGCCAGATGGAGCTGTGTGAGGCCGAGGATGGGAGGCGTTGTGTGGGACCTCGATGGCTGCTTGAAGTGTGAGGTTTTGATAACAGAAAAAAATAGAAAAGAAGGCCAGAAAATTTAATCCACAATAGAGAAAGGAAACGAAAGATCGAAAATATGAAAAAAAGGGAAAAAGAGGTTAGTTATGTAATCCTTAAAAGAAAAAGAAAAAAACACTCGAAAATAATAAGAAAAGATGAAGGAAAAAAGTTTAAAAGTGTGGAAAAGAAAATGAAAATGAAAATATGAAAATAATGGTACAGATGAACGAAAAAAAACGCTTGAAAATGGAAAAAATAAAGAAAATGAAAAGGCGAAATTGATAAGAAAGATGAATGAACAAAAAGCTTAAAAGTGTGGAAAAGAAAAAGAAAACGAAAACTTGTAAATTAGAGTAAAGAAGGAGAAAAAGCTTGAAAATGTGGTTAAATTCTAAGGGACGAGGGAAAGGAAAAATGACGAGGCGGCGGCGGCACAGTATGGTAATGAAGCAGAGTTTTGACAGAGAAAAGATAACATTGTCAGGACGCGTCTTATGTAGTTTTAGCTTTTAGGCGCCTTGCCAAAAGTATTCTCGTCTCGAAGGGAACATCAAGGCTCTTAAATCTGAAAGGACTGCATCACAAGGACCTGCCAGCTTAGTGTTGCCCCCTCGAGGGATATGAGGGAGCTACAACACTTTAGTCAGCCCCAAACTTTACCGAAAATGTCTCCTCAAATCTGTGGGAGTTAGGCCTACTTCCTTCCCTGTCTACGTGTCTGGCAGGCCCAACGAGTATGCGACTCAGACGACACATAATTTCAGTGAATTCCCAAAGCTTGGTAGCGTGTGTAGAATTTATTAGACACTTGGTGGTTGAAGGAGGTTATTTTGACCTACCTACTCACTTGAGGAGAAAAAGGGTTCATTATGGCTATGCATCTCCTAAATTAAATGTAGCTTAACTTATGTCACTGATAAATGGCAAATTCAGTTACGTGAATGGATAAGTTAAGGCAATTCAGACCGAGGATCAGGAAGGTCAGTGGTCTCCAATTCTATAGCGAACCATTATCAAGCATTAACCACACGACCTATTTGCAAGGGTGTGCCTCCTGCTGTCTGGTATTTAGATGCACAATTTCTCAAAGAGACTAAATAGTAAGTGAGTGCGACATAACAATTAGGCGCGAATTGCACTCTGAGGAACCATGAAGTAGTATGACACCAACACACGCCATTACTCACGCCGTTGTGGTTGTAGTAGGCGCGGCTGGCTTCCGTCTTGAAGTTCTTGGTGATGCCTCTGTTGCCGAACTTGCGTGCCTTCTTGCCGCGCCCCTTGCCCCTCTTGGCGGCCGAGAGTTCAGCAGTCGCCACCAGCAGCACCACCACCACCCACACCCACACCCGGCCGAGCTGCATCCTCCTTCCCCTGGCCAGGCCGCTGCTCGATCACCACCGCCTTTGCCTCACCCTACCGCCACCCCACACCCACCATACAACCTGCAGATTAAGAGGACGTGTTAGGGGGCGATGAACAGCCGAGTAACAAGATTGGCAGCCCAGGAATTGTAGAAGTCTGGGTTGACAGAGACCTTGGTGGAGGGATTAAATTAAAACCTTTGCTGGAACAGGTGGAATATACTATCATGTGACGGAGAAACATGGTGAACATTGAGGGAAGTCTGTTCTATAGTGGAGTGATAACTGTCAATGTGGGGTTTGAGCGTCAACGAATGGAAAGGAGGGGTCAGAGCGAGGTGATTCGAAGCCCAGTGCCGACGCGTGATGGCAGGAAAGGCATCTGGTCTTGAACCCCGAGCCACAACCTCAAAAGAGCGACCACATGAACATGGGCCAAATCTACCTCGACAAAGAAGATAATAATAGTGGGTGATAATGCTTCCTATTCCTGTAGAAAAAGAAAAGTTGGCAGAAAGCATTATTTATAGGAATCAAAATATAGCAAAAGGAGGAAGGTCAATAATAATTGGGACAAAATAATCAGATGAATACAAATAAAGAACATAGACAGAGAATAAACAGGAAAAAGATATAATTAATGAGAAAAATAATTACACACTTTAAAAGAATATAGCAAGTGAAATAACCTTGCCGAAGAAGTAATTCCGCTCCAGATAATTAATTGTAGACAGGAAGTGAAGAGCGGTCGATGCAATTGCTTGACAACACAAACACACTAATCATTAACCTGGCAAGGGCGAAGTGGGGCACGTGGACGAGATGGAGATAAGAGAGGAGGAGGAGGGGGAGAATGTGGAGAGGGGGGAAGGCCTTGACCGTGGAGTGTGTGGAGGAACAATGACGGCCACTGATAACCGTGATGGTGATGATGATGACGATAAGAAGGTGGAGGAGAAGGAGAAATGAAAAAGAAAATAAGAAGAAAAAAGGAAAAGCAAACAGAAGAAGAAGGAGAAGAAAAAAAGAAGAAGAAGAAGAAAGAAGCAACATGAGAAGAAGAAAAAAAAGAAACAGAAGAAAAAGAAAAGAGAAGAAAATAAGAAAGAAGAAGGAAAAAGGAGCAGAATGAAAGTGAGAAGTAGGAACAAAGAGGAAAGAACACAGACAAAGAAGAAAAGGAAGAGAGGAGGAGAAGAAGGAGATAAGGAAGAAGTAGATGAGTAGCCCTCTTCGAACATGGACCATTTTCAAGCCAGTGCAGCAAAAATAAAAATGGGGGGGGGGGGGGGAGAAGATGCCATGGTCCCTTATACTTCACACTTACCACACAAACTTATACACACACTTCACATACTCCCCTAACGCTACTCCTCCTCACACTCCTCCTCCTCAATCCTCATCCTTCACTCACGCCGGCCACTTCCTCTTCTCCTCCTCCTCCTCCTCCTCCTCCTCTCTTCGTAATAATAGCGGTCGTAAAAATACTGATCCTTACCTTTCCTTGTTTCTTGTGAGTTTGCGAGATATTGTGCTTTTTTTTTTTTTTTTTTTTTTTTGTGTGTGTGTGTGTGTGTTCCTGCCTCCATCCCTCTTTATTCTTTTCACCTTTTTTAGTTATTTTTTTTATATAACTTCAAATAAAAATAAAAAACTTCCGCCGGTTCCCTTAGCATCATTAATTAATCCTTCTTAACTTTTGGGGTTCATGAATAAAACGGATTTTATTTTATATTCGCTTTTTTTTATTCTGTTTTGCCTTGTTAAGATCTCACTCGTTTCGTGCGTTATCTTGTGTCATGTTATTCTTGATCATTTTTTTTTTTTTGTCTTGTTTTGTCTCCCTTTCTCTCTCCCTTCCTCCCTCTCTACTTCTCGTTCTTTATTTCTTTCTTCCACCTGTGTTGTTTTTCTTCTCTCTTTTTTCTTATTCCTTCGTCCTTCCCCTCCTCTCTCTTTCTTTCTTCCTGCAAGCTCATTTTTTTCTAGGTGCTTTTGAATCGATGTTTGTTTTTCTATTTCTTCCTCTTCTTCTTTGTCCTCCACCTTTTGCTCTTCGTCTCTCTGTCTCTTCCTCCTTTATTTCTCATTTATCGTTCGTCCTTCTTCGCTTCCTCTTCTCATCCCTCCTTTATCCTCTTCCATCACGCCCTTTCTTAGCTATTGTCTTGCCCTTCTTCTTCCCTTTCGTATAATGTTTCTCCTTTTCTGTGTCCTCATTTTTCCCTTTGTCCTCCACTTCTATCTCTACCTCCTCGTTCTTTCGTCATTCTTATCTTCTCTTTCTTTTATCAAGCCCCCACTTTTCCTCTTGTTTTTCCTCTTTCACCTCTTATTTTGCTGTCGCCTTTTTCCTCTCTTCCTCTTCTTCCTTCTTCCTCTTCCTCCACTCTTTCCTTCATCTTTTTCCACCTCCTTTTTTTCTTCTCTTTTCTCCTCCTCCTGTTCCTCATTTCCGTCCTCGCGTCATGGACTCACTTTTCCTCTTTATCTTCTTCCACTTTTTTTTCCTCCTCCACCTCCTCCTCCTCCTCCTTCCCCTCCTTCTCTTCCTTTGTGTCTTCACCGTCATGACCCCGCTTCTCCTTTTTATTCCATTCCACCATTCTTCATTTTTCCTCCTCCTCCTGCTCCTCCTCCTCTTTCTCCTTTGTCCTGTCTCTGTCCTTCATCTTCTCCTCCCCCGCCTCCCGCCCGCCCGCCCGCCTTTCCCCTCATCGCCTTTAAAATGTCCTCGCGTTCGCCAGTTGTTTTAATTGTCATGAGCCCTTGTTCCCTGCCCACAAGGAGTCGCGGAGTGAGGTAATGGGAGAGTGAAGGAAGGGAATAATGAGTGTGCGGGGAGGAGAGGGAAAGAGAGAGATCGTGGGAGAGAGGAAATAAGATAGGAGAGAAGTGGAAGAAGGCAGTGAGGAAGGGAGGGATGTCGGGAGTGGGTTAGATGATGGGAGAGGGATAGAATGAAGAAGGGGAATAATGAGTGATCGGGAAGAGGGAGAGGAAAGGAGAGGGAGATCGTGAAATGGGAAGAATGGGAGAGGAGAGGGATGGAATTAGACAGAGAGGGAGAGAGGTCGGAAAGGAGTTAGATGATGGGAGAGGGATAGAATGAAGAAGGGGAATAATGAGTGATCGGGAAGAGGGAGAGGAAAGGAGAGAGAGATCGTGGAATGGGAAGAATGGGAGAGGAGAGGGATGGAATTAGACAGAGAGGGAGAGAGGTCGGAAAGGAGTTAGATGATGGGAGAGGAAGTGGAGTTTTAGGGAGTTAGGAAAGGGATTTGAGAATAGAAAGTGAGTGAGAGAGAGAGATCGTGGAAGGGGAAGAATAGGAGAGGAGAGGAATGGAATAAAGTAGAGAGGGAGAGAGCTCGGGTTGGAATTTGATGACCGGAGAGGAAGTGGACTGAGGGAGTTAGAAAATGGGTTTAAGAATGGGAAACGAGTTATGTGAGCGAGTGAGTGAAGAAATAAGATCGTTAGTGAGGGAGGAATGAGTGAGGACGTAAGGAGATAGGTTAAGGAGTGAGGGAGTGGGGAAATGGGTATGAGAATGGGATGGGGGTCGTGTGAAGGAGGGAGTGAATGAAGAAAGAGGTGAAAAAATATGATAGATGGTGTTGATAAATAAGTGAGGAAGTAAGGGAGTGAGATGGCTAAAGTAATGGATGAAGGAGAGTGAATGAGGAATCGGTTTTGAAAATGGGAAGAGGATCGTATGACGGAGGGAGTGAAGAAAGGAGTGAATAAATATGCTAGTTGATGGAAAGGAAGTTAGGGAGTAGTGACAAAGGTTAAGTAATAGAAGGAGTAAAGGAGTGAGGAAGGGAGTTTGAGAATGGAAAGAGGGTCGTATGAAGGAGGGCATGAAGAAATGAGTGAAGAAATAGGTTAGTTAGTTAGAGAGGAATGAACAAGGAAGTGAGAGAGGGGGAGATGGATGGAGTGAGGGAGTGAAGAAGGGGATTTGAGAATGGTAAAAGGATCGTATGAAGGAGGGAATGAAGGAAGGAGTGAAGAAATATGTTAGTTAGTTAGGAAGGAATGGACGAGGAAATGAGAGAGAGAGAGGAGGGGAAGGGATGGAGTGAAAAAGTTAGTGGAAAGTTTTGAGAGTGGGGAAGGGAGTGTTGAAAGGAGTTATGTAATAGTTCAGTAATAGATTAAAAACGAAAAAGCTGAAGAAAGAAAAAACAAAGGAAAAAATAAGAGAGTGAGGAAGGGAGAGAGGAACAAAGCGACCCTATTTAGTAAAGGAATAAAAAAAAAATGAAAAGGGATAAAGAAGAAAGGAAAGGAGAACGCATGAATAGGAAAGAAAGATAAAGATGTACAAAGAAACTCGGGTTGTAACAATGAGAAAGGTATATGGTGAGGGGGTCGGAGAGAGGGAGGGAACTGTCCTGTGAATAAGTGACTTTATGAGGGAGGAAGCGACTAAATCAGTGAGGAAACAATCGTTCAGTGAGACGATAAATGAATGAATGGAGCGATGGATGAGTGAGTGAATGGACCTGATTTCACCTTGAGCGATAGAGTGAAGGACCACGTGTGACTGATAGAGTAAGTGGGCGAACGATTGAGTGAGTGAGTGAGTGAATAAGTGAGTGATTGAGTGAGTGAATAAGTGAGTGAGTGATTAAGTGAATGGGTGAGTGAGTGAGTGAATGAGTGATTGAGTGAGTGAATGAATGTGTGAATGAATGAGAGAGAGAGAGAGAGAGAGAGAGAGAGAGAGAGAGAGAGAGAGAGAGAGAGAGAGAGAGAGAGAGAGAGAGAGAGAGAGAGAGAGAGAGAGAGAGAGAGAGAGCAACATAGTGAGTTTAGGATCACCTCCAGGACTCCGGAAGTCAGAGTAGAAATCAAGTTCAAGTTTGTACGTGTTGTGAATTCGGCCCTCCTCCACTTCCGGCTTCTCTTCCTCCTCCTCCTCCTCCTCCTCCTCCTGTTTCTCTTTCTCCTCCTCCTCCTCCATCTCTTAATCTTTCTCTTCACCCTCCTTTTCCTCTTCCTCCTCCTCCTTATTATCATCGAAACGACCTTTTTAACTAGCAAGATATTATAATCTGCTATATATTATCTTTACCTGCCTATCTATCTATCTAATGTATCCTCTCTTCCTCCTTTTGTGAAGTTACTTCGTTTCACTTTTCGGTCTCTCGCTCTCTCTCTCCTTCAGTCGTGTCTCTGGAGTGAAGCCCTGACCTTCCTCCTAATCCTCCTCCTCCTTCTCCTCCGCCACACCCAACACCCCACCACACCCAGCCACACCCCGCCACACCCACGGCTCCCAAGGGCTTCACCTCCATCAGGCAGCCTTTCTCCTTTTTGAAGATGATTTTGCCCGGCACTGTGTATTTTCGCGTCTTCTTATGCTGTGTCTTTTGTTCCCTTCTCTTTGTGCTGTCCGTGAGAGCTCGTGTGTGTATGTGTGTGTGTGTGTGTGTGTGTGTGTGTGTGTGTGTGTGTGTGTGTGTGTGTGTGTGTGTGTGTGTGTGTGTAACTTATTTTTCTGTTGCTGTGCTTGAGTCCACGCTTGCTTTTTCTTTTCCGTTCCGCATGTGTTCCGTGAAAATCCCTTCTTTCTTTCTTCCTTTCTTTCCTCCTTTTCTTTCTGGGGATTAAATTACCATCTCTCCTCCACATCCTGCGAATTCTACGTCTTTCTCACTTTCCATTTCCAAACACGACTTTTCTTTTATCTCCTACTATTACGCCCACTGCTACTACTTCTATTTATTCTTCAGCAAATGTAAGAATTAAGGCGAAAGAGAGCAGGGAAAGGATATGGAGGAGTTGGAGAGAGAGAAAGACAGATAGACAGACAGACAGAGAGAGACAGACAGAGGTCCAAATTATTAAACGTTCACTTTATTACTTTTTCCCAAGGCCACAGAGACGATTAACCGGGTATTCATGGGTGACTTTTCCCGTTGAAGGTGCCGAGGCTCTGTAAAACCATCACTAGGGTCACAAAACAGCCCTTGAGAACCCCGGCGACTTCCACGCGAGTCTCTTCAAACAGGCGAATTAAGGTGCCAAAACGTTTAAAAATACGAACTAGAGACAGACAGGCAGAGACAGAGGCAAATAATCAGGACGAAGGAAAAAAACTGAAGTGGAGTAGTTAGCGATGTGGGTGAAAGATAGCACGTGTAATGGAGTAACGCGGAAGCAAGTGTGGAGTGGTGGCGTGCGTGGCGGTGCGTGGATAACAAAGTGGCGGTGAGGGCGATGGAATGGACCGGTGTCGGGGTGAGTTATGAGTGTGCGTGCAGGCGAGAACTCAGGACAACACTTGATACTAACTGGATACACTTTCTTTTGTCCACGCTTGTCCGGCCTTGAGAAAAATTAAAAGTGAAGTAGATAGATGGTTAGATAGATTGGTTAGTGGTAGATAAGTAGGAAGGTGGATATGCAGAGAGGAAAGGAGGTAAGGAGGTGGGTAGTGCTCAGGTAGGTAGGTAGGTAGATAGGTAGTGAGAGAGAGAGAGAGAGAGAGAGAGAGAGAGAGATTAATTTCACCTCTCGTGTGTTTATTTAAAGAAAGAAATACACTCATCATTTAGAGTTGAAATGTTGGTTTTGTGTATACGCCGAGTGAAGACATATTCATCTTCTTTATGGTTAGTTTAGATAGACCGTATACCACACACCCCTTATCTATCTATCTATTTATCTATCTATCTATCTATGTATATCTATCTTTCATCGTATCAGTTTGCACAAGTCACTCACTGGTCACTGTCGTCTAACTGATTGATAGAGGCAGTTGTTTGGATGTTACCAGGCTATTTTTTGACCCTGTGTGTGCGTGTGTGTGTGTGTGTGTGTGTGTGTGGTAATGTACTAGTTACGAGGTAAAGTCATGGAGCGGTGTTCTGTGATATATGTCCATGGAGGGAGGGTGTTGTGTCATGAGTGTAGTGTAGTGTTTGCCATGTGTATCGAGTGTGGCTGGACGGTTAGTAATGCATGGTGGCCTGTTATTGCTCTCGCTTTAGTGGTGGTGGAATGGAGGGGGCGTGAGTTGGGTGAGTAACGCGGTGATGTGGTGATTGCTTTTTTGGGGGTGGTAATGATTGTGTCGTATTTTTTTGTTATGAGAGTGAGGGTGTAAAGCATGGACCATCACATCACGAGTACTAGTGTAGTGCGGCGACTATGCCTGATGAACGAGCCTCCCATAACCCACTTAACCAGTGCGGTACCTCTTTGGCCGACTCGGTAAGGAGTTGCTCTCCCGTCACGCTGCTGGTCGCGGGTTCAATCCCAGGTAGCCGGGGAATACCCTCTCCTTGTTGTGATTAATTTCTCGTGTGTTTCGATACACGCAGAGGACGTGTGGGACCAAGAGAGTAATAGAAAAAGAGAATAGAAAATCTCGTCATTAAACTGGTGGCATACGGTGGGCATCCTCTCCTGCGGTTCTGTTGAGTTTCCCCGAAGGGGTATAGTATGTAGAGTGGTGGCCCATGCTCTCCGAGGTTGAAAGAAAACGGAAAGTGTTGGAGGTATGTCTCTACGGGGACATTGTAAGGAGTGCACCAAAATGGGTCACTGTCTAAAGGTCTCAACACAGAAATTAATCTTCATAGGGGGGAAAGCCGTGTAGTGCGGCGACTATGCCTGATGAACGAGCCTCCCATAACCCACTTAACCAGTGCGGTATCTCTTTGGCCGACTCGGTAAGGAGTTGCTCTCTCGTCACGCTGGTCGCGGGTTCAATCCCAGGTAGCCGGGGAATACCCTCTCTTTGTTGTGATTAATTTCTCGTGTGTTTCGATACACGCAAAGGACGTGAGGGACCAAGAAAGTAATAGAAAAAGAGAATAGAAAATCTCGTCATTAAACTAGCTTACGAGAGTCCATTCACGGGGTCATTATTTTTTACGAGTGGATAACTTATAGTGGGAGTTCCAGAGTCCGACGCATTGTCATTGTCAGCATCCAAACCAAATTATATTGTCCATAATGGCCCGTTTTTTTCTACTCAACACCCGATACTGGAGAGACTTCCTTCTGTTTGGTTTCTTCGGATTTATGGCCTTCTGTGTGAAAACCAAACACCGCACAAGGACTTTTCTTTGTAATCCGTGTTTGGTTTGCGATTTTACAAACTTAATTTGTTGAACTGTGGAACGCACCCTAAATATTTATAAGAGAGGCAGACAAACAGCTCTTAGTACTTCCAAGAGACCTAGAATGGGGCTTGATGGAAAATTCAACTATAAAACGGAGAATCAAGCAAGAAAAGTTTTAAGAGCACGAAATTAGAGGAAAGTGTAATGTGAAATCAATGGTATGGTATGGTAATGGAAGTAATGGTTCTTAGACTGTGGCTTGATAATATATTAGTATTGATCAGACTCGTGACAGATACTCATGCCTTGAAGAAATCGAAGACAGTTTTGTGGTACCAGGCAAAGGGGAAGAGGCTGCATTGATAAGTGATGTGTGAAGCAAAGCGTTGGAAGTGCCTTGTAGTGCCTTGCTCCGAGTAGCGACTGTGTAATATTGTAGTGGGTGGTGATGTAACACGCGTGGCTGTAAGGTGTTGTTATAGTTTAGGATGTCAAGAAAGTAGATTAGAAAACGAGGTTAGAGCAGACGTGAGAGGAATATACGAAGTTGGAATGAAAATAGGAAGGAAGAAAAGAAGGAAGGAAAGAAAGAAAAAGATAGAGGAAGAAAGAAGAGAAGTAAGGAAGGTATAGAGAACGGAAAAAAATAAGAAACGCAAAAATGTGTAACTGAGATAAGACAGGAGTGGAATTGATATGAAGACATGGAAGAAGGAAAAAGATAGGGATGAAGGGAGAGAAGTAAGGAAGAAAGGAAGAGAGAAAAAATAAAAAAGGAAATAATAAATACAGGAATGGATGACTCGGGTATAACAGAGAGAGAGAGAGAGAGAGTGGATGGATGTCGACGAAACTTTGAGGTTAGGGCGGGGGCAAGGTTTGGGGGGCGGGGAGCAAGGCGGGGGCAGCGGGGCGGGTCGTTGGGCGTGTCAGCGGGAGGGAACTGAGGGGCCTCGAGCACTCAGCCTCGGCCACTCAGTCTAAGTGATGGACAGCGACACTCTCTGATTGTCTCTTCCTTTCCGACCCGCGCCATCGTAACAGCCTCAAATCACCATCCCCCGACCCTTTGCTCTTTTGTGCTTCTCTCTCTCTCTCTCTCTCTCTCTCTCTCAACACACATACACATTCATACACACACACGCGTTTATTTGGTCACCCTCTGCATCCCTTCCTTTATTTTATTTTTCGACTCACAAACCTCCATTTATTCCTACACTGATTGCTCCTCGTTAGCCTCCCCTTTTGTCCATCCTCCCTTCCTCTGCCTCCCTTTTGTTATTAATCGTTGTCCAGTCTCATCCCTCCCGGTTTTGCCTTTTCCTCTTCCCATTCTTAGTCTAATCCTCATTCATTTCCTTTACTTTATTTTTTTCGTACCTATCTTTATCCATTCATTACTTTACCTCTTTCTTTTATCCCCGTTTCATCCTTCCCTCTCCATTCTCTTCCTCACCACTTGCGTATTCTCGTTAACTCTTTCCACTCCTTCCATTCTTCTCACTCGCCATTCCTTCACGTCTATCAGATAAATAAAACAGGAATTCCAAAACTCAATAACTCTTCTGCCTTCCATCCTTCCTCCTTGCCTTCCTCCTCACCCCTTTTTGCGCCCCTCCTCGCCCTCGCTTCCTGGCATGTGAGGCGAGGAAGATGGTAACAGTGTGTGAGTTCGCGCGATAAACAACACTACTACCACGTAAAAAATTCCACACGTGACCTTCTACATCCTCTTCCTCCTTCTCCTCCTCCTCTTGTGTGTGTGTGTGTGTGTGTGTGTGTGTGTGTGTGTGTGTGTGTGTGTGTGTGTGTGTGTGTGTCGTAGAAAGTATGAATTCACAGTTTTCTTGGTATGTACTGCTTTTCTACCCCCTCCACCCCTGTCTCTCTCTCTCTCTCTCTCTCTCTCTCTCTCTCTCTCTCTCGTCCCCCTTTCTTCAGGAATAATTAATTTCTGTTAAGACTTTGCCATCACTCACTGTCACGGACATGGAACTCACACACACACACACACACACACACACACACACACACACAAACACACACACACACACACACACACACACACACACACACACTGGTACCCGTAAAATTGTAGTATGCAGTTGGTAAGGCTAAAGGGGGGGGGGGGGGGGGGCAGCAACAGGAGGAGGAGGAGGAGGAGGAGGTGGAGGAGTTACAAGCAACACTATCTCGGTCACGGAACGTTTAATTTAGCTTTAGGTGAGCCACGGACGAGAGAGAGAGAGAGAGAGAGAGAGAGAGAGAGAGAGAGAGAGAGAGAGAGAGAGAGAGAGAGAGAGAGAGAGAGAGAGAGAGAGAGACCGGACGACGTTATTCTCTCCCTAAGTGGTCCACGGAGACACCCGATCGTGGGACACTGCCGCCAGCTGTGTCTCACTCCAGGGCGGGGTCAATAGCAGCGTGTTGAAGCGGTGGGAAGGGCGGCTGCGAGGAGGGGCGGGGTCTAATAGGGTGGGAAGGGTGAATGGTAAGGGTGATGGGTAAGGGTGTGGGCCGTGGGAGGGGGGAGAATTTAAGGGTAATTAAGAAAGGATGTTAAAGGAGGGGCGTGACTAGCTAAGGAGGAGGGAAGTGGAAGTGGGAGGAAATGGGAGAGAGAAAGGGTGTGCGTCGTGAGAGGGGGAGGAAAGAAGGGAGGGTATTCAAGAAGGGACTGCAAGATAGGAACGTGGCTCGCTAGGTAGGAGGGTGATGGGTAATTAAGGACATGGATTGGGTGAGAGGGAAGCTAAGGGAAGGAATAATGGTAAAGAAGGGGCGTGGTTAGCTAAGGTGGCGGTAGGTAATGGGTGAGTAAATGTGGACAGGGCGAGAAGGAAGTTGAGCAAAGAATTGGAGGATTTTTTTTTCCGCAAAGGAGACTGCTCAAGGGCAACAAAAAGAGTGCAGAGAAAAAATTAGCCCGCTACTCGCCGCTCCCATAATAGACACAAGTAAAGAGCGGCCAAGAGAGGGGTCAATTTCGGGTGTAGAGGTGTCTTTATACATTTAAGAACGGATGGTAAGGAAGGGGCGTGTATAGCTTGGATGACAGGCGGAGGTGTGGGAGGGTGGTGAGTAAGGAAGGGAGGGCATTATTAAAGGAAACAATCGGGTAGAAATGGAGGGTATTCAAGAAGTGACGGGACATGGTCAGATAAAATATAAGAGATGGGAGAGAGAAGGGAAATGGGTAAAGATGGAGGCAGTTTGAGAGGGAAGATACTAGATAATAAAAGTTCAAGGGCACCGAAGTAGGATAAAAGAAAGGAGGAAGCAAGGGAGGAGGATGGGTAAGTAAGGGTAATAGTTTGATGGACAGAGCCAGTTGGAAGGGTAAAAAAATTAGGTAAGGGAGCTTGCTACTAGGATGAGAGGAGGGAGGAGGGGAAGAGAATGGCCAGGTGCGGACCGAGTAGAATGATAGAGGTAGATGAAGGAAGGGGAGGGAGGGGATTAGATAAGGAGTGGCATGGGTGGGGGCAATATGACGTAAGGGGAGCCAGCTGGGTACGAGAGAGAGAGAGAGAGAGAGAGAGAGAGAGAGAGAGAGAGAGAGAGAGAGAGAGAGAGAGAGAGAGAGAGAGAGAGAGAGAGAGAGAGAGAGAGAGAGAGAGAGAGAGAGAGAGAGAGAGACAGTCAGAAAATTCGGTAGAGGGGCAATTGAGTGAATGAAAATTTAATGATGATAACGGACAGCCTCTTCAAGATAATGAGCTCGGGGCGCCGGGTAAACGAATAAGAGATGGGACGGGTACGGGACGGTAAAAGGACGGTCCCAGGCGGCGGCGGCGGCGAGTGGAGGCGAGGCACGAGACGAGAAACTAAAAGGAGGAAGCCATGGAAGACCCAGAACTCGTGTACTCAAACGCTTCAGGCTCCTGTTCCGATCACGTCTGAAAGCCACAGAAATATCCATCGAGTTCTCATGAATGTTCTCCCCGTTCATGGCGTAGAAGTCTTGCAAAACTACCACCGGAGACCATATACATGAACCCACCTATGAGGATCCCTACAACTTATACGAGAGGTAGATAAAATGAAGTTACTAAGCCGTCGAAACGTTTGCGAGTATTGACACAGAGGCATAGCGGTGAACACATTTTTTCCTGTTCATGGCTTGATAATCTTGCAAAGCTACCACCAGAGTTATGAATCCACCCCTGAAAATCCCTACAACTTCTACGAGAGCTAAAGGTACTAAGCCGTCGAAACGTTTAAGAATGTGGACCCAGAGCCGTAGCCATGAACTCAGGGGGTCAGGAGAGCCGTGAAGGTCCCTCCCTGTTGAGGCGAGGTAGCCTCCGAAGGTATAGGGTCGATAGGGAAGATTACCTGTCTGGCCTTGAAGGTGTGTTGGCGGCCCCGTGGAGTGCGTAGGGAAGGGAAGGAAGGGCGCTGGAGGAGGAGAAGAAAATAAAAGATAGGAGGAAAGAGAGTTAGTGAAGAAAGAAAGGAATGTCAGAGGAGAGAAACGGCTAGAAGGAAGGGAAGAAAAAATGAAAGAATGAATGAAGATGGGAAGGAAGGAAAGATGGAGGCCAAGAATGAAGGAAAAAAAACTTGAATAACTAAAGATGAAAAAATTTAGTGAGGGTAGAACATGATGAATGAAGAAATAAAAAAAAAAGGAAAGGAAAGGATGAACGAAGGAATGATAAACTGAAAAGGGAAAAACATTGAATAAGGAAAGAGAGAGGGAAAAAAACGGAGAGAAGGAAAGCATGTCGGAATAAAGAAGGGAAATATGAGAGGAGAGAACCCATGGAGGAAAGAAACAGGAAAATAAGAAATGCAAGAATGTATGAGTGAAGTAATGCAGGAAAGAGGGGAGCAAGAAACACACTCACAGGGGAAGGCAAGACAGGTGTGTGAGCGGAATCTCAAGAGGGACTTCAGAGGGTCACCTGGAACGGAGACTCTCTTAGATCGCAGGTGAGAGGGCAAGGTGAGACAACCAGGCAGAGCACCCACTTCCCTTCCCTCCCTCACGGTGACCTTAATACTGGCGAGGCGAGGGTGACGAGTGTGTTTACATGGGGGAAAGGCGAGAAAGAGGCTGCGTATCTGGGTGTTTACGGCACTCTTATGCACCTCCGCGCGAGATTAGGATTTGTGGTGTCGAGGAAAGGGAGACTGAGAGGGATGGAAAGGAGAAGAGAGAGAGAAGCGACCTTGTACCACTTGCTGCTGCTGTATGTATGTGTTCTCCTTTTGTAGTAGTAGTAGTAGTAGTAGTAGTAGTAGTAGTAGTAGTAGTAGTAGTAGTAGCAGTAATAGTAGTAGTAGTAGTAGTAGTAGTAGTTGTAGTAGTAGTGGTAGTAGTAATAGTAGCAACAGCAGCAGTACCAGGAGGACCAGCAAAGGTTGTAGTTGGTACCGTCTTTGTTTCATAGTAATAGTTAAAGTTGTAGTTGTAGTAGTAGTAGTAGTAGTAGTAGTAGTAGTAGTAGTAATAGTAGTAGTAGTAGTAGTAGGAGGAGGAGGAGGAAAGGGAGCGGGAGAAGAAAGAGGAAGAGGAAGAGGAGGTTGAGCCTGTCTGAGCCGGTGTGAGGTCCAAGGTCTAAGTCATACTTGTGAAGGTCGTTTTAGTGGACGATCGATCACCGCCTCTACTCTGATTACCCTGACCCAGTTCGTCGCCGTTAAAAAGGTTAAGCAGCTGTAATCACCCGCCATTAATTTGCCCCCAACGACTTCATACAACCTCAGGCAACGCAAAGAAAACGGGTGCTCTAGTCTTGGGGGGACCATTGAGATTATGACCCTTTTTATCACCAAACTTTTTTTTTATTGGGGTCGTGGAGTCTTGCCGCGTCCTCTCACTCTCTCACTTTCCCTCTCTCGCATTGTATAGTGAGGAGAGACTGTGTACTAAGGTCTGGACAGTATATTTGTCTTTTTTTAATGCATGTTTAGTTTCTGAGTCCTGGAATCTAAATACTTAATGGTTTTCTTCATATTCTTCTTCACGTCATATTTTCCGTTGAGCTTCCTTATAGCCGTTTCTTTGCTCTCTGTTTCTCTCTCTTCTATCATTTTCTCTCTCTCTCTCTCTCTCTCTCTCTCTCTCTCTCTCTCTCTCTCTCTCTCTCTCTCTTAATATCCTCCAGTGGTTTCCTTCTTTCTTTCTCCTCGGTATTTTTTATGCATCAACTTTTGTTTTTTTTCTGTCTCTTAATGTTCTCGTTCTCTTTTTTTTCCCTCTCTCTTTCCGCTTCTTTAGTATTCTTGCAAACAGCCTTTTCGTCCCACTCTCATAATGTTCTCTGTCTCTTTTCTTCTCTCTTCTGCCATCTCCTGTCTTATTATTCTAGTATATCAACTAACTTACTTTTCTTTACGCTTTTACTGTTTATTTCCTTTTTGTGTCCATTGCATCGTTTTCGTAAGGCATAGAAGCTCGTATACGCCAGTTGGTTCCGTGACGAATGGGAGACACATTCAGGCGTGCAGGACCTTTGCTTGTGGTCTGAGATACGTGTGTTACCCAAGCCGCCGCCGCCGCCGTCCTGGGAGGCTGTGGTGGCGGGGCGGGCAGCAAACAGATGGTGTGGCGGTGAGGCCCGTAAATCTTGCCCCCACCCCAAGAACAATCACGAGGGTTAACTGGAGCACGCGACGAGAAGTGGAGGAGATTTTTATGCGTTGTTTGGTTTTATTAGTGGAGGAGGAGGAGGAGGCGGACGATGACAAGGAGGAGGTGAAGAACAGCAAGAACAAGAACTGGAACAAGAGAAGCAATAAAAAGGAGCAAAAGGAACAGGAACAAAGGACAGAAGAGGAACGCAAACGAAAACAAAACCGTCGACAATAACCAGAAAAAAAAAATCATGAGCAAAGAACAAAGAACAGAAGAAGAAGAGAAACAAACAAAAACAAAACAGTCGACAATAACCAGAAAAGAGAACAGAGCAGGACCAAAGGAACAAGAACAGAAGAAGAACATGAACGAACAAAGGACAAAAGAAGAGAAACACAAACGAAAACAAAACCGTCGACAATAACCAGAAAAGAGAACAGAGCATGACCAAAGGAACAAGAACAAAACAATAACGTGAGCGAGAACAAAGCTGAAAGACAAGAACCAGAAAAGAGAGAACAAGAACAGGAACGAGAAAGAAGAACGCAAAAACAGAACAGGAACAGGAAGAGAGAAGAAACAGGAGAAAGAGCAGGAACAGAAGCGAGAAGGAGAAAGCGCCTAAGAAAATAAAGTCAGCGAGGGGAAAGAAGTGCAACAGCAAGAACAGGAACAAGGGAATAGCCGTTTTAAAGTCCTCTAACACCATCCAAGGCGAGGAAGCTGGACAAGAGGCGAATGTTAAGCGTCGAAAGACCGTCTGAACCCCTAGAGAGAGAGAGAGAGAGAGAGAGAGAGAGAGAGAGAGAGAGAGAGAGAGAGAGAGAGAGAGAGAGAGAGAGAGAGAGAGAGAGAGAGAGAGAGAGAGAGAGAGAGAGAGAGAGAGAGAGAGAGAGAGAGAGAGCACTGCCAAACACAAGTGTGAAATTCAGGAAGTTAGCCGAAGGATCAAGCTGTGAGGCGGTAAAGATTATAAGAGAGAGAGAGAGAGAGAGAGAGAGAGAGAGAGAGAGAGAGAGAGAGAGAGAGAGAGAGAGAGAGAGAGAGAGAGAGAGAGAGAGAGAGAGAGAGAGAGAGTCCCCTCCCATCATCACTGACCATTCGGCTTTAAATATATCTTGCATAACGGTCTCACGCTGCGTAATATTGAGCACAGGTGGGCGACGTCGATCTGGTTAATACTGAACGGCACTTGGCGGCTTCCCATTGCCCAATATTAATCAGTATGACGCACAACCGCAGGATATCATAAGCGGGAGAAAATTGTGACACCAACGAGATCCGAATACAGAATTGCAGTTCGTGAAAATGTTGACCGTTGTATTTACATATGTATATATCAATTCTGTAACCTTCATTATAATTTACTTTGTCTTGGGCATAACTATTTTGTAACCTTCATTTTAATTACTTTCTCTTGCGTATTACAATTCTGTAACCTTCATTTTAATTACTTTGTCTTGCTAAATTTACAGTTCTGCGTGACAGAGACGTATTCAGTTATCAAGACTTCCTCTACACCTCAGTAAATTTATGGCTCGTTCTCGGAAGTATTCACAATCACATTATTCAGGAGTTGCGTTTCCTATATGTCTTCCTGAAGAAGTCATCAAACTGCTTTTCCAGTTTTATGAGCATAGTTTCTTTTCTTTTATTTTTATTTTTGAGGAGTCGAAAACGAAACGTCTTATTCCCTAAATGTGGAGCAGAGTCTACGCAGCGCTAAAACCATCAATCATGATATTACGTGAACCTTTAAAAATATTCACGTATTGCAAAATATAGCAATCATTTTCATTCTCTTTTAACTTGTACTAAAAATAACTAAGCAAATCTACATTGTTTTTAGGAGTATTGTCGTGCTACGTTATTTCAAAGGCACATAACCATCATCAGAAATGTAGGTGGACTGCAAACCACCGTCAGTACATTCCCTGTTTTACACGCACACACGCACACACGGTTTCCGGCGCACTCCCGCGGGGACATTTTTGCCGGTGCTTGTTTTCAAAGTTAGGTCATGACTCGGCTATTTCCTTGGTGCTTGGGTCTCCAGGGAACCACGAGGACCACAGCACCTCCCTGCGTCCCCTGACCTTACCCTCCCTCTCTCTCAAGCCTCGACCTCCTTTCGCCTTCCATCCCTCGCCTTCCCTCTCCTCCCTCCCCTCTTCCTCCCTGCCTCCCTGGTCGTACTACGTGACAGACGCCCGGCCTAGTATCCCTTGATCCCAGCCCTTATCTCCTTCCGGCCAGGAGTACGGGTTCACGGGTACAGAGAGAGAGAGAGAGAGAGAGAGAGAGAGAGAGAGAGAGAGAGAGAGAGAGAGAGAGAGAGAGAGAGAGAGAGAGAGAGAGAGAGAGAGAGAGAGGAGTAGGGGGTCAGGCAGGAAAGCAGGCAGACATGTAAAGACGCACCGACAAGAAGACAGACAGACAGACAGATAAACAGATACAAACAGAAATATGAATAAAGAGACGGACAAACACATAGAAACAGACTCACAGATAGACAGACATTAAGAAGACAACCACTTTGACAACATAAACGGACGGACAGACAGACGACCGGACATACAATTATATCGACAGCTAATCAAAGAGAAATGTAAAGATAAACAAAAATCAGCACAGCGAACGTTTCATCATCATCATCAGCAGCGCTACACCGGGCGGGGGATGCATTTCACGTCAGTATGGATTTTGTGTTTTCCTTCCCGCGTGTGACGTCCGGCGAGTGACTGCATGGTTATTACGTGTCCCGCCATGCCAGACATACACGCGTGGGTCTGGAAATGCACGTTAGACAGACAGATAATGAGGATTCTTTGTGGCATATTCTCAAACATTTCGACACACATATTTGACAAGGAGTTTTGGACTTCCGGGAATATCCAGTAGTTATGTGACCGTTGTGGTAGTTTGTCCCTTCTTTTGTACCATGAACTTAACAAAACACTCATTAGAACCCGACTGATCTTTTTAGCCTTTGAAGTTGTTGATGTGGGAGGTGGAAGCGTTTTATAATACCAGGATATTAATATTTCATCAGCGTAGTTATGGACACAAACTCAAGCACATACACACAAAACGCAAAATAGATATACGCAAGCTTTCACGTAACCAAGGACGGACACACACAAACACACTCACACAAAAAAAATAACAATAGGAAATCACATAAATGCGCCATCATCCCGGGAAATGGACCCTCAGCAACACGGGCGTCCCTAACTCTGTCCCTTATTCTTGTTTTCCTCTCTTTTCTCTCTTTCTCGTCTTCCCTCTTCCCCTTCGTCCCTCCTCTCCTCCTCTTGCTTCACTTCTCCCTCCTCCTCCTCCTCCTCCTCCTCGTCCCCTTCATTTGTTTTGCTCTGTTGTGTTTCCTCTTGAATGTTGTTTTTGTCGCCATGATGTTTACTTTTATTTGTTCCTTTTTTTTCCATGGCTGGTTAGTTAACTGGGGCTCATATCTTGTGTTCGTTGATTCGATTTAAGTTTCAGCTCAGTATGGTTTTTTTTTTCATTTTATACATTTTCATTCAATCACTCCTTTTGCCTGGTTTGTGTATTCAAAGTTTCGGTTGTTAGTTCGTTAGTTCATTCATTATAAGCATATTTTTGTTGTTCCTTCAATTATTCATGCACTCCCACTCACTCACTCACTCGCTCACACCTCCATCCATCCATTCATTCATTCAATCATTCATTCATTCAAAGTTTAATGTGTACATCAGTCAGTCAGTCAGTCAGTCAGTCAGTCCGTCAGTTAGTAAGCCCAGGCAGTCAGTCATTAAAGTAAGAAAAGAAGTAAATCACAATTAGTCACCAACCGTTTATGAATTCTATCTTTCGATCTTCCACTTTTTGCTTTGGGGGATCAGTACTGCAGTGAGCTTTTTTGTCTTTTGTTTTCCCTTGAGCTGCCTCCAATATAGTAAAAAATAAAGTCAGTCACGGTGCTCCCTCGTGTACTTCCCCGCCTACACTCGTCCCCGTCCCATACAACGCGGCTGATCCTCGCAGAACGCAGATAGACTTCCATGTATGCATAACCTTGCCACTCTTCCCTCGCTTCCCCTACTCCCTCTCTTTCTCTTTCGCTCTTTCTCTAATCTGCACTTCAATACTCATTCTCCTCCCTCCTTTTGACTCACCAATATTCATCCTTCTCACTTGCTTCTCCCTCCCATCTATCCTTCGCTCCCTCTCCTTCCCTTTTTTCTCTTTTTTTTTCTCTCTCTCTAATCAGCACTTCACCAATACTCATTCTGTTTTCTCCTCACTTTCTCCTCACCAATACTCATCCTTCTCACATACTCCTCCCTCTCTCCCTCCCTCCCTCTCTCCCTCCCTCTTTCCTCTCCTTCCTTCCTTCGTACGTACAGCTCACCAATAATCATCAGTTTCTCTCCACCAATTCTCATCATTCTCCTCTCTCTCTCTCTCTCTCTCTCTCTCTTGCTCACTGTCTCCCTTCCTCCCCTCCCCTTCCCTCCCGTCCCGTTCCGTTCCTCTCGCCGCAGCCCTGTAGCACAAACAGACACATAATACAGACGCTAAGTTTACCGGTATTTCAGGTTCATAGTTCCTCATATTTTATAGATATTTTTCGATGTTTATTTAGTATTCGTGTGTCTTATTTTTCTTTAACTGGTGTTTGAGACTCATAGGATAACAGATACGTTATTATGGTTAGGTTTTATTTGTTTTGTTTTTTCTCAGCAATAGCGTGCTAGGTAAGGTCAGGTAAGGTCAGGTGAGGTAAGGTAAGGCACGGAGAGGGCGCGTTAAGATGTATTGTCCGGACTTCTTGACGCAATGCACAACTCCGGTCTCCTGTTATTGCCCCCCCACCCACCCCCCACCCTTCACCTTCCGCCTCCCTCCCATCTTCTCTTTCTCTCTTTCTCTTTCTCCCTCTCTCTCTTTTTCACTTTCTTTCTCCACCGTTTTCCGCTTCTCTTCTTCCTCTTTCCCTTCGTGTGCCCGTATGCATATCAACCCCCTCTCATATTTTTCTTTCTCTCTTTTTCCTTCTTCCTTCGCTCACTTTATTTTTTCCTTTCCTCCGGCTTTTTCGCGTCAGTATTGGGTGAGATATACCAGCATGGCCTCAAGGGAACACTGTTTCTTTTCTCTTAATTAAATTTTCATGGCACCGTCCCGTCAGCCTGTTAACTTCATCCTCCCCTCCACCAGTTCCTTTTTTTCTTTTCTTTTTTACCTCGTCTCCTTTTTCGTAACCACCGCTCTCTATTTTCTTTCCACCTTTTTTGGCCCTTCCCTTCCTGCACATTTAAGCTTTTTTTTTTATGTTTGGTCAGTGGTGTGGCGTGAAAACATGAAAAGGGTGATATAGGGTGTGGTGTGGAAATGGTTTATAAATATGTGCTCTATACAAGTGTGATGAGGTGCAGGGAAGTGTGTTTGTGTGTGTGTGTGTGTGTGTGTGTGTGTGTGTGTGTGTGTGTGTGTGTGTGTGTGTGTGTGTGTGTGTGTGTGTGTGTGTTGCGACGGGCGTTACTGGGCGAGGCCTTCGTCCTGGTCCTCCCCGACGGCAGGTGAAGAGCGATCGTTATAGAGGGCCGCGTGGAGCCTCGTCGTGGAATTGATTCGTGGGTGAAATCTTCCGATCGACGCGTATGATGTAAGGTGTATGTGTGTGCCGTTTGTGCGTCCCTGAGGTGTTTGGGTCATGATGGACGATGTGTGGCCGGGGCGTGACCCACCTGACGTCTAGAGCCAAGATTTGTTTGGTTGTGGGGTGACACAGGCGGCTGGACAGGCTGGCTACAGGCTGACCCTCGGCTGGCTCACTCGGTTCCGGTGTTGTCGTGGCGGCGAGCCTTGCGTGAGCCTTCGTTCTTGAGCTGCGGCGAGCGGAGCCTCTCACTGTGTGTGTCTGGTGCCGCGTGCAGGTGGACTGCGCCAACCTCACCGTCCACACCCAACTTGGGGGTCTCCACGCCCTGCC
Source organism: Eriocheir sinensis (assembly GCF_024679095.1). Lineage (NCBI taxonomy): Eukaryota > Metazoa > Arthropoda > Malacostraca > Decapoda > Varunidae > Eriocheir > Eriocheir sinensis. The sequence continues at coordinate 19,324,535 of NC_066512.1, read as the reverse complement.
CCGCCCCGCCCGGTCCCGCCCCTCCCCGCCCTCCTGTCTCATTTTGCCTCTTCCCGGACAGCCCGTCCCACTTAGGGCCTCCTAATACTCCCCTGCTGGGACCCTTTTTGACCACATGCTGCTGGGAAGGTCATCAGGGCATGGCTGCCGCCCCGCCCTGCCCCGCACCTGGCCGGGCAGAGGGGGAGGGTTGGGAGAGGCAGCGTCCTCACCCCTCAAGAGGCCCATCGCTCCAAGCCATTCGAGGCCGCGGCTGGTATGCAACACCGGCGGAACAACGACCATGACCTATGACATGGCCGCCGTTGCATATTGTTCTCATTTCTGAAAACCCTCATCTCCGTCCCTCCGACGCTTCCAATCGGCCGTCCAAAGTGATACAATCAATATTAAGGTTTGCCATGTCTCGCGCTGTCCTTTCCGAAGAGGTCACGACATTACAGTACGAAGCAGTTGCCCTTCTGCCGCTCGGCACAGACTCGGCAACAAGGCACCGTCACAGACATTCGATCAACAATGCTGATGAAAAAAAAAAAAGGAGCACGATACCAGTAAATGGATATTCATAGCAAAAAGGTTTAATGTGTCCGTCGCCTTCCCTGGACATCACTGTCTGCTTCGATATGCTGTAGCTACATCTAGATCAAAGAAACTGTTACATATACATATATGTTGGCAGGATGTGTAGGGAGGGAGGGGAGCAGAGGCCGCCAGGTGGACAGTGAAACAGCGTCCATTGGCTTCCCCGAGAGGATGTTGAGCAGCAGCAGCAGCAGCAAGAGCAATTGTGTAACGGTGAGCCGTGCTTGATTGGCGGCGACTGGCGTGTCGTCCGGCCTGTCGAGGCTCAGTACTTTTCCTCCACTTGAACGCGAGGAAAGCTGCACATTCTCGTGGTTCAGTCTTTTAAAGTTTCTCAAAGACTTTCCACCTCTATCTGTTCACCTTCATTCCGCCAATCGCCTCGAGTACTGCACGCTACCTTCAAGTCAGGTCAGCGTGCGGGAAGCAGCTGACCTGTGTTCTGCAAGGCCGAAAAACGCGTGCCAACACCAGTACCTCGGCCAACGAAAAAAAACTGCACGTGGAGTACACACTTTGTCGGGGGAAAAAAAGTTACATGAGTCCCCGTCCCGTTGATTATATATATTATGTTTGTAAGGGAACAGATCACACGTAAAACATTGAGTTACCAGTGCGGGAAATTGAACAAATAAAAATAACTGAAAAGCTTGTTACTTGTCATGCGTAACATTCAAATACAAATAAAATTAAAATTAAACATTACCGTGTAGAGACAAATAGCACCTAAATAAAACTAGATTTGCAAGCATTTAGTAATTTATGATCGGTGCGTTAAAAAAGGTTTAAACGTGAAGCCCGCCGTAATCGGAAGGGCAGGGGAGGGGGGAGGGTGGAGGGGAAAGAGAGGGGCACTGCGGCCGCGAACATTTGCGCTAATTTGGGATTATTGAGCGACGTGGCGGTGAACAACGGCCGGAAAAGTGAGAATTGTGTGTGTGTGTGTGTGTGTGTGTGTGTGTGTGTGTGTGTGTGTGTGTGTGTGTGTGTGTAAATGAGTCCTATTACAACATTAATTAGCTATTAAAGCAGACCTTACATAGAAGCGTGGCGATAATAATGTGTGTGTGTGTGAGAGAGAGAGAGAGAGAGAGAGAGAGAGTGCAGCTGTGTGAGGCCTGTACCTTAACATTTAGCGGGTACAGTTGGGGGTGACCTCCCTTCCCCTCCTCCCCCCCCCCCCCTGACCCCTCCTTTCCACCTGGTTAAGACAAGTGCTCTCGTCCGGCCCCGCATTCAACTCTCATGTCACTCCTCGTCCTCGCCCTCCTCCTCCTCCTACTCCTCCTCCTCCTACTCCTACTCCTCCTCCTCTTCCTTCTACTCCTCCTCCTCTTCCTACTACTCCTCCTCCTCTTCCTCCTACTCCTCCTCTTCCTACTCCTCCTCCTCTTCTTCCTCCTACTCCTTCACCTCCTCCTCCACCTCAACCACTATACCCAAATGAATGGTGGTCACTGTGGTTAGTCATATCCAGTCTCTCTCTCTCTCTCTCTCTCTCTCTCTCTCTCTCTCTCTCTCTCTCTCTCTCTCTCTCTCTCTCTCTCTCTCTCTCTCTCTCTCTCTCTCTCTCTCTCTCTCTCCCCCCCCCCACCCACCCCGTTGCTATATACTGTAACTTGTCTGTCTGTCATTATGCAAAATACCAGTTATCCAAGTTGCACATGCGAGCGTCATTGGATCTTGCGTCCTTGACAGAGTACGACCGTTTGCTTCCTCACTTTCGGGCGAGACGAAGCAAGTGGATCAAGGAAACAGCAAGGTATATAAAAGAAGTTTGATTAGACTAAAGGAGTTGAGGAGAGCTGCACCGGAGGAAGGGAAGAAAAAGTTATAAGTGGAACAACAAGGAATAGAAGAAAAGTCCAGCAAGGAAATTGCAGATAATAGAAGTTCAAGAAAATATTTATGATAACTAACCTTTCTTACCCATGTTATTCAAATGCAGATCTGTATAGCAACTTGAGTGACAAAAATTGGAAAGAAGATAAGAAACGTGACAGATATGGGGCAGGAAAAGTGGACCTGAGGCAGTTTTTATTATGTTGCCCAGAGTACAGCCATGAAAGGACGATGAGTTGTGTTACTAACGGAAGAGGTATGCAGTGGACGAACAGGAAATAGTCGAAGAACTGTTTTTGACAACAACGACAACAGACGAAACCGAAAACTTACTTAGGAATTTGGGACATTGACAAAGAAAACGGAAAACCCTACCAACTCACGGAGAGCATAAGCCAGGCGCCACATCGCTTACCCGGCCGCCTCCTCCACTCCCGAAGTCTACCACTAGCAAGCCGCCACGTAGCTTTCATTCCAAGTCACTCGTGGCAGGATCGATTAACTTGCCCCATCCATGAGTTACGTGGGCGTCCCCTTGGTTTCGTTCACTCAGGGTTGTCTCGCATATAAACAACCCTGTGAGCATGCTCGACGTCCGTGACGCGTGCCACGTACCTTTTTAGCCGGAGTTGGCGTTCATGGACTAAGCTATTGTAAAAGATTTCGATTCAGTCTCATGAAGTAGTCGCTGGTTCGGCACGAAATCATCCCAGCGATACCCCATACCTAGGAAATGAAAGAAGAGTAAGAAAGCGGAAAGGAAAAAAACATGAATCACGACAAAAGAAAACACAAAAGGGCGGCGCCGATACGAAGGCGAAACCTCCCGCTACCCACTAGACTAGACCCGAGCCGTAGGACCGGTCTGAATCAAACCATAATTATTATTATAATAATTAAAATGATTACTTGCCACACTTTTTCGCCAGGTCAGTGGCTCAAGAATCTGTGAATGATATGCTTTTCAGGGTCACACGAACTCTAGTTAATTAAAAGGGAATGCACATTCTCGCACGCACGCATGCACACGTTCGTTCGTTCTCATGCACGCATGAAATTATTTAATTGCAAGAATTTGCCTCGTGCGCTTCGTAATTATGATGATTATTTCTGCTTTGTAACACACATTAAGTGTGCTTGAGTCACATAAGAGTAACCTTTGCAACTTATTTATTAATGATGCTCTCTTTGCGTATATGACGAATACGTGAAACCTTGCACACCCGCCGGTATAATGAACGGCGGATGAAAAAACCCTAGAGTTTTGTGCGTGATGCATACGCGGTCACGGAACGTTCTGTATTCAACTCAGCCTAAAGCAATGCTGAATAGGCTAATAATGCAATTTCAATGTAATGTATCGTTATTCTTCATCTTTTTTTTTTTGTGGGAGCAGTACGATGTGACATTCTTTAGATTAAGTCTGATTAAGGGGGTCTGTAACCCTAAAAACTAAACTAATGAATGAAGTGAAAATATCAAGAATTTAGGGAGACAATATAAGTAAGATTAAACAATGAACAAGAATTTTTTTTCATCATGTCTCCTTAAGCTGTCTGACACATTTTAATGGACCATAAATCTTATATTGTGTGTGATCACTTCCTATGAGATAACTGTGGCAAAAGTAACATATATTCGTGCGTGTGTGTGTGTGTGTGTGTGTGTGTGTGTGTGTGTGAGAGAGAGAGAGAGAGAGAGAGAGAGACTTTTCTCCCTCGTTACCAGCTAGGGTGTGGTGTCAAAGGTGGGCGCTTCGCTGTCTGTTGCGCACACCCTTACCGTCCAAGTTCCGCCATGCAATCATTATCAGCGTCACATTGCACTAAAACTAATATCCCGCCTCGGGCCTTGTGGCGGCAGGGCTTTCATGCGGTGTGCCATGCCTGCTCTGGGAGGAGGGTGGCAGAGGCGAATATCCTTTGCAGAGTGCAGGGCAAGGGGAAACCCAGGCTGCGGGTGTGGTGCTTTGGGACGTCGAGGGGAATGGTCTGGCGGTGGAGGGGCGAGTGGAGCGGCGGTGAAGGGGCAGCCGCGTGGCCCTTACCGGGGGACGGCGGATGGGTGAGTTTGGGCTTCAGCGCCGAAAAGAGAATGGGGAAGGATAGGACGCGGCGCTATTGATCCATGGGGGGCACACACACACACACACACACACACACACACACACACACACACACACACACAAGGGCACACTGGCCACCACTATCTTCCACACTTCCCGGCCGTCGTTATCACTCCTAGCTGTCCCTTGGCCGCCTCCTCGCCCTGACCCCTGCCATCCACGGCCCTGAGGTTATATTGCCCTTAAGACCCTAAACATGACCACGGACACGAAGCGAGAAGTGACTTAAAACTTTGGCAGTGTGTCTCGCCGCAAGTGGAAGGACGTCCAGGGGGTTTTGCTTCGCCCTCGCTTAGTGTGCTACAAGGAGGCGCGCACTGCTTGACAACACTGAAAATATTTTGCTGAAGAGAAGCAATAAAAACGGCATCAACAAGCATCCATGGCACCTCACTATTAGGAACTTCATGGTGACAGTTTGCGTTAATATCACCTTCTGCTAGTCACGGAATCAGAGAATCACTACCCTCGCGATGGGCGCTGCATACCTCAGGGGCGCCAGGAGCTTTATATATACTTGGTCTTCACTGTCATTTGATCATCGTTCATGCCGTTGACCTCATAATTGGACCACATGTAGCGCTGCTTTATGTAAGTGTTCGCGTTTAGTCGCTGAAGAGAGAAAACGGAACGGTTAGAAAAAATGGTGGCGTCGCATTGGAGGGCTAACCGGTGTGTTCGTAGAGACACTCCTATGAGATGATAATGGCTGAGTGTGATTAGCAAACAGAACCCTTTGAATGTATATAAAACTTTAGTCCTCTGTTGTTTCTCACCCATCATGGAAATTCCCACAAGACTGCACGCGCACCCCCGACTAAACGAACGCAAAGAAAGATAAAAAAGTGCGATGAAGCTAAAATCGAACTCAGACTACGCAGCGAAGGAAATCATTACAGGTTGAGTGTGTGCAATTTTCGCCAAGTGTGTAATGAGACATGGAGAGGTGGGCCCCTCCATTCCTCTCTCCCTCTCCTCCCTCTCTCCTTCCTACCTCGCTCCCTCTCCCTCAACCTCTCCCTCCTCAATCTCCCGCTCATCCATTTTCCCTCCTTGTCCCTCCTCTTACCTGCTCCACTTCATCTCACTACCCACTCTCCTCCCCCCGCCCTCCACCTTTCCTCCTCCTCCTCCTCCGCCTCCTCCCCCTCCTTCCCGTATAGTCTAGATGGCCTTGGTATAGTCCCGGTAACTCGCTCGTACTTTTCATACTTTACCAAGATACACGTACACGGTTCAAGGCCACACACACACACACACACACACACCAATGCAATGGATGAATGACACACTGGTAATAAAGACAAGGACAACCTATTAGTCCTCCTCCTCCTTCTTATCGACATGTAAGTAAAATGGCGCTAGACGGTGGAGTGTCAAAATTCCACGGTTTCCTACCCCGCCCGGACAGGGGTGACGAGGGAGGGGTGGTGGGAGGGGAAAAAGTAGGGAAATGCTGTACTGAGAGGGATAAAGGGGAGCGGATGTCGCAGGGTGGTAGAGAAGGGGAAGAAAGGGGGAAACTGCAGGACAAGACGCCACGTGCCTCGGCCCCCGCGAGGGTGGCTGCGGCACGCCGGCCAGCCCTGGACAGCAGGAGCTCGGCCAGGACCAGGGGCGGCACTCCCCTGCCCAGGTGGATAAGGCGGACGAGGACAGTGCCTCGGCCTTTTCGGGAGTGCCTCAGCCAGTCCTGAGGACGCTAATAATCAGTCACCAGGAGCACACAGTGCCAGCAGTACACTGCAGGCACCCCACGGCCAGTGCCCAGGACGTGGCAGTGCCAGGAGTCGACACTGGGGACCCATCAACCCTGGCACTCTACCGCGCCCTTCACAAGATTAAGCCAGAGCCGTACCAAGGGGTTCCACCCGCCAGGGCCCAAAACTGTGAAGTACCAGGAGCGAACTGCAAGGACCCACCATCCAGTGCCGAGGCCCGTGAGGCAGTGCCAGAAGCGGACTTGGGGGAGTACTCTTCTCTGGCACTGTACCATGACCACACCACGGAGCCTCACGTGGGGGTTCCACCGCCCAGTGCCCAGGACCTTACAGAGCCAGGAGAGCACTGCGGGGACCGTTCAGCCAGTGCAGTAGTGCCAGAGGCTGACTTGGGGGAGTCATCCTCTCTGGCACTCTACCACGACCTTCACCAGCCTGCGCCTGAGACCGAGCCTGACGAAGGGGGCCCACCAGCCAGTGTCCAGGATGTAGCAGTGCCAGAGGCTGACTTGGGGAGTCATCCTCTCTGGCACTCTACCACGACCTTCATCAGCCTGAGCCTGCGTGTGACGAAAAGGACCCACCAGACAGTGCCGTGACCTGCGAGGATGTGCCAGACGAGGACTCATTGGAGCCAGCGCCGAATGCCCAGGAGGCGTCGCCCCCGGGGTTGGGGAGGCCCTGGTGGCACGCCGTCCTGGAAGGCCTGGAAGTGCTGAACCCCGTCGTGTATTGGAGTAATTGTAATTGTAATTTAATTGAAATGTGATTAATTACTTTTTTTGTAATTGTAATTGAAAATGGAATTATAGTAAGTAATTGTAATTAATTACAGGATGAGGTAATTTGTAATTAAATTGTAATTATAAAATGGAAGTGGTACTGGTTGGGCTCCATTAGTAGTGATAGGTTGCTTATAAGAATTAAATTTGCCGATGACACACAGGAAGTCGGAGGCGGCCGCTCCGTCACTACAAGCAATAGTGCGCGTGATGGACACGTCCAGTTCTTGACCGCGTCCTGTAGCTAACGTGTATTAAACGAGAAACAGACGGTCTTTTGCTGCTACTGCTGCCCTCTGCGACGTAATTCAGTTCACATCCTCCAAAACCTTCCTACAGTGAGGTTCAGTGTCTTCAGTCCTGTAGACTCCTTCAATTACGCTGGCTGCTTACATGTGCACGCTACGCTTCGTAAAATACGTAAGATGATTCTGGGCATATTCCTCCTACTCATCCCCCTCTGACTCCTTTATGCCTGTTATTAAGATCCTTTAAGAATTATGTTTTCTATGCCCTCTCTGGCCTCGACCCTCAGAGGGCTTATGGGCCTGATGGAGTGCCTTCTATTGTCCTCAAAAACTGTGCTTCCGTGCTGTCACCCTGCCTGGTCAAACTTTTGCCTCTGCCTGTCAACATCTACCTTTCCTTCTTGCTTGAAGTACGCCTTCATACAGCCTGTGCCTAAGAAGGGTGACCGTTCCAATCCCCCAAACTACTGCCCTAAAGCCTTACTTTCATGTCTATCTAAATCTTTTTTTTAACCGGAAGATTCAAAAGCACCTTTCCACTTATGATCTATCTGATCGCCAGAATGGGTTCCACAAGGGGCGTTCTACTGGCAATCTTCTTGCTCTCTTAACTGACTCTTGGTCATCCTTTCTTAGCTGGTTCGGTGAAACTTTCTCAGTTGCGCTGGACATATCGAAAGCTTTCCTTAGAGTCTGGCACAGATCTTTGCTTTCTAAACTGCCCTCTTTCGGATTCTATCCCTGTCTCTGTTCCTTTATCTCTACTCTCTCTCTCTCTCTCTCTCTCTCTCTCTCTCTCTCTCTCTCTCTCTCTCTCTCTCTCTCTCGAAGACGCTCCATATTTCTCATGGTAATAGAGAAGTGTAATTAATTGAAGGAGTTTTTCAATTTTCCAGAATTTTGTAATTAATGAAGAGAAGGAAGACCAGGAAGAAGAAAAGAATATAGTGAAGGAAAAAAAAATACGACGGGAAAAAAACTGAGGAGGAAAGGAAATTGTGAAGATTGGTTATGTAATTTTTTTTAACTATCACAGAAAGGAATGATTGAAAGGGTAACATAGTGGAAGAAAAGGGAAAGAATACGAGGAAAAAATCAAACAGGAAAAATAGGGACGCTGGGTTAACTTATATTTTTTCTTAACTTCGTCACAAGGAGGAATATTTGAAAGGGTAATATAGTGGGGGAAAAAAGGAAATAGTACGGAAGTAATGGAGTAGAAAACATGTAGGAATGTTCATTACGTAATTTTTTCTTAACTATCACAAAGGGATGATTTTGGAAGGGTAATAAAGTTGAAGAAAAGGAAAACAAAAAAAAATCAAGTAGAAAAAAATAGGAACGCTTGGTTAACTTTTTTCTTTTTTTCTTTTTCTCACAAGGAGGAATGAACGAACGAGTACCATAGTAAGTAGAAAAGGAAATGCAAGGAAATAAAATCGAGCAGAAAAATGGGGACGCTGGGCTTACTTTTTTTTTTCCTTTTTCTTTTTTCACAAGGAGATTAATTGAAAGGGTAATAAAGTTTAAGAAAATGAAAACGAAAACGAGAAAAAAATCAAACAGAAAACATTGGGACGCTGTGTTACCTTTTTTTTTTTTTTAACGAAGTAATAATTGAAAGAGAAATATTTGCTCGACTACACTTTTTCTTTTTTTTATTTCTGCAAGCCGTTAATTATGTGTGTGTTGAGGCATGTTTTAATAAGTCCCTTCACCTTTTTATTCTCTTATTTTATTTGTTTTACCTGTGGGCGGTGTAAGTCCTTCAGTTTACTAATTACCTTGTTTCCGCGTTTTCTTACCTGAAATTTCCATACCCGTTAATTAAGTGAAGGTAACGTGTTTTAACCAGCTTTCCTCTCGTCGTTCCATTTTTTTTTTTTTTTTTTTTTTTTTTTTTTTTGTATTACCTGCGGGCGGTGTGAATATCTCATTCTGCACACCTGTTATCCACGTGTTCCTTTGTTTCCTTTTATTTTCATCTCCTAGCCAGTTCATTCGTGTACATTATCGTATTATTTTCTTTATTACCTGCGGGCGATGCGAATCTCACCTTATGGACACCTGTCTTCCACGTGTTCCTTTGTTTCATTTTATTTCCATCTTTCAACCAGTGCTTTATCGTTTTTCTTTATTACCTGAGGACGGTGTCAATCTCACCTTTTGCACACCTGTATACCACCTTCCCTTTGTTTCCTGTTCTGTCCATGTTTTAAGCAGATCATTCGCTACATTACCTTCATTATTCACCTTGTATTATCTCCCTCCAGGCGACGTGAAGCTCCTCTTTTACACACCTATATTCCACCTTTCCTTTGTTTCCTGTTCTGTCCATGTTTTAACTAGCTCGTTCGTTATTTTATCTTTGTTTTCTTTATTATTCAATTTGCATTTCCTCCGGGCTGCGTGAATCTTCTTTTGTACATTTATTTTCCATGTCTTCCTTTGTTTTAGCCAGTTGGTTTATTTACATTATATTTTTTACCTTAACATTTAATTTTTATTGCCTATAGACCGTGTAAGTTCCTCTCATTTTACACACTTCAGTTCTTCGTTTTCTTTTCTGTGATGTGGCGTTTTGGGCTGTTCTTTATTTACATTAATTTTTTTCTTTATTGTTTCATATCTGTGTGTGTGTGTGTGTGTGTGTGTGTGTGTGTGTGTGTGTGTGTGTGTGTGTACCGAACCCATGCATAGCTATAGGTTATGTTTCTAACTTCACCTTTCATTCATATTACCTGTAGACGCTGTATGTCTGTCTCTATTCTCACGTATTTTGATTCCTCGTATTTCCTTGTTTTCTCAGATTTATAAACTGATTCTCGTTAAACATGAGATTTTTATTGACTGGTACCTCACTGTTTCAAATTCTCACCTCTATTATTTTTGTGTAAGTTACCTGCGAGCAGTGTAGATTCTCTCTCTCTCTCTCTCTCTCTCTCTCTCTCTCTCTCTCTCTCTCTCTCTCTCTCTCTCTCTCTCTCTCTCTCTCTCTCTCTCTCTCTCTCTCTCTCTCTCTCTCTCTCCATTTTTAATTTCCTCATTCTCACGTTTTCCCTTATTCACTTAATTTCCATACTCGCGTAGGGGAAAGAGAAATTTAACCACGTCTGTCATTTCATTTTTCCTTATTGCTCCCATTTACATAACCTGCGGGTGATGGTGGTGTTGGTCTTCATTTTATGTATTTCCCTCTTTTTCACATTTTCCATTGTTTTCCGTGATTTCCGTTGGTGGTTTGGGTCTTCATTTTATAATCATTCCTTCTTTTTCGCGTTTCCCATTGTTTTCCGTGATTTCCGTAGGTGGTTTGGGTCTTCATTTTATAATCATTCCTTCTTTTTCGCGTTTCCCATTGTTTTCCGTGATTTCCGTGGGTGTTGTAGGTCTTCTTTTCATATCATTCCCTCATTTGCACTTCCCATTGTTTTCCGTGATTCCCATCCTCGTGTAGGCCAGGGGTGATAGCGGTGTTAGGGCGACGAGCTCTCTTTACACACCAAAATAGACTCGTATTGGGCGACAGCTGCGGTGGATGGCGTCAACATGTTTTCTTCTCTCTTCCTCGCGCTGTGTTATTCCGTTCCTGCATGTCTGTGTCTGGCTGGCTGTTAGGATGGCTGACTGGCTGCTTGGCTGGCTTATTTTTCTGCCACTTTTTTTTTTTTTTTTTTTGTGTGTGTGTGTGTGTGTCTATGCGTGACTCCCTGGTATGTTAGCTGGCGTTATTTCATTCTGTTTGTTTGTGTTTGTGTGTGTTTTTTTGTCTTTATTTCTCTCTCTCTCTCTCTCTCTCTCTCTCTCTCTCTCTCTCTCTCTCTCTCTCTCTCTCTCTCTCTCTCTCTCTCTCTCTCTCTCTCACACACACACACACACACACACACACACCATTTAGAATGAATCCAATTATATCCATGTTCAATTACGGACGAGAGTTCGGTTCCTTCCCTTTGTTCCTCGAGGGTCAGAAGCAGTGAAGTGTGTGTGTGTGTGTGTGTGTGTGTGTGTGTGTGTGTGTGTGTGTGTGTGTGTCTTTGATTTGCTGGACTTGGGTGTACCTGTGATTAAATAAATGTGAATACTGACGACGGCTCTGTGAATGTGTGTGTGTGTGTGTGTGTGTGTGTGTGTGTGTGTGTGTGTGTGTGTGTGTGTGTGTGTGTGTGTGTGTTTCCTATAATTGCATCCTTCATCACGCTGGTCGAGGAGGAGGAAGTGAAGGAAACTCCAGCAGCTTTGTTAACCTTTTATCAATAATTATTGCTGGATGGTGGTGGTGGTGGTGGTGGTCGTACAGGTGCGAGGTATGCGCTCTCTCTCTCTCTCTCTCTCTCTCTCTCTCTCTCTCTCTCTCTCTCTCACACACACACACACACACACACACACACACACACACACAACAGAGGTCCGCGCCAAGCGTTTCATTACACGTGAGTGCTTCCAATGGTAATTATCGCCCACCATGGCTAGCGCTCCACAGGCGGAGGTGTAACTATATTGTGCACAGTGCTGAACCCTTGACCTCAGTACTTTGGATACGCGGAAGGTGTCTGAGTAAATCTAAAAGTGATTCTATGGGGAAAGGGAGCTAGAAGGGAAGGCTCAACCATCAGCTGACAATATATTATTCTGGGTGGATCTGGCGCTCGCTCTTCCTGCCTCTCCGCCCCCAAGGTTTGTCCGTGGCAGCTCGACCCGAAGTGGTCCCCGCCGCCCTTTCCCCCACACGTCACTGCTGTCGCCGCTGCCAAGGACAGATACAGCCTCAAATGGTTCACCCTGAGTCAGTAGCTCTTTAATGTTGACAGTGCGAATACGGGGACGGGGAGAGAGAGAGAGACAGAGAGAGAGAGAATCACTCGCAGGTGTTAATATTTTACATAACTGTATAAGTTTACATGAAATACACTTAATAGAAAATTGCATAATGTCATACAATACAATGAGAGGCGCGGGCACTAAAGAGGCGACGGTGCAGATGGTGCGGCACTCCGTGGTACTGCGGTGGGACTTGTTTTACAGGACATCTCTGGCCGTAGCCACGGGATCTCAAGTCACCTCACTTTTAACGTGCCATCTCACGCGAGTGTTAAGTAACGTCAGCAGCACGGGGAACTACCTCCCACCGGTCTCGAGCGTCTCCTTCCCTTGAGGGTCGCCGGCAAGGCACCTCAGGGGAAGGACATGTCTCGAGGCCGCGGAACAGACTCGCCGGTGTTGGCTAACTCACCTCGCTGCAACAGTTGTTGAGAGACACAAATTCAAGAGTGACATCGCAAGGAAACATTCTTAACGGATAATAGAAACATGGTCTAAAGAGTGCTGTGGGTGACTCCTGTGGCCTGTCCGTGGCCTAGAAATATGCCTCCCGTCTCAGCCCCTGGGCAGGTCAACAAGAGACACACACACTACCTATATACTCGTATGTAGAATATAATATTGATATATATTTACGGCTTTTATGTCGAAAACTATATTGGAAAAGTGTCATACATTTCCCTATTTATAAATACACGTATCTATACAGCTACAAAAGTGTAGAAGCTCTGGTTATGTCGCCCCTTGGGAGGTGAGGACCCATTGGGCGGGGCGGGCACGCAGGCCCCACGGTGTGGCAAGGAAAGTAAAGACACGGCATGGGGGCGGCTCCCGTTAGCTTTGTGGCGGCGGTGGTGGTGGCCCCGACTTAACCTAGTGATGGAGATGGATGGTGGTGCGGGTGGTGGTGGTGGTGTTGGGCTGTTTTAGTGGAAATGAAGGTGACCCAAGTTCATGCTGGCATGGTGATGGAGCTAGATGGTGCCAATGGTGGTAGAGGTGATGGTGAAAGGAGGAGTTGTGGTGGTGGTGATGGTGGTCAGCACGACGGCTCATTGTCCAAGCAGTCGTGTGTGGCTTGAGGTGGCTCCCTCGCTCCCTGACTCCTGAAGGAACTACTCGGGGACATCGAAAGGGTATAAGGGACGTGACGGTGTGTTTCCGGGGCGACGTGTTTCTCGTTGACTTGATGTGTACTGCATGAGTGTGAGTGTGTGTGTGTGTGTGTGTGTGTGTGTGTGTGTGTGTGTGTGTTTGTGTCTCTCTCTCTCTAGGTCTCTCTCTCTCTCTCTCTCTCTCTCTCTCTCTCTCTCTCTCTCTCTCTCTCTCTCTCTCTCTCTCTCTCTCTCTCTCTCTCTCTCTCTCTCTCTCTCTCTCTCTCTCTCTCTCTCTCTCTCTCTCTCTCTCTCTCTCTCTCTCTCTCTCTCTCTCTCTCTCTCTCTCTCTCTCTCTCTCTCTCAACATTACCTCCTTGTTTACAAAGAGACAAGGTCGGAAAACAATTACCTGCCAAAAAACAATACGTCCCTTTTATCAATTTCGAAATAATGATTGGCCTTTCACTTTCACTTTGGGACGGTAACTTTATTGTTGTCCCCTGCGCCCGCGTCTACCGGCACTGCAACACATGACTCGGGGAGGGGGGGGGGGGGAGTACGGTTACTTTGATGTGAGAGAGAGAGTGAGAGAGAGAGAGAGATGATACTGATCTTACCGTTATTATTTTTTATTATTATTACTATTATTTTTTTTTTAGTAGTAATAGTAGTGGCAGTAGTAGTAGTAGTAGTAGTAGTAGTAGTCGTTGTAGTGATAGCAGTAGTTTTTGTAGTTGTAGTAAATGGGTTTAAATAACGATCGTGAAATTGAGTTCCTTTCATCAATTGCCACGACTGCCATCACATGCAGCCTCCTTTGTAAACACACACACACACACACACACACACACACACACACACACACACACACACACACACACACACACACAGCGTAAACACCCGCCTGGCACTCTGCTCTTCCGCTTGACTCTACCGCTGGAAGATTAAACACGACGGATGATCGTTCCCTGTTTGGCTTCAAGAGGAAAGAGATGCGCGGAAGAGGATGTGAAGGTGGAAGAGGAACAGGGAAGAGGAGAGGACGATCAGGAAGAAGCAGAATCAGAGGAAGAAGAACAACAACAAAAAGAAGAAAAAGAAGAACAAAAAGAATATGATGAAGATGAAAAGGAGAAAACTAATAAACTGGAAGATAGTGAAGATAAACACAATGAGAGAATCAAGCAAAGCAAATAATAAAGGAAGGGGGACTTAGGAGAAAATGCAAAGAAAAACTAAAAATGAGAAGACAAGGTTGAATAAGCATGAAAATAAAGAAAGAAGCGGAAGAGAAAGAGGAAGAGGAAGGAGGGTAGAAGAATATTGATTATGAGGACAGATGGTGAGGGGTAGCCGCGGGGAAGCAATTTCCTTAGAGGCTCACGTGACGGCGAGAGACAGACAGGTGGAGGACGAGGGCGGTACATCAATTTATTCTCACCAGGCTGTTGCTGTGGGCGTCGTGCTGACCATGAGCCGTTCAAGAGGGACGTAATAGGAAGCCTTCGCCCGTCATCTTAATATCTGTCCATCAGCTTTAAATATCTTCCTTGTACTTAATATTTGTCTCTCAGCTTCTAAATATTTGTCTATCTGCTTCTAAATATTTGTCTATCAGCTTTTATTTTCTTCCTTGTATTTAATATTTGTCTATCAGCTTTTACTTTTTTCCTTGTACTTAATAATTGTCTATCAGCTTCCAAATATTTGTCTATCTGCTTTTTAATATTTGTCTATCAGCTTTTATTTTCTTCCTTGTATTTAATATTTGTCTATCAGCTTCCAAATATTTGTCTATTTGCTTCTAAATATTTGTCTATCAGCTTTTATTTTCTCCCTTGTATTTAACATTTGTCTATCAGCTTCCAAATATTTTCCTATCAGCTTCTAAATATTTGTCTATCAGCTTTTAATTTCTTCCTTCTACTTAATATTTGTCTATCAGCTTCTAAATATTTGTCTATCAGCTTAATTTCGTCCTTGTAGCAGCTTTTTTGTGGCCTTTTTTTATAACCCTTGCACAAAAAAGTAATTACGAATATTCACCTTAGGCCGTCATTTTATATTTGTCTATCAGCTTAATTTCTTCCTTGTAGCAGCTTTTTTGAGGCCTTTTGATATAACCTTTGGACTAAAAACATGTAATTTCCACTAGTCACCTTTGGCCCTCATTTTCATACTTATCAGCTCTAAATTTCTGCGTAGGAACAGCTTTTTGAGGCCATTTTTTCAAAGCCCTTAGACTAAAACAAAGTGTAATTTCCAGGATACAAAGGGAGGTAGATGCGATTTAAGTCCTAGGTCTCTAGTATACTTTTTTTAATATCAGTTTCATTATTTCGAATATTGATATGCGTGGTTGTTTTGCTTAAATATGTAATGTAACCAACCTAACGTGAGATCTCTAATATTCAAAGGGAGATATCTGTCAAAGGGATCCTGGAGGCGTTCCTGATATACATTTTCCTGGTCTTCGGTTTGATGTTTACGAATAACGATATGCTCGAGTGGCTCCTAATGGTCGATGCGCTTTATGCCGTTATTTATGTATCCTGTTTGTGTGTTGGGGTTCAGCGGGAAGGAAATGGCTGATGTCGCTTTGCCGGTCCGACGAGGGGAAATGTCACTGCAGAAAAAGCATGGGAGAAGGGGACGGAAGGAGGTGGCGTGCGCGGGATATGGCAGAGTATTCCTGATGCTGCTAATACTCTCTCTCTCTCTCTCTCTCTCTCTCTCTCTCTCTCTCTCTCTCTCTCTCTCTCTCTCTCTCTCTCTCTCTCTCTCTCTCTCTCTCTCTCTCTCTCTCTCTCTCTCTCTCTCTCTCTCTCTCTCTCTCTCTCTCTCTCTCTCTCTCTCTCTCTCTCTCTTATTCCTTCTTTTTCGCTTCCCCCTTTTCCTCCTTTTCCTCCTCATCCTCACCCTTCTTTTCCTTGTCCTCCTCTTTTTCTTCTTCCTTCTCCTTTTCCACCTCATCCTCACCCTTCTTGTCCTCCTCTTTCTCCACTTCCTCTTTCTTCTCCTTTTTCGACTCTTCCTCCTTCTCCCTTTCCATCTCATTCTCACCGTTCTTCTCCTTGCCCTCCTTTTTCTCTATCTCCTCTTTTCCTCCTCCTACTGTTACTACGCCTTTTCCTCCTCCTGTTACTACGCCTGCTGTTACTACTGTTACTACGCCTTTTCCTGCTCCTACTGTTACTACGCCTCCTTCGTCTCCTCCGTCGCTTCGTCCTCCTTTTCCTCCTCCTCATCTTATCACTCCTTTTCCTCCTCCACTCTCCCTCTCTTCCCGTAAGCATCATCATCGCTATTATCTGTCATCTTCACCATCATCATCGTCATCACGGACACAAATCACCCTCTTCCCGGCCGCTTTGTTCCTGGCAGTCGGCCGTGTTCATAAACCTATTCAGGCAACCTTTTCAATTCCTTTTTTTTTCCCCGCCGGTGAAATGATTTATGCTCACGCCCCGGACGCGAGCGCACACAATCACCGGTCTTTTGTTATCAGGATTTTTCTAAGTATTCGTTGTATATTGAGGCGCGTAGTGTGTGTGTGTGTGTGTGTGTGTGTGTGTGTGTGTGTGTGTGTGTGTGTGTGTGGCGTATTGCTTTTTTTTTATGAATATACGACTTTTTTTTTTTTCCGTCTCCGTCGTTTAGTATGCATCGGAAGTCCTTGCTGTATCATGTGGCCCTTCACCCCCACCGCCATCACCTCCACCTGCTCACCTGTCACCTCCACACCTTGCCATCTTCTGCCACATCCGCGCCTACTGCTCTCCCTCCCTTCCCTCCATTGCCACTATACCGACGCCATCAAAGGTCCCTCTACCGCCCCATGCACATATCACGAGCATGTCACATTCACTCCAACTACCCTTCCCCTTCCCCCTCCTCCTCCTCCTCCTCCTCCTCCTCCATTTATGATTTTACACGTTGCTCCGCATTTCCTCCAATAAAGGGAAATGTCAGTAAGAGAGCATTTGAAGGCAGATCGATGCCAACCGTGCCTCGCCATCCCCGTCCCACCCCGTCCCGTCCCGTCCCGTCGCGCCCCGTCCCTTCCCGTCCCGACCCGTTCTTTCCAGCGTCCCGTTCCGTTCCGTCACCATGCCGAAGGAAGCTGAATCAATATGACGTGACACTGGCAACTGTTGAGGCATAAGTGTGTTTTATGCTCTCTGCTTTCGTTTCCGAGTCTTTGTTCGTTACCTAGACTTCTTTTTTTCCTTTTTTGCTCTTCTGCCACATACTACATTTCCTCCTGTTCCTGTACCTTTAGTTTTTAGCCTTATTCCTTACTTCCCTCCTTCCTTTCTCCCCTAAGTCTTCCTCTCTTTCTCCCTCGTCTTTATTTCTTCCCCTTCCGGCCCTCTCTTGCCTTCCTTCCGCGTTGCCTTCGCTCTGCTCAGCTCCACGAGGGGAAGGCCGCACTTCCGCCTCCCTGGCTGCCCTGCCTTCCCTAGAGCGCCGTGGGGCCTCCACCGTTATTGCTGACGCTGAGAGTATCCGGCGCCGTCCACTCGTCATCAATATTAAGTGCCCACCTGTGTGCGCCTGCTGATATACCCGGAAGCCATTTCCGTATCCGAACTGCACCCTTCACCCACCCTGACTCTGCATCCACGGCTCTTCCTCTGATTCACCAGATCCCCAGGCAACTGTACGTACCCAGACGTGGACTCCACACCTACCACAACATGTCCTCAGTATTCGTGACTCCCGCACAGCACCTTTTGCAGGCCTGGTCAGTGCCTTCTTTCCAGGTCAACGACACGAGGCCGTATGCCTTTGGCGTCATGACCAAAACCGAAGCCCTTGAAATGTCACAAAGCCAAGGCCAGGTAAAATTAATGAAGCTGAAGTTGAAATTCCTAGAATAAGAAAAAAAGTTGATCCGGAACCGAAGCCACATCCTGCTTCGGCTGCAATTAGAGTTGCAATATACAAGCCGAGGCGAGGCATTCCGAGGAAAAACTTCGCCAAAAATGATGTCACCGGAAAAGTTCCTTTAAGCTGCAACCCATATGTGCATGACTCATTTATGTGTGTGTGTGTGTGTGTGTATATATATATATATATATATATATATATATATATATATATATATATATATATATATATATATATATATATATATATATATATATAAACTCATTCAGTCTAATATATACAAACATTGCATAATTGTTATTGATTTGTTACCTGCACAATAATGCACTCATGCCTTTTAACCCGCTTACATTAACACACACACACACACACACACACACACACACACACACACACACACACACACACACACACACACACCGGCCTCCCTTTCACAGACGCTTAATTGAAATGATATTCCATTCACGGCCCGACTCCCGGTGCCGGCCGCTGATGAGGTTGGCCACCGGGCCCGGGAAGAGGAGGAAGAGGGTTGGAGAGCGTTGTTTCTTTACCTCCATCATTCTCTTTTTTTTCTCTAGTTTTCTAAACCCTCTTCGTTCTCTCCCGCACCTGATCCTCAACAGCCGCCCCTCTCATGCTGTCTTCCCGGAAATGAATGATGTGGGTCAGGTAAGCACGACTTAATTGGGACTGAAGTGGATAGGTGTTTTATTCAGAGGTGAACCACCCGACAGACACGTGCAATAGGATGGTTTGGACAGCCAGACTTAGGGCCTCGAGGCAAACTGAGGTCGCACTCAATGCTAACGCTGGGCCAAGAGTCACGCTGGAATAGTTAGAATTCAACCTTGAGGCGAAAACGTACTGGAAGCCACACACTGTGACGTCAAAATTGCACAGATAACCACACAAAGAAATGACTTAGGCTTCGAGAGAGGAAAAAAGTTAGTGTGACTCTACTTTAAGTGAGAAGTATGATGAGAAGTACAACAGAATGCCGTGACAAACACCTGCACTCCCTTGTCCTGTCTCCTTATGTGCATGAGAATCATGAACGCTTACTATAGGCTTCAGAGGCAAATCCAGACCATCGAGATGAGTTGCCTTCACAAGTTTATAAACATCAGAATCTCTTAGTTATCGTGTAACGAATGATGAATTAGGGAAGTCACAAGAGCTATTGGACCATATAGTGACCTCCATCAAGGCAAAGAAAATCAACTGGTCGCAAGGTCTACCGGCCTAGCAAAAAACATCACTCAAGGCACAGTACCGGGAAAGGGAAGTGTGACCAGACAAAGGAAAAGGGAGGAACACTACATAAATGAGTGGACTGCCTGTCCATCGTTAGTTCCCAAGGAGCCGCAGAGAACCGCATTGAATGACGAAAATGTTGGAGGCACCAGTGACACCACAGTGACCCATCTCTCGAGTGGGAGCGAGTTGCTGATGAAATGATGATGAGAGTCGCATTAGGAAGCACAGGTACACTAGACACCACACCAGGGGTCAGAGATGTGCTGGGCGCCACTCTAGAGGCCTGGTATATACTGGGAGCCATACAGGGAGGCATGAGTGTACTGGGAGCCACACCAAAAGCCACACAAGAACTTACTGGGAGGCATTTTCGAGTGAGAACGAAGACCTAGCTGCCACACCGAGGGAGCCGTGCAGGGGAATAGTGTACTATGAGCCACACCGAGGGGCAGGAGGCGCTACTTTCAGCCCCATCAGTAGAGGCCTGCCGTGTACTGAGTCCTGAAGCCCCGGTGGTCCACGGCGTGAATGTTGTTGGCCTGACACTCGTAATAGCCCACGTCCATCAGGGTGGCCGGGTCGATTTCCATCTTGCTCTTCAGCTTGTGGCGGCCGATCTCCCACTCGTGTACCTGCCGGCAACGGGGACAGGTGAGCAAGTAGAGGAGAATATCAGGTGTGCGTTAGGGTGTGTTTGGAGAGTTCTGAGGGAGTACAAGGGGAGCATAGTGTTAGGATAGTGCAGATGGTGAGTAGCAGGGGAGCTCAGTGTTAGAGGGGTTGGGAAGTACGTAGCAGGGGATTTCATTGTTGGGATTGTGTGTTTGGGGAGTTGAAGATTAATAGGATGGTGTGGTTGAGGAGTAGCAGGGGAGCTTTGAGTGTTATGATAGTGCGGATAGGGATTAGCAGGGGAGTTCTGAGAGCGTTAGGGTGTTGTGGTTGGGAAAATTGGTGGGTGTGAAGAGTAGAGTGTTCTGTGGTGCTTGCGAGGCTGATGGTGTAAATATTGTGGCGAAACACGTGGGATGTTGCGGATGTATGTGAGGGGGGGTAGGGGGGGAGGGGTGTATGTAATGCCTCTTTTAGGGAAAATTGTTGGGGAGTAAAGTGTATAATGGGGTGAAAGAGGGTAAAGTAATGTGGTAGTCGTAAAATGAGTGCGTGCGCTGTGTGTGTTATGGAGAGCGAGCAGTGTAGACAGTAAGCGTCCAAAAACTGGTTAAAATGTTCCCGAGCTTCATGCGAGCGACCTAATTGCCTTATAGAAGTTTGTCTGATACTAATTACAGTTTTCAAAGGCTCCGAAAAGTATCAGCCAGGAACCCTTCATTGCCGCCAGATCCAATATGGCCCCTGCAAAAAAGCGAAATGTTATAGCCTAGTAATTTATCTACGTGTAATGCCTCTATTAAGGAGCTTTATGGCCGGGTAATCCATTTCAGACAGAATTTTCATGTTTCATAATTAAGGGCATGTAACAAGGTCAAGGTGAAACTCATTAAGTGCAGGTAGACTTAATCATTTTGCTTTCTATCTATCAGTGCACACGTCCACTCTGTATGGTGCATTGTTCAGTGTACGAGAGAGGGTAATAAGGGTGAAGGGTGATATGGAAGCGATGGAAGAAGGAAGGAAGAAGTGGTATGGATGGTATGGAATGGGTGGTATGGAAGCAGGGTGGGAGTAAGGGATATGATGAGGGATAGAGTGAAAGGAGATGGAAGGAATTTAGTTTGGGTTATACGGCAAGTGTGGGAGGCGGAGGAGGGAGAGCGGGGAGGGCTATGACTCGTGTGGCGGCGGAAGGGTTATGAAGGAAGTGCTGTGATGGGTAGGCCAACAAGGGCGTGGCCAGCGAAGGTCAGTCACCCCCCGTCACGTGTCTAATGTGTGTGTGTGTGTGTGTGTGTTGCGATGGATCATATTATTCGCAGAAGTCTATTGTTCGTTCACTTGTTACTGCGCTGATCAGAGTTGTTTTGTTGTTAGTTATAGTCTGTCTGATGCTTTTATTTTGTTATGATATCCGCTGTTATTTATTTGTCAAGCGTAAAACAAAACAAAAAATCATGTCATTTTTGGTTATGTTGTGTATGATCAGTTTATTCGTCTTTTGTCCTCGTCAAAGCTGCAATTAGGGTTTTTTTTTTTTTTCATCTCAAAACTTGTGACTGGGATATAAAGTTTATGATTTGGTTTCCATTGTCTATTGCAGCAGTCATTTTTAGTGTTGCAGTTTCCTTCCAAACAAGAGATATTAACTATGCTTTTACGATGCATTTATACTGACGAGTGAAAAAAAACTTGTATGTTTCTTAAATCTCACGAAATCGGCAACGACAACGACAGTCCCCACACACACTAATGTTCGGGTTGTCACAATTTTCATATTCTTAAACACTCGGATTTGTCGGGTGGGATTCGGTAACACTGGCGGCGCGAGAATATTTAATTGGTAACAATGTCCCTTGTTGTTTGGTCCATCTCAACGTTGTGACGGTCAAAATGCCGACTGCACCTGATAGATACCCTGCGCGCTGTGTTCAAGTCAACAATATCATATCGCACAGCCTTCACTGCCTCTCGCATCACAGAACACAACGCAGACTTACTGAAGGAAAACAACAGGTATATATCACTTTTTTCTGATCTTATACCATTCCTTACATCCCACGTTTAAGAGTACGATGACTATATTTTTAAGAGAGAAAAGGCAAAAGTTTCATAATACTTTTCATCTTGCATGGAATCTCAGGTCTCAGAGTAATAAAGTCCAGCCGGTACACGGGAAGCGAGGCGTCAGGTGGGCATGAATTTCGCGGCGGTTACCTGGAACTGCTTCTGGCGGCACGGAGGCTGAGGTGAAGATAAGACACAATATAGGACATGTTAGCTATTCCATGCGCGCCACTCCACTCGGTACCCATAGCAGCGAAACATACTACCCTAAAAAGTTACTATATTCTACTGTTAAAAAAAGATATCGATGAACGTTCTTTATTAAATAATTTTTATCTGCTCATTTTTTAGTACTTTCAATACGTATACGCTAGATCTAAGTACTCTCTAACGAGGTTCACTTCAGTATCCAGGATGAGGATAGAAAGCTTTGTAACGAGATATCCTGTGCCCGTTATTACATATTGACGAAGTATGAATCCTACGAGCAGGAATGAGTACGGACAGCGACAGATGTGACTGAATAGCAACTGGTGTGGAAATTAATGTCAATAGCTATGCAGTGAGTGGCGATTGGTGTGTCGGGCCGGGGGGTGGGGGGGGGGATGATGCTCCAACAGGCGTGCCAGGCCAGTAGTAGTGACAAAAGGTAGCTGTGAGAGCTGAGCAGGATAATGGTGATTAAAATTTGGCTTTTGTACATTATTCTCTTTTGAAATAATCCATGTTTTCTCGTTTTATTGCTGGGTCAGGTGGAGTGACGGAAATTAACTGTGAGACCCAAGCAGGATAAAGGTGCATAAAAACTGGTCTCATGTAATTTTTTTTTTTTTTCGTCTCTAATAATCCACATAGTCTTCGTGCTTTAATTTGCCATGATATTGGACGAGTGAAAATTACACCCTCTTGACTAATGTTGGTTCGTAAGAACTATTAAAGAGGGTAATGGGGGATGCAGAGATAAGAAAAGGAAGAGGAGGAGGAGAAGATGCAGGAGTAGGAATACCTGTGGACTGTAGAAAAAAAAAGAAGTTGTTGAGGCAGGAGTAAAGGGTAGTGGTGAGGGTGGATGAAGGTCTGTATGGGCGAGGAATGCAGTTGGGTGGGATAGAAAAAAGGGATGGGAATGATAGCCTAGTTTTGAATGGAGTGAGGCTGTTGAGGGCGTTTGGGTATATAGAGAAAGGGGGGGAATGAAGTTGTAGAAGAGCGGATGGAAGTGGAGACATAGGAGGCTGAAGAGTATGAGGGGAAGGGAGGCTGTTGAAAGAGGTGAACAGGAAAAGAGGAATGAAATTGGGGAAGCTAGAAGTGGGTATGGGAGTGGAGGGTAAGAGGTAAATGGCATGACTTGGGTATAGTGCTGAGGTAGTCTTGATTTGGGTAGGCCGGGGCGGGGCGGGGCGGGGCATGGGGTTAGGTGTGGGTCTGTCTGTCTGTCTGTCTGTCTCTGTTGTGAGGCGGGCAAAAGAGAGTTCCTGCTCTTTGGTCCACTTCCTGCTTCCTTCCTTCCCCCCCCCCCCTCTCTCTCTCTCTCTCTCTCTCGCTCGTTTCTATCAGCCCCAAACTCCATTTCTTCGCCTGTCACCTCCTCAATCATTTTCAAATTTCTTCATTACCAAAATTGTCCTCACTCTGCACGTTGAGAGAGAGAGAGAGAGAGAGAGAGAGAGAGAGAGAGAGAGAGAGAGAGAGAGAGAGAGAGAGAGAGAGAGAGAGAGAGAGATGGGTAAGCTCCTATATAAACAATTCCAGATGATGAAAAAATACATACTCCTACACATACTCCCTCCTTTACATATCCGTGCAACCTCCTCCTCCTCCTCCTCCTCCTCCTCCTCCTCCTCCTCCTCCTCCTCCTCCTCCTCCTCCTCCTTCGCTTCCCATGAACTCTCAGCCCCGGAAAAGCCTATACTAGTTTGTTTTGTGTACATATATTGCGTGTGTGTCTTGACGTTATTGTGTTTCCTTCTCGAGATTCTTCAGCCCGATGGAATAGCGAGGATTGGACGAGCGGGGGGAGGCGTGGGAGGGATGGACAGGGATTGGTGTTTACTGGTGGCAGGCGACGAGGAGATAGTGGAGTGTGTGGAAGAGCCAGGCAGCGGGGAGAGAGAGAGAGAGAGAGAGAGAGAGAGAGAGAGAGAGAGAGAGAGAGAGAAAAGAGAAAAGAGAAAAGAAGAGAAGAAAAAGGAGAAGTTAGAGTGGGAGAGAAAAGAGAAATTAGCGTGGGAGAAAAGAGATATTAGCATAAGAGAAAAGAGAAGAGAGGAAAAAAGAAGAGAGAGAGAGAGAGAGAGAGAGAGAGAGAGAGAGAGAGAGAGAGAGAGAGAGAGATTTGAAAGACAGTGAAGACGAGACTATACTTTATTATGTAGTATTCCGAGCACATTGAGAGAGACGGAATTATACTTTGAAAGCCACTGAAGATTCAAGTTACCATCAGTTAAGTTTAGAACGTTAGCTAACTTTGTGGTGGCGGGTTTAGGAGAAGCAGATAAGTACGAAAAGCGAGATGACTAAAATACGTTGTAGGCTACGAGAAAATAAAAAAAAGAGCCAATGGAAAGTAGACACAAAAGCTTCAAGGCTGAGAGGAAGAAAACGAGAAACCAGAGAGGAGATGTAGTTGTCAAGGAGATGCAGATAGGCTAAGAGGATCACCATAATCTAGGGAAAGGTACTGAGGCGGCGTAGGAGGCGATGAAGCTGTTGTGTAAGAATCAGCATGCATCGAGAGGACCTGGTTGTCATCCTGGAGGAGTGGTAGGATATATTAAACCTAAGAACACAAAAAGGTGGAAAACCCATCGTCGTCAGTGTTTAAAACTAGGGAGAGGCAGAAACATTGATAAAAACATTGAAATTCACGGGAAAAAATGGTTAGCTAGCACAAGAAGCAGTGTGGTTGTTGTGAAGGAGGCAGGAGGCATCAAAAGGGCACAGTTTCCCACGCGTGTCAGTACCTGGAAATAGTTGTGGGCGTAGAGCTCGACGCCGTCCTTGTACCAGGTGATGCGCGGGCGAGGGTTGCCGCGCGCCGTGCACAGGAAGATGATCTTGCGGCCCAGCACGTACTCCAGCTCATAGTGCGACGCCTGCACCACCCGCGCCGCCTGCGTGGGTGTGCACCGCGCCGCGCACACGGGGAAAGCAGGGAGAGCCAGATTAGGAAAGTAGCAATATAAAAGGAAAGAGGAAGATTGTAATAATAATAGTATCATTAATATCAGTAATTTTTGCCTAACTGTTTACACCGCCCTACATCTTAAACTAATATTTTCCTAACTGTGTACACCGCCCTTCATCTTAAACTTTAGTATGGTTTAGGAGTACCAGAACATTAATTTGAACAGGTAGATTAGCATTTGTGTTTTCCGGAGCGCTACTGTCCTCTCATTTAAAGTGGAGCACATAGTGAACAAACACACAAACACTGTCCACGCTTCAAATCATTGCCCGTTATCCTGTCAAAAATTATACATGTTGAAATAATAACAATGACAGTAATGAGGTTAATATCCTAATTGTAGAAAGTTATTGATGTACCTCATTTGCAAGGTTGGTTTAGAAAAGACTATTGTGTGTGTGTGTGTGTGTGTGTGTGTGTGTGTGTGTGTGTGTGTGTGTGTGTGTGTGTGTGTGCGCGCCTGTTAGCGAGCACACACACCATTAACATCATTTCCCGACCTGTGTGTGTTCCTTCAGCCAAAAATGGAATAATATTTAAAATTTCGCCATGGTGGAAAGATTAATATAATGTAGATTTCAGCCTCATAAATTATGAGATACGCGGCCTTCCCTCCACCACCACCTCTCTCTCTCTCTCTCTCTCTCTCTCTCTCTCTCTCTCTCTCTCTCTCTCTCTCTCTCTCTCTCTCTCTCTCTCTCTCTCATATTTTACCTAATTACTAGCCAAACGCTTTAACTTTCCTCTCTTTCACCTTCCTTTTTGCTTCCCTTTCTCCCCCTTCCCCAACGCACTCTCTCCGCCCCCTCCCACTCCTCTCCTCACCTCCACCCTTCCTCCCTTCATCCACTCCAGAGGTAATGGAAGTGGAAAGTAAGAGAGGAGAAAAAAAAAAGCAAAAGGGTAGCAAATGTGGTTTTCGTATCTTATCACGAGAGAGAGAGAGAGAGAGAGAGAGAGAGAGAGAGAGAGAGAGAGAGAGAGAGAGAGAGAGAGAGTTATTTTTGTTGGTGCCCTTTTCTACTAGTCGTCCTCCATTTGCTTTTCTGCCTCCCTCGCTCCCTTCTCCCTCCTTTTATTTGTTTTATTTTATTTTTATTTTTCTTCGTGTCGCTTTGCTTTCCCGTCCTTATTTCCAATCCATTTCTTCGCTTCTGTTATTTTTACTTCCCTTCAGTTTCCCTTTACTTTCCCTTCAGTTTCCCTTTCCGTTCTTTTCCCTTTCATTTTCATTCCTGTCCTTTTCCTTCCATTTTCATTCCTTTCTTTTCATTCCCTTCCCTTCTCTTCTTTGTCTTTCTCTTCCATTTCTTTTCCTTTCCTTTCTCTTCCATTTCCATTCTTTTCATGTTATTTTTTCTTCCCTTTCCCTACCTTTCCCTTCCCCTCCCCTTCCCTTCCATTTCTGTCCCTTTTCCTTTCCTTCCAGTTCTTTTCTTTTCATGTCATTTTTACCTTCCTTTCCCTTCCCCCTCCCTCCCCGCTCCCTCCATCTCCTGTGTATGAGGTGTGATGTGCAACGCTTGTGTTTGTCTGCCTCCTGTGCCTGTGCAACCAGAAAACACACACACACACACACACACACACACACACACACACACACACACACACACACACACACACACACACACACACACACACACACACACACAATGATGGCCGTTATTGCGGTAAAGCGTAATATCGTGTTCACATAATGACGAAGGGTGCACACACACACACACACACACACACACACACACACACACACACACACACACACACACACACACACACACACACACACACACACACACACACACACACATTTACACCATCCCAGTCGCCGGAGAGCGCCGGGTTTGAAAACAAAGCCTCTTTTGTGTTAATAAAAAGTAGACCCATTCGCTGAAGCCCTTGACCAAAATGGCTTTTCAATACACTGAGAGTTGGACAGCACAAATAATTTCTGGGGTTCTCTCTCTCTC
Source organism: Eriocheir sinensis (assembly GCF_024679095.1). Lineage (NCBI taxonomy): Eukaryota > Metazoa > Arthropoda > Malacostraca > Decapoda > Varunidae > Eriocheir > Eriocheir sinensis. Next base: position 19,297,325 of record NC_066512.1, on the reverse strand, counting down.
TCTCTCTCTCTCTCTCTCTCTCTCTCTCTCTCTCTCTCTCTCTCTCTCTCTCTCTCTCTCTCTCTCTCTCTCTCTCTCTCTCTCTCTCTCTCTCTCTCTCTCTCTCTCTCTCTCTCTCTCTCTCTCTCTCTCTCTCTCTCGTCTTCGTTTTTTTTCTATCCCCTTGTTTCTACACGTTGCATCGAATTTTCTTTTTCTTATTTTTTCCGTTTCTCTTTTTTTATTATTGATAACTTGTTTGGTAGGGTTGTTTTGTCGCTTCAGTGTTTTTTTTTTCTTTTCTTTTTTCCTCGCTTACTTTTTCCTCCCAATGGTTGCTGTGATGGGGACGGAGGAAAGGGACGAGAGAGGCTGTTTGTCTGGGGTGGCTGTGGTGGTGGGGGTGTTGATGGTCGTGGCTGCAGTGGTGAGAGTTGTGGTGATGGCAGAGGGGTTGGACTGATGCTGAGGTGCGTGGAGTGAGGTGAGGTGTTGGTTAGAATGAGTGGCGTTGACAAATGAGATGAAAGGGCATGTTGCTAGTCTGTAGGTTTCTGTGAGTGATGTGTTGTACGAGTGGATTAGTGCATGTACTGGGCATGTGTGAGGAGAATAGGTACCTTGTGTGTGCGTAAAGAAGAATACATTTTATATGCGTTCCTCTGCCCCTTCTCCTTCACCTTTTCCCCCTATTCCTACTTTTCCTTTGCCTTCGACTCTGCTGTTTTCGGTGTGGACATTAAAGCAAGCGAGTGTTAAATACCTTATCGCCTGCATGAGTGTGTTTGTCTGTCACACACACACACACACACACACACACACACACACACACACACACACACACTGTATCATAATGTAAAAACAGCCATATATTTATACTCAAGGTACGTGTGTGTGTGTGTGTGTGTGTGTGTGTGTGTGTGTGTGTTGCTTAACTCGTGTCTAAATTTGCAAGTGGCTGAGAATGGAAGTTTATTCTCGTAGCCATTTGTTTTTGTAGAGGTCATATCGCCTTTACATGCATAGTCCCCGGGGTGTTGTGCCTCGGGTGTGCCGCCGTACGGTCACCTCCCCCCCTCCCCCCCTTCCCCTGCCCCGGAAAAGGGATCTACACTAACCTCCGGACAGTAATGGAAGAGAAGAGAAATGAATAAATGTGTTTTGGAGGCCTTATATTACCCCGGAAGAGGATCGACACTGACCGGAGATTAATGGAGAGGAGGGAAGAGAATAAGTGCTGTGATGGGGTCGGGCACAGGACTATTAGCATGGGGTACTTGGGAGGAAGGGGCGTGGGTAGGGGAGACGACGAGACGGGAAGGGATGCACGGACGGGCCTGCCTCGTTAAGAACAGCTCTGCTTCAAGTCAGCCTTCACCCCTCCGCCGTACTGGAAGGCAGGGTGATCATGGCTGCCTCCCCTCCTCTTCCTCCTCCTCATCCTCTTGTAGTCTTGTGAGTCTTATGATGGTCTTCGTGCTTGAGTTCTGTTAGGTTAGTTTGTGAACCTGTCCCTACCGCTCTTAGCTATATAGTCTTCATGCGTTGAAAATATTTCTTGTGTTCCTCCTCCTCCTCCTCCTCCTCCAGCTTAGTGAGTCTCATATGACGGTCTTTTTCATTCTTTAGTTTTGTTATGTTAGTTCGTAAACCTGTATCGTCTACTCTTAATTACGTAGTCTTTCCTGCATTCAGAATATTACTTGTGTTTCTCCTCCTCCTCTTCCTCTTACAGTTTTGTGAGACTTATGATGGTCTTCTTCGTGTATGGATTTTGTTAGATCTGTTCGCAAACGTATAGCTACCGGCCGCTCTTAGTTATTTAATCTTAATGCATTCAAAATATTACTTGTGTTCTTCATTCTCATTCCTCCATCATCTTCGTCATCTTTATTTTCATCCTCCATCATCCATCATCATCGTCACCATCACCACCACTAGCCACCCCTCCACGCCAGCACACGATCACAGCGTCCCATGAATTACTTGGCTGCCTCATGGGCGTGAACTGAGCTGGTCCGCGGCCTCTCTGAAGGGGCGCAGCTGTTCATCCGGTCCCGGGAGGAGGGAGGGAGTGAGGGAGATGAAGACTCAGTTATCATGGCCAAAGGTCTCTGTCTGTCATCTTCAAAATCGAAAGGACAGAAGTGACATCAAGATCAATGCTATAGGGCACAAGAATCATCGCTACTGAAGTTAACCTCTATGTTAAAGTCCACGGTTTTCTCAATTCGCTTTTCACTTTCTCCACTAAAATGTTTCGAACTAAAATACAAATTTTCATAAGTTTCCTACCTGACATTTTACCATACTATTCTGTCAACATTTTAAAGCTCGTATTGTATTGCATTTTCTCTTCCAATAAAACTGCAATAAAAATTGCCAAGAACAAGTAGCTTTTGTGATGCATGAATTACTTATGGAGCGGAAATACATTAGTAAAGCTTTCAGTGTAAACTAAAGCAGAAACATCAACGAGGAGCCAAGGAGAGGAAAGGTGGACGTGAAGCGCAGTTTTGCCAGGCTGCAGGTGTGCCCCGCGTTGAGACAGGTGTGTGGTTCGCAGGCTGTGCTCCGCCAACGTTTCTTATTCGCTTCGCCTCCTTGCGCCTCTGTTTCAGCTTCGGACGCCTTCAGAGCCGCACAGTTTTCTTCGCTTCGGAACTGTATTTGGCAGTGCGGCTCCCTAAAGTAATAAGACAGAACTACACATTTTTCGATTGTCCATGTGTGTGTGTGTGTGTGTGTGTGTGTGTTATTTCGTATTCTGGGTCTCCTTAGCCGCAGCCAATCTTTACCCGACTGTCTATGCTTCATTAGATGTTCAGTGCCTCAGATGCAGGCTTAAAAGATAACTTGAAGAAAAGAAATGGTCATCAGGACAAGAAAAAAAAAATCGTGTGTATAAAATCTCCACATATAAAAACATTCATATTTTACAACATTCGAAATAACCGCGGAACTGGGCTCGAAAAGTTTTTGATGGGTTGCATTCAGTAACATAACGATCAAAGTTACTGAAATTTCATGAACAACGAACAATGAATACACAAAACAAGCTGATGGACACACACACACACACACACACACACACACACACACACACACACACACACACACACACACACACACACACACACACACACACACACATACATACACAGCAAAGGCAATCTCATGTGTATGTATTTTCGCCAACCTGACCAGATCGTTTCGTGTCTGATGCGTCTCCTCCTCCTCCAATTCCTCCTTCTCCTTCTCCTCTTCCTCTTCCCCCTTCCCTCCTCCTCCTCCTCCTTTTTTTTCTTGACTAGTTCCTCCTGGCTGATGCATGGGCCAGAACACCGCTAGCACACGGCAGAACAAGAGGCCGGGTGGAAGCAAAGTTAGGCTCAGGTCACTGCAACAACACACCTCCATTCAGCGCCCTCCTCCATCCTCCTCCTCCTCCTTCATGCTTTCTCTCTCTCTCTCTCTCTCTCTCTCTCTCTCTCTCTCTCTCTCTCTCTCTCTCTCTCTCTCTCTCTCTCTCTCTCTCTCTCTCTCTCTCTCTCTCTCTCTCTCTCTCTCTCTCTCTCTCTCTCTCTCTCTCTCTCTCTCTCTCTCATATATATATATATATATATATATATATATATATATATATATATATATATATATATATATATATGGCCAATGTTTGTGAAATGTGTGTGTGTGTGTGTGTGTGTGTGAGAGAGAGAGAGAGAGAGAGAGAGAGAGAGAGAGAGAGAGAGAGAGAGAGAGAGAGTAAAAGAGAGTGAGTGAGGGGGCGCATTTCAAATCCCCAGCTCATAAAAAGACCCTATATGTGGTTTTGTTGAGGCATATGAGGATTTCCAGTGAATAAGAGCCTCTATCCAGGCGGCGTTTTATGAATACCACTCAATTTTGGTAGTGGTAGTAGTAGTAGTAGTAGTAGTAGTGCTGTTATTATTGTTGTAGCTGCTGTTTTTGCCGTTACTGTTGTTTTCTTCGCCCGCGGTTCGTCCCATTAAAGCAAACTCACAGTCTTTACGGAAAGCTGTTTAAAAATGGAATGAATGGAGGGAGGGATGGCCTTGAAGAGAGAGAGAGAGAGAGAGAGAGAGAGAGAGAGAGAGAGAGAGAGAGAGAGAGAGAGAGAGAGAGAAAAAAAGGATTGTCGGGCTTTTGATGGGCTTGCAGGATTATCTCATTACACAAACCCGCAAGCTCCTGCCGCTCAGCACAAAAGAGAGAACACAGGCACACGCGGCGGCTCGTTACTTAAACGTTAGACACATCATGTTGTTAGTTGTTTAGTTTATTTATGGCTTGTCTATTCCATCGTTACAAGTGCCGACAATTACCTGAAGAACAGTATGGGTCGCATTACAAGACATTTCGCCGCCCAAGAACACATATTTGACAAGGCTTTCGTAGGAGTTGTGGGCATTTCCAGGAGTAGTTTTATGACCCTGGTGGTAGTTTGACCCTTCCTCTGTACCGTGAACCTAAAGAAACACTCATTAGAACCCGACTGACCCCCTCTTTGACCTGTAGAAATAGCTGATGTGAGAAGCCAACGTGTCTTATAATACCGACCTATATATTTATGGAAGAAATTGTGAAAAGAGGGAAAACGATCATCTGGAACTTCGCAGCACTCTCGAAACCATTAAAAAAAACTTGATAAATGAGAAGTGCAAACATGATTTTGGCGTATTTCCAGATGATTTAGAATCGGAAGGAATAAAACGGAACATTGAAAAGAAAAAGGCGAAAAGTCTAACCTCGAAATAAACGCCGTATTCAGAGTCTTTTACTAATTTGATATAGAAATTGATCTGGTGTGAGTACATGGCCACTTGCTCGACCATATTTTACCAGATGACACAGAATTAGAATACAGTGAAAATAAGCAAGAAAATGAGAGAGAAAATAAAACCCAGCATCTCGAAATACCGACCATCCTAAAAAAGTAAATAAGTAAATTGATATGGAAGTAGATCAGGCATGAGTCTACACCTATCAAACATGTTACCAGATAGCATAGAGTCAACGAGTTAATCCAAGCAATATTGAGAGAAAACACAAAAGCCACGACCTTCAAACTCTTCCCACCTTCAGAATCAATATGTGGGTCAGGCGTCACTATAACTTTACCTGACCTACCACCAGACGACATGGGGGATGCTGCTTACCTGAGGGCCTCGACTGATCGCCCTCCCCAGGTGCGCCACGTATACCTGTCATCACTCAGGCGCGGCGGAACACTTTGTCGCACTTTGATTGATTGCGTCGTTCAGCGTCTAACTCTCGACTGGGATTGACGCTTTAGCCGAGACTGATTTCCCTCGGACGTTCGTTTCTCTCCTCTTGCGTCGCATCACATCGCAGTTCCCGGGAAATCAGTGAAATGAGGCAGCGCAGAGAGAGATAAAGGAGGGCAGAACGCGAACAAAAAGCGACAGACAAACGGGAGGTGCTTCAAATTGCCTCCTCAAATACTACAGTGGAATGAGCCGAGACGAAGCGAGGCAAGGAACAAAACGCTGACAGACAGAGGCAGTCAAACAGGTGAGGCTTTCAAAGGGTGTCCGGAAATACAGACTTTGATGCTCTAGCTCTCATCTGTACAGTCTTCTATGGAGGATAAATTGGAGAAGGTGACAAAAGACCATTCACACACACACACACACACGCACACGCACACGCACACGCACACACACTCGAAGCGCTGAAGGGCCCAAGGGACGATACCTGTACTATTGTGTTAATGCATCGGCCTCTCTCACAGGTGGTGGGAGGGATGTGCCGCTCGTACCTGAGGCCTGGGCGAGGTGTGCCGGGAATTTAATATAAGGGGGTGGGGGGAGAAAGAGGGAAGGAGACAGACAGACAGACAGATAGAGAAATAGACAGATAGAACAGACAAACGCAGAAAATATAAGTTTGAAATATATATAAAAAAAATTAGTAGTTCGTTTGAAGAGAGAGAGAGAGAGAGAGATTTCATGTAGTATCAAATGGAATATACAAGCCGCACACATGTTAGGGTAATCATATTAATTTATACATACCTCTCTCTCTCTCTCTCTCTCTCTCTCTCTCTCTCTCTCTCTCTCTCTCTCTCTCTCTCTCTCTCTCTCTCTCTCTCTCTCTCTCTCTCTCTCTCTCTCTCTCTCTCTCCATTATATAATTAGTAAGGTCAAATTCGCTCGTGTAAGACTGCCAACTTTCCTCACCAATCTCCCGCACACAACACATTTAACATCAGTGCAGGTAGCTAAATGAGGTAGACAGGTGTTCCCTCAGGTGTGTCGCAGTGAGGGCAGGTAAAGGTGTGAATGTAGGCCTGGCGGGGAATGATTGAAAGGTGTTGTCCGTGACCTTGTGTTGGTAAGGTCAACTGTGGTCAGACACGCCGCATGATTGATTGAAATTATCTGTACTGATGCTGCTGGAGGTGGAGAAGGAGGTGGAGGTGGAGGAGGAGAAGCAGGACGTTGGGAAGGTAAAAAGAGAGTAGGAGAAGTAGATGAAAAAGAAGAAGAACCGGTGCAGAAGTAGGCGTTAGAGTTGAAGGAGGAGGAGGAGGAAGAGGAAGAGGACGAAGAGGAAAAGGTTTAAGTGTATGATTGAGAGTGTGAGTAATTAACAGGTAAATGAATCGGGTGAGAGCTGTTCAGATGCGCCCCGTGGAATTAGGAAATGCCACGGAGGGGGGGAGAGAGGGAGGGAGGGAGAAAGGAAGAGAGAGAGGGAATGATTCGTGGGTTCGTGGAAGTAATTAAGGTGGACACGGGGTTCTGTTCGTGCCAATCAGATTACCAGGAACTCGTCGGGGGTAAATATGACGGCAGTGTATTCTGAGTGATATTGAAATTTGCGCAACGCCGACCAATGAGTCAGATGTTCAGGTGTGAAGGAACTGGTGGGGGGGGGGGGGGGTTCTCATTAAGGAGGACTCTTAGAACGATTACCTGTTGTGTTATTAGTGAAGCAGGTCCTCCTCCTCTTCATTATCATCATAATCATCATCATATCTTCATTCTCTTCCGATATATTTTTTTCTTCTTTCTTCATCTTTTCCTCATCATTATCATCATCTTCATTCTCCTTTGATATTATATTCTTTTATTTTTCTTCAATTTTTCCTCCTCCTCCTCCTCCTCCTTCTTCCTCTCTTTCTCCTTCTCCTCCTCCTCCTCCTCCTCCTCCTCCTCCTCCTCCTCCGCCTCCTCCTCCTCTGAAACGGACCTACGAAATTTGAGTTACAGTGTTTTCCTTTATTCCAATCAGTATATAGCGTGATGATTTAGCATGTATAGTTTTACGTTGTTTTATTAGCACCTCTACATATTCTTTTTACGATTATCCATTTTAACAAACATATTTCTTCCCCTTGTCACCATAATTCGTGGGCTACAGGGAACTCCACGGAGCCATAAAATTGAAGATGAAGCCTGTGCGAGAGAGAGAGAGAGAGAGAGAGAGAGAGAGAGAGAGAGAGGGAGAGGGAGAGGGAGAAAGAGAGAGGGAGAGAGAGGCTGGGTCAATTATGCACATGTGACCCTCTCTCTGTCTGTCCTTGCCCTTCAGTTCAACGCCCACTGTATCCGCCTCCCAGACTGAGCCTTTGAAGGGACGGACTGACGGCGGCATCAAGGGGGTGAGAAGAAGAGGAGGAGGAGGAGGAGGAGGAGGAGGCCGCCTTTCTGACACTCATTTTCCCGGTATTCACATCAGATCCTGTTGCACAAGACTCGTTTATGTGATAAGTAGCCACTGGTGTAGTCTCTTGAAGATCTTTATTTCATGAGACATTATACTTCAAAATGCCTCAAACCTCCCTCTTGTTACGCGGTGTTTGTTTGTTTTTGCGTATTAATGGCGGGTATGGATGTTGGTGACTAGGATATTTTTATAGTAGGTGACTTTCCCTTTGTATACATATGACAGATGAGTATGTTGACAATCCAATCCAACTGGCCTCTTGCAGACTCCTTACGTTCTTCTGTTCTTATGTTATGTTCTCACAGTGCGTGGTATTTGCTTATTTACGTATTAATGTCAGACGTGCAGGTTGGCGATCAGTAACAGGTACATAAGTGATGGAGGCAAAGGCACTGGCTGGATACCGCTTCACAGATGCGTCTCCTCACCGGCAGGTTCGCGGCCAATGGGAAGGCCCTCAGTGCACGGAGACCAGCAAGGGGGGAAGGAGGGGGGAGGAATGGGCCAGGAGTGCGGGGCAGGATCCTTTTACAGCAGTATTTACTCGCTTTCCTTGGCTAAGATAATTGCTTGTATTGCAACATCAGCTCCGCCAACATCAAGGTACAGAGAGAGAGAGAGAGAGGGGAGGGGGGGGTTGGGGGCAGGGTAGTAAGCTTTGTGTTGCTCTTGGTTCTTTTATGTGTTGAAACTGTTTAATCTTCTGTAACTATTATTATTCGTACCTAAACGAGATTAAATTCTGAGTGTGGTAATGTTTCAGTTGCCGGGAATTAGATGGTCCGGGAGCCTGCGCCTTTAATTAGAGGAGAGGATTTACGCGAGTGTACACAGCCATGATCGACGTAAGTGGCTAACGTTCTCAGGTCCCTGTTTGTTCGGTTGCAAGTTACGATGAGATACATTAGTGGAGCACATTTACCCAACGAAGGATTACTGGAAAGACTGACTGCGGGCCCGTTACATGGATCGTCACGGCGGGTTTGTACTAATCTCTCTAAGTAAATACGGAACACTACGAAAATTTCTTGTACAGCATTGTTTGGTGTTGATAAAGCTAACAATACGAGTGCCGCGTACAATACCTGACCTTTATGAAATGTATATTAATGCATTGTTTACCTTGCCTGTATACGATCACAATACGCTGGACTGTGGAACTGGCGCTAATTGAAGGAAAGATTTATCAAACACCTGAAATGATAAATGTTTGACGTGATGGGAAACTGCACATACATATTGCAATACCAACGTACTGCAGACCGAGGCTTAACCCTACCGACTCCCACACCGCCTCAGGAAGCCCCGCCAAGGCACGCCGGCCATTCACCTGCCATATTGCACCACCGCCCCCCTCTACCCCGCCCCGCCTCAACCTCCTAGGCCACCAATACTACCTGAGGGCCGCAGAAGGCTGTGTACACGCTCTAGCAGGCCGAGTTAGGGGAAGGGCACACACACACACACACACACACACACACACACACACACACACACACACACACACACACACACACACACACACACACACACACACACACACACACACACACACACACACACACACACACACACACACGGCACCTTTAAGAGAGAGCCTTTGCCCGGGGTCGTCCGCCGCGTCTTCGTCCCACGAGTCGCCAAACTTTGGATGAAGGAAAACAAACCTGAGTAATGCATTTTATTCTGCATAGATTGCCTGCCGGAAGAAGCCGCCCGGCAGACTTTTCCTTTTAATCTGTTTGTTCTCCCTCGGCGAGCAAATCCTGTTTCATTCCTCCGAGTGTTTGACTTGCCTCCTCATCGTCTTACATCCTCCTTCCTTTGTTTGGAGAGGTGAATGTTTTAGAGCTTTGTGAGTTTCCATTATTTTTATCGTTTATATTTTGGACTTGGAACATATTACGTCTTGCTATTTGTGTTGGGACGGTAGAAGGCCGTTACCCGATTCTTATTTTCTATTTTTCTTCCAATGTTGAGAAAAATGAAGAAGGGAAATAGACACTGGGGAGAGCAGAAGAAAAACAGAGATGGAGCAAGAGTAAAACTGAGATAAAAGGAAACACGAAAAGGAGGATGAAGGCCGAGAGATGACCCGCAAAAGTCCTGCCCACCTCTTCTTTTACAGCTCCTAGAAGATGAAAAATGCGGTAGGGTGAAGAGGGGAAGGGAAGGGGAACAGAAATAGAAATAAAACGTGGGTGAAGAAAAGACAGCCTACAATAGTCCTTGCTCTCCCTTTCAGCATCACCCTTTCAGCCTCTTTTTGTACCTGGCGATTCCAATGAAATAAAGACGGCCGTTCCCCTCCCATTACAAGTTGAGATAGAGACGAGGACAGAGCAAACCCTCAAGATATTTATTTACCAAGCTGCAGTTATTCAAGAACTGAGCTCGCTCGCTTGTTTTTGTTTCTATGGCTGCTCACAGGAGGGCAGGATTAAAATGACTGTCCTACCATTCCTGCCAGAAAGCGAACTCAGGACTCCTCGAAGCGTCCCCATTCTCTGTCAGGTCAACAACACGAAAGGGCGCTCGTCCACATTGTCTCCGCCTTGCCTGGGATTCGAACCGGAACCTCTCCATTGCGAGTCACTACATATGTGTGTGTGTGTGTGTGTGTGTGTGTGTGTGTGTGTGTGTGTGTGTGTGTGTTTAAAAGCTATAAATTCATTTATCTGTTAAGAAACGAGCAATTGTCCTCTTCCTCTCTAGTTGTAGATATATTCAACTCTTAGGCCCCTCCCCACGCCTTTCCCATTCCTCTCAGTTTTGGATATAAACAACCTAAGACCTCTCCTCCCCTCCCTTTCCCATTCCTCCCAGCCAAACACGCAGCTCCTCCTCTCCCCCCCTCCCTCCACCCACATCATCAGGAACGCGGCCGGAATGGCTGCTCGGTACTTCAAACATTCACGTCGCCTGAGTCGCCTACTGAAACACATGCAACTTTGAGTGTTTGTGACTGGCGTCTTTGGCTGACCGAGTCGTCTCCGCGGTGCTTAATGTCTCTGAGGCTGTTTGACCGCCGTGTCGAGACCTTTGGCTGTGTCGCGCTGTGGCGAATTGCATTCCCTTTGTTGCCGTGCTTGTGCGTCAATACAGCGTTTGTCTCTTGCTTGTGATGTGAGATCGTTGAGGTCGACGTCAGTAATGTGCCAGGTATGCATATTCCGTTTTCTTTTGAGGGAGAACGTGGTGGCCATGATGATGCTGAGAGGAGAACACTGATCGCCTGGAGGAACATGAACGAGAAGAGTCGTCGGCCGCTTTGAGTTCAGAAAGGAAAGGAAGGAAGGTAGGAAGGACCCTGGGAAGGGCAGCCGCTCACGCTCGCCGCGCCTTCTTCTTTATTCATGCTGTTGATGTTACACTCGACCGGTGCTATAGGATGCTTTCATTATTCATCCCATTAATTAGTAGCCTTTGTTGCCGGGGAGCACTCTTTGAGCAGCAGCCTACCAGCGGGGAGGGGCGAGTGGCCTTCCTCTTCGCCCTCCACACACGGATTAGACGTAGTAGTTTTATAAGTGATGACGCGGCCGCCCCATCTGAGCCGCCGCCGAATTGATGACGGGAAGAGGTCACTTAGTCCTCCCCAGTATAGATGATTTGTTATTAATGTGTGTGTGTGTGTGTGTGTGTGTGTGTGTGTGTGTGTGTGTGTGTGTGTGTGTGTCACAGAGGCCTCGTCAGCCTTCCCTTCTTGCCAGTCACCCCAGCCGCCGAAGATCAAACGCCGGTCAAATGCCGGGTGGGGCGCCGGGCCGTGATTGGCAGCGCTTTCAGTGGCACGCCGTGGATCAAGGGAAGGCACAGGAGGGCGGGGCGACTTCCTTGTGTAGGTGAACCCTCCCACAACAGCCGCCAGGGGTAAGGAGGGTCGAGGGGCGCTTCATACGTATGCGCGTGCCTTGTCTTGTGTAGAAGGATGGTAGGATGAAACGGTGGCCGTGCGGGACCCGTTTGTCTCCTGACCCACACTGGAACGCTTTATTGCCTTGCTCTGGTCTGCCTTTACTGTGGTGTGTGTGTGTGTGTGTGTGTGTGTGTGTGTGTGTGTGTGTGTGTGTGTGTGTGTGTGTGTGTGTGTGTGTGTGTGTGTGTGTGCTCACCTGATTGCACTCTATAATTTATTTTCTAGTTTGTCATGTTAGTGAGGTTAAATGAAATGTTACTGGTAAAACGCTTAGACTTATACTTTACGTGGAATGTAACAGAATTAAATAACACTCACAATTATACTCCTTTTTAAACACAGACATATGATGAATCGTTGTTTTCTGTTCTATTTTTATGTATTTTTCCCCTCGAGTCCGCTGCAGGCCAGTACTAGCGCGGCCCTTGTGAGTTACTGTTATTGTCATTGCTAGGAAGACAGATTGAGCCCGTTACTGAGAGCAGCCGAGCAGGGTGTTTGTATGCAGTCACGGGCGTGGGTGTGATCATGTGTATTCCTCTGCTATGCTCTCACATGTTTATATAGCGTCAACATCAGACAACTTCATGGTCGTCTGTGAGAGTTTAATGGAGAGTGGATTCGTCTCTTATCCTTTTAGATTGTGTATGCATTTATATACAACTTTTTCCTATTTTTATCCATAGTTAATGCCACAGACTTATTCATTGCCTTCATTATGTAATCTCAAGCATCCTGACTCTAAGAAGAGGACCACGCTGGAATTAATGTGTTCAAGTATATTTTGTTTAATGTTTTGTCCTCCTTGAATTGCGCAGATGTGTAGTACAGAATATAAATCATCAATAAATAAATCACTCAATCAATCAAGGGTTTAGGATTTTAGGTAATGAATATCAAAACTGGAACCATTCGTAGTCACATTCATGGGAGTAATAATATGAAATCCTCCATCATTCCTACTTTTTTTCATTACACCAAATTTCTGTCCGTTCGTGATTCATTGTGTAGGTGTGCTATTGAGTGGCTTCGTTCCCTATCCGCGTGAATGCTCCGGTAATGAATAAGGAAATCATAGTAGTAGTTCATAATGGGTGTAATAGAGTTTGAATTCCTATACAGTAACGTCAGAATTAAAGCCTTTCATCGGCACGTGTGGGCGTAATTCGGGGTAGATTAGTTCCCCTTTCATTCGAGTGCTTAGACGCCGCCTGGGTGCTGGGGACTGGGGTGCTGGCGGTGCTGCCCGACCATGTACAGCGGCGTGCGAGTCCCTCCTGATGCGTGGATTGATCCTGTTTGATTTCCCTCATTTTCGAGGCTCATCCAGAGAGGCAGAGTGACATCCGTCGGTCCGTGCACTGCCCTTGCTACTAAAGTCCTGACTCACCCTGCCTCGCCCTTTCCCTCGAACCAGCCTCAGTTATTCCTTCATCCATCACTCCAGTTTCATCACTTTCTTTACTCAGGTACATCACTTCTCTCAGTCATCTTATATTAGCCTTACACACACTCCCTCAAACTACCCAAACCCATTATTTCCTTCCATTTTTTCATCTTTTTTTCTTCATTCATTCATTCGTTCGTTAGTTCGTTCTTTCGTTTCTTCCTTCCTTTCTTTCTTTCTTTCTTTCTTTCTTTCTTTCTTTCTTCCTTCTTCCCTACAACCATCACTCAAGCCTCACTATTCTCTTTACCTGGCCATATCTCTTCCCTTGACTCTTTCCTCACCCCATCCTCACCCCTTACTCTGAACCACCTTCCACCCTCACCCCCGCAACACTCACCCCAGCTTCCTCCTTCCTCGCCTTGAACGATTCCCCCTTGCACTCAGCTCGACCCACACATCAGCCTTGTTCCTTAATTCCCTCTATGCAGCCTCACTCTCTCCATCCCCTCACCCATCATCCCATCGGCACCCTTTCCTCTACTCAGCCTCAAGCCGTTTTAATCCCAGCCCAGTCCCACCCCCAGCCTCTCCTCCAGCCTGCGTCCCTCTCTCATTATTTACCATCTTCCTCAATACTCCATGGATGCTCTTCGACGAACTAAAACTCCACGACATCAGATTTGCATAATTTTATAAGACATCGCCTTTCCCCTTGTTAATAAGTATGTTACCTGTGAAAGACTCCAAGAGCGAGCGATATATTGGATTGGTTTGTTAGTTTTTTTCTCGAGCAAACTCATTAGAACGTGGTACCTGATTTATTTTCCCCAAAGTCCGTGTTACCTCAAGGAAAACATATTATGAAACTCCTCACTCCGCACGTTAATTAATAGCTTCTTTGTTTCCCCGCCAAAGTTGGAGGGAACAGCGCTGGAAACAAGACGGATTTTTTTTTGTGTGTGTGGGTTTCGTGAGAGCGTAGTAGTCAACCATGAATGTCAGGAAATGTCAAACGTCAAGCCGCTTAACCGAATCGCGTCGCCAAGAATCGTCTATTGAGTCGTTAAAGAAGCACTGCCGGTCGTTGTTTTTTTCCGTGTCAGCTCCGCCTAGCGATGTGAAGTTTTGTTTTTATTTTGGGGACGAGAAGGTTCGCTAACAGGCCTTTCATATTTTGGGGACGAGAAGGCCCGCTAACAGACCTTTCCTATTCCTGCCTCCATGTCCTCAGCATCTCATCACTCCTTCAAAAACGTATCATTTTAGTCATTTATGTTATTTCAGGGTTCACAATTAATATCCTTCAGTGAATGTTCTTAAGGCGCTGAGTGACTGGTTTGCTTCAGGTTAAATTGGATTACTTCAACCAAAGACACCTCTCTACCCGAAATTGACCTCTCTTTTGGCCACTCTTTACTTTTGTCTGTTGTGGGAGCGGTGAGTAGCGGGCTTTTTTTTTCTACACTCTTTTTGTTGCCCTTGAGCCGTCTCCTTTGTTGTAAAAAAAAAAAAAAAAACAGCCAGCCAGCCCCACACGAGTCCAGGGAGGAGGGCGGTGCGTTAACTGAGATGATAATTTGCCGTTCTTACACGTCCCTCACAGCCAACTAGCACACCCTTGTCCCTCTGCTGTGTCTTGCCGCGAGCCTGGGAGGGGCAGAGGGTGGACAGCCGCCTTCACGCCCGCCCGGCCACCGTGCTCGTGTTCTGACGCTGACGAACTAATATGTCGCGGAGACCCAACAAAGGCGGGCCATTAGACTCGCGAGGCGTCTGAGTATGATAAGCGTAATTGTTGTAAACTCACTTACATAACTGTCAGCAGTATTTGGTATGCTGTTAACGATGAACTGTAGTTTGTGTGTTAAGATTTGTTGTACAGACCCTTTATCGACTTCCTTAAACTTTGTCGCTTCCAAGAGAACCTCACTTTTTTTCCGAATCTTAGCCTAGAAAGAGATCGTGTTGACAGGCAAATACAACCAATGACTAACATGATTATTATGGCACCATTGACTGAAATTTTTATGTACAAAAAAATATCACCCATTAACGTGTGCTTCAATATTCTTACAGATTTACATAAAAAATATCTTGACGAAATCTTTCACAGCAATAATAACAATAACAACAGTAATAATGATAATAATAATGCAATTAGAATATGGATAATTATAGATAATGATAATATTAGCAATGAAAAATAAATAATGACAATAATAGTTTTTTTTTTTTTTTTTTTTGATTTTTTTTTACGTGTTCGCCTATAGCACCGGTAGGCTTTCTTCAGGGGCCTGGTGGTCGGCCCATGCCCGTCATGGCGCAGGCAATTTTTATAGTGGCACCATTTATTCTTGGATCATGCTGCCCCCCGGAACTCATTCTTGATTCACTTGGACGGTTTCTTCTAGAGTCCGGGTTAATGGGTGGTCTTCAGGACAGCATGTGGGTAGTCTTAAGCCACTCGGCGGTGACTGAAAAATCCCAGGTGGTAGCGTGGGGATTCGAACCCGTGTCGTCCAGCACGCGGTGAATTCAGGGCCCGCACGCTAACCGCTGAGCCACCGCCTACCCAAGTAGTAATGATAATGATTGTCACAACTGACGTTGAGGGAAAATCAAATAGTCTTTGGACTGAAGTCTCTCACAGCAGCATAATTAATACGTTTATCAAGTAATTAAGAACATTACCTGTATGACGCAAGTATTAACTAAATTGGGAGGATTTAGGATGCAGACTGAATTACCTTTAACACACACACACACACACACACACACACACACACACACACACACACACACACACACTCTCTCTCTCTCTCTCTCTCTCTCTCTCTCTCTCTCTCTCTCTCTCTCTCTCTCTCTCTCTCTCTCTCTCTCTCTCTCTCTCTCTCTCTCTCTCTCTCTCTCTCTCTCACGTGTTATTGATCTTTTATTTGCAGTACCTCACTAACGTCCCACCCACACCAACCCTGACGCCCACGCACTTTATTTACGGTCGTTCATAACCAACCACACACACTATTTTCATGCCAGTATTTACGCCCACACATTCACCTGCCCAACACAGCTGACACTCACGCATTTTTTCTCTCTCTCTCTCTCGCTCTCAAAAAACACACACACACACACACACACACACACACACACACACACACACACACACACACACACACACACACACACACACACCATTTATGTCTGAACCACTAAATGAAGACTTATTCAAAAGCCTTGGTGTTTTTGGGAGAGAGAGAGAGAGAGAGAGAGAGAGAGAGAGAGAGAGAGAGAGAGAGAGAGAACATCATACTCATTAAATTAGAAGAGACAAAATAGGCACACTTTGCTCGTTCGACCTTTGATATAATCTCCAATTACCCCCCACCCGCCCTGCTCTCTCTCTCTCTCTCTCTCTCTCTCTCTCTCTCTCTCTCTCTCTCTCTCTCTCTCTCTCTCTCTCTCTCTCTCTCTCTCTCTCTCTCTCTCTCTCTCTCTCTCTCTCTCACTTTTTTTTTTTTTTTTTTGCCGTGACGTGCGGGATGACGTCACTCGCCGGACCTCCATTTCATGACAAAGAGAGACAAATGAGGCTGGAGGAGGAGGAGGAGGCGCCTTTACCCAACCAAGACGACGATCGCTAGACGGACCCTCGAGCTTCAATGCGAGTCTTCCCGTCCCAACACAGAGGAAATATGCCGGATGGAAATGGGTCTGAAAATTGGACGGAATGATCTATCTCTCCCTGCCTGCCTTCCTTCCTCCTTCCCTCCCTCCGTCTTGGTCTCTTTCTCGATGTTTCTCTTTCTTATTCAATGGTTCGAAGTGTGTGAGAGCAGGGGAATGAGAGATAGATAGAGACACACGCGGACAGACATACAGACAGATGAACAAACAGAATGACAGACAGACAGAAAGAGAGAAAGCAAAACAGGAAACAGAGAAAGAACAGAGTGGAAGACAAACAGACAGACGGAAAGATAGACGAACCAACAGAGGAAAATACACAGAAAGGCAGTAAACAGACAAAAAGAGACGAGTGTAAACAGACAAACACAGAAAGCCAAAGCGGCACTCCGACTCACCCCTCTGTTCGGCTTGATGTGTTGCTCTTCCTTCACCGACGGAATCCTGCGGTTCTTGTGGATGCGCGGCGGGTGTCCCCAGACGGGCTCCGCCAAGGCCTTGTGTCCCCAGCCGCCCGCCGAGGAGTAGGAGTACCTGCCGGAGCTGAGGCCGCCCACACGCCCCTCCTGCAGACACAAACGTACATTCACACGTCAGGCAGGAAGACAGACCCGAACACACACACACACACACACACACACACACACACACACACACACACTACCTATCTATCCACCTATCTATCTATCTAGTGTTCGTTCCGTTGCGTGAGACCCACAGGTGTGCGCGGATGATTAAATGAGAGTAGGTATGATGGCTCACCTGTATAAATAGCCTGTTGGAAAGGTGTGTGTGTGTGTGTGTGTGTGTGTGTGTGTGTGTGTGTGTGTGTGTGTGTGTGTTACTGTTTGTTTATTCGGTATGCTTTAAATAATACAGGTGTTTGAGATTTATGGATAATGTTCACCTGACTAATGTATTTGTTTTCTCCCACAGGTAAGTTTGGAGTATGGATCAGCACGTGGAGGATGAATTGTGCAAGGTCAGTGTGTGTGTGTGTGTGTGTGTGTGTGTGTGTGTGTGTGTGTGTGTGTGTGTGTGTGTGTGTGTGTTTGCTTGCACGCGTGAATCTGTTTGTGTGAGTTTGAATAAGAGCCGAAGATTCATTATGGTAATACTCGCTCTGATACATGCCTCGAAAACATGGAGGTGGAATCAAGCTCAACAACAGGGATCATTGAGGCGGCTGAGACGAGCTGCCTGAGAGTTGCTTGTTATGCGGCAGCGTGGAACAGGGCCTTGGCAGGAGGTTAACCAAGGGTGGGATGTGTGGAACTAAAGAGCGAGGGAAACGGAGCACTCGGGTGAGGAGAGGTCGCGTGGAAAAGAAGGGAAGAGGTGGACAAATTTGGAGAGGATGCAATTCAGACAGGTAGTAAGTCTGAGGTTAGGCTAGGTTAGGTGTGTGCAAAGATGAAAGAAAGAAAAATGTATGCGGCATTGTATGAGAGGAACAAGAGAAATACGTGTATGTGTGAGAGAGATGTAAATATTGTAAATTTTTTCGTTAGGCTTCAAGGGCGCTCGAAACGAAACAATGAAGAGAGTTGCTTGTATGCATTGCTTTAGTCAACTAATTATGTGCGGGGCGTGCAATGACCACCACGCGTAACTATGAATGTGAGGCTGAATAGAGGGCGGGCTGGGGCAAACGGCGCACTTCCTGCTCAGTGGCTCATCCTCCGTGCGCGTTAGGCTTTGAATGTGTATCTGGGAAAGCGAATAGGCAGAACGTGGTAATCCTTGCGTATTTTTTTTTAATACCGCCCTCAACAGATGACACAAGAAGCGGAGAATGTGTGTATGAGCTCTGAAGCGAGTAACGGCGTTGTGTGTGGCTTTGTCCGACACTCGCAATTTGACCCAAAGATTTATTCGGGAAAGATTACAATAACGACATTCCAACAAACTTCGTACAGACTTATCATACTTTGTTATTGTGTTGAAGTTTTTTTCCTGTGTTCGTCTATGGTGTCTGCGCCTCCTGCCACTACCTCGCCAGGTCTCTACTAATAGCACAGAGTTGTCTCTCATAAGCGGCGCCTCAAAGTATGCCGTAATTACTGCCACGCTCAACTGTCTCATCCCTCGCTCCTGTGTGTGTGTGTGTGTGTGTGTGTGTGTGTGTGTGTGTGTGTATATGTATATATTTGGGGAGGCGGTGGCTGAGTGGTTAGCGTGCCGGCACCGCATCCAGGAGGACGCGGACGCGGGTTCCAGTCCTGCCCGCCGCCACACCTTGCATTTTTCAGTCACCACCGAGTGCCCGAAAATTACCCACATGCTATCCTGAAGACCACCTATCAACCTGGACTCTAAATTCTCTCTCTAAGAGGCTCAAAGATTAGTTCCGGGGGAGCAGCATGAGCCAAGCTACAGTAGATGGTGTCACTATAAATACTTGCCTGCGCCATAACGGGCTGGGGCCAACCATCAGGCCCCACCAAGAAAGTTGCTTTCTGCTGCATCGCTCACTTCTCGCCTCTCTCTCTCTCTCTCTCTCTCTCTCTCTCTCTCTCTCTCTCTCTCTCTCTCTCTCTCTCTCTCTCTCTCTCTCTCTCTCTCTCTCTCTCTCTCTCTCTCTCTCTCTCTCTCTCTCTCTCTCTCTCTCTCTCTCTCTCTCTCTCTCTCTCTCTCTCTCTCTCTCTCTCTCTCTCTCTTTTTTTTTCTCCTCCTTTTCTCCTCTCTTCACGCCTACGTCGCCATTACTTCTCTAGTGATCATTTCCACGTCGCTTTTTTTTCCATTATCACTTAGAGGCTCCTATCTTGAGGCCCTCGCGTCCCTCTGTACTTCACGCCCTTAAGTGCCAGCAGCTTAGGCGCCACAGGATGTCGTCCCCCCAAGCAAAGACACCTGCGGCTGGTAACCTGAATTGCCCTCATTTACAGCCAGCCACTCCGAGCGTCGCGGGGTGGGGGGAAGGGGCGCGGGGAGGGGTGGAAGGAGCGAGGGGCCTGCCTAAGGGGCTTCAGGAGTAAGGAAGTATTATTATGGCGGGTTTTGTGTGTATAGCGTCGTTAGCCCCATTTGTGTGTGTGTGTGTGTGTGTGTGTTCTCCCACCACAAAACCATAGGCAACAGAATGGGGTACTGGCTGCTCATCTCCCCAAAAAGTTCAGTGTACAGGCCCCAGCACCTCGGTTATGGTTACTGAACCCATACCCTTACAATACAGGAACCTTGACAACGGAATCTAGTCAGTTAGCACCTGCGGTGAAGGTATTGAATATTAATGGGATTATGGAGGACTCAAGGAGGCTTGATGAGGAACGAAAAGTGTTCTAGATCTTTATGCATGTATGAATTTTAATGAAGAGGCAAGCCAGGGGGTAGCGAGTGGAAACATGGAGCCGGAAATTCAGTAAGTCTAAAGTAACTTGGTCGAATTGTTTGGTGTAATTGAGCGCGTGGATCTTTAACGTAACTTGGTCGAATTCTTTGGTGTAATTGAGCGCGTGGATCTTTAACGTAACTTGGTCGAATTCTTTGGTGTAATTGAGCGCGTGGATCTTTAATGTTTAAACTTAATGAAACTTACAAATTAAGGCATTCAAGTGTATGCCCTAACGTTTCAGCTAAGGCGTTGATGATATCGACAAGTTTTACGATGATCACTTGATTTTGATCAGAGGGCCTCCACATAATGAAAAATGTAACAGTCCTCAACGTGTGATCTTGGTAGCGACAACAGAATGGTTAAATGGGAAACTCAAAATAACCTAAGAAATGAATAACTTAGTAAGAAAGCCATTTACAAACGTAATGAACCTGCATAATAAAAAATCCATATATGCATTTAGTATCCAAAACAGATATGCAGATATGAAGAGTGTCGTGAAAATTTAAGACAAAATCGAAAACGTCATTGAAAGAAGCTGCACGAAGTAGGAAAGGAAAAATATGAATGCAATCTTCAGAAACTATACCACTGATGCACAAAGCAGAAACATGAAAGTTCAGTCAACCAGAGACGAAATGGATTTTTTTTTTTTTTTTTTTTTTTTTTACGTGCCAGCCTATGGCGCCGGTAGGCTTTCTTGAGGGGCCTTGTTGGTGGTCGGCCCCTGCCCGTCATGGCGCAGGTAAGTGTTATTGTGGCGCCATCTTTCCTTGGCTCATGCTGCCCCCCGGAGCTCGTTCTTGATTCACTTGGATGGTTTCGTCTAGAGTCCGGGTTGACTGGTGGTCTTCAGGACAGTATGTGGGTAGTCTTAGGCCACTCGGCGGTGCCTGAAAAATCCCAGATGGTAGCGGCGGATTCGAACCCACGTCGTCCAGTACGCGGTGAATGCTGGGCCCGTACGCTAACCACTCAGCCACCGCCTTCCCAACGGGAGAAAGTT
>NC_066512.1:19108788-19271288 GCF_024679095.1 Eriocheir sinensis | reverse complement strand
TGCCCTTCTGATATCACCTCCTCCCTTCGGCTGGTGCAGGTTGACAACTGAATTCGTACACGTCAGAGGCCCACACACACTCCCGTCAGTGTGTGTGTGTGTGTGTGTGTGTGTGTGTGTGTGTGTGTGTTCGCACATACCTCTACTCCTTCCCTATTAAGAGCGACGCCCTCAACCTCTTCCTCATTTCTCAGTTACTTCCCTCTCCTGCTCGTCGACCTCCAGCCCCCATTGCCTTCCTCTCCCTTCCCTCCCTTCCCTCCCTCCCTCTCCCCTTCGTTGGCGTCTTCCTGTCGTGTCATTCAGCTGTCTAAGCGGCTTTGAACTTTCTTCGCCGCGTTTCTGGACATAAGTTTTGTAGCGGAAGGGAGATGCGTTTTATGAAAGGGTAGGAGAGGAACGGAGTGATTTAGGAAGAATGGGAAGAAGATAATTTGGAGGAGATGGAGTATTTTGGGTGAGGGCGTAGATATGAAGAAGGTGGAGATGAAGGGAAATAGTGTAGTGGACAGGAGAGGATACGGAAGAGGTGGAGAAGTATGGTATTTCGCAGATGACATGTTAGAGAATGAGGTGGCATGGAAGAGAGGAGATGAGAGGGGAGAAAAATAATAATGTAGTGAAAATGTTGTAGTGAGAATGTTGTAGTGAGAATAATGTAGTAAGAATAAAGTAGTGAGAATGTGGAGAATGAGGTGGCATGGAAGAGAGAAGATGAGAGGGGAGAAAAGAATAATGTAGTGAGCGAAAGATGGGAGCGGTTACTATATGGGAGGGAAAGACTGGCACAGAAGAAAAACGGGAGAATGTGGAAATGGAAAAAAATGGAGTGCAATTGACAGGGAGTGAAGGATTTGAAGGAGAGGAGGTCAAGGAGGAAGAGGATGGGGCGTTACGCAGGAGGGGGGTATGAAAAAGGAGGTAGGATGAAAGGGGAGAAGAGGAATGAGGGGCCATAAAGTCAGGTGACCGAGATAACATGAGCTGCTTGTGAGCGTGGTGAGGGTATGGTGTGGGCGGGGGTGGGCGTGGTGAGGGTATGGTGGGGGCGGGGGTGGGCGTGGTGAGGGTATGGTGGGGGCGGGGGTGGGCGTGGTGAGGGTATGGTGGGTGCGGGGGTGGGCGTTGTGAGGGTATGGTGGGGACGGGGGTGGGCGTGGTGAGGGTATGGTGGGGGAGGGTATGGTGTGGGCGTGGTGATGAGCTAACAGTATGGTGACCCGGATGCTGGAAGAATCAGGACAGGCAGAACCAAATGGAGAGGTGAAACTGCATAAAACTTTTGCTGGAGCAGGATGAAGAGACTAACATCAGACACAACATTTACCAGAGCAAGATGGAGTACACTAACATAAGAGCATTTGCCGGAGCAGGATGAAGTACACTAACACCAGACAGCATTTACCGGAGCAGGATGGAGTACACTAACATAAAAGCATTTGCTGGAGCAGGATGGAGCATTCTAACACCAGACAGAGCACACCAGACAGAGCATTTGACGGAGCAGGATGGAGTACACTAACACCAGACAGAGCATTTGCCGGAGCAGGATGGAGTACACTAACACCAGACAGAGCATTTGACGGAGAAGGATGGAGTACACTAACATAAGAGCATTTGCTGGAGCAGGATGGAGCATTCTAACACCAGACAGAGTATTTGACGGAGCAGGATGGAGTACACTAACACCAGACAGAGCACACCAGACAGAGCATTTGACGGAGCAGGATGAAGTACACTGACACCAGACAGAGCACACCAGACAGAGCATTTGACGGAGCAGGATGAAGTACACTAATACCAGACAGAGCACACCAGACAGAGCATTTAACGGAGAAGGATGAAGTACACTAACACCAGACAGCATTTACCGGAGAAGCATGGATTACATTAACACCAGACAGAGAGGTTGAAAGCACTGAAAAAGGCCTTGGTCGTGCAGTGGATTAATGAAGGCTGATAATGAGGTTTTGTATGTGGTTAAGGTGGGCGTGGGTGTGGTGCAGATGGTTATAGGTGTGGCGCCGGGGGGTGAGGGGGAGGAGGGGGTATAGGGGGGAGGCATACAGGCAGGTGGGTGTGGTCGCCTCCTGCTTACCTTACCTGCGCGTCGATGGATGGACGGATGTTAATATTGAATAATGGATCGTGGAAAGGCAAACCCACATGAGTCACTCCTTCCTTCCCCCTCCTCATCATCATCCTCTTTTCACTCCTCTTCCTCCTCCTCCTCATCATCATCATCATCATTATTATCATTTTTCCTTTTTTTTAACGTCTTGTTCTATATTCTCATTCTCCATTTTTTCATGAGTATTTTTTTTGTTCTCTGCTATTTCCTTTATTTCCCTTCTTTTCATCATATTTTTATTTATTTATTTATTTATTCCTCTTTCATTTTGTTTTCTTTGCATCATCTCCCTTTTTACGGATGTGCGATTTTCCTTTATCCCTTTCATGTTGTCTTTATTTTCCCGACATCATCTCCCTTTTCATGGTTTTATATAATGCGTATCCCTTGACCTCCTTTCCCTTCCTTTCCTTCTTTTATGTTAGTGCACCTTCTTCCTCGTCCCTTTGGTAGTAGCGTCTGATGTTTATTGTTCAGAGTTTCCCCTGCCACGTCGTCCTTCCTCCCTGTTAGTTTGATCGGCTAGTATCCCCTTGCTCTCCTCCCTTCGCCTCCCGCCCTCCATCCATTCATCTGTCACCTTTTTTTCTCCACGCTTTCTTTCCTCCTTCCCTCTCCCAATACGCCTCTCCCTTCCCCTTACCTTAATCTTTCCTCACACTGCCCTGCCCTTTCTCAGCTCCCCTCCATCTCTCACGTTTCTCCATCATTCACTCTCGTCTCCACCTCCATCCATTACTCCTCCACCCTCGCTTCCTCTTCTCCTCCCCCGCCCTCCTGTAGCCTTCTTTTACTCTGTTCCCTTGCGCCTCCTTCCCTCCCTCGTCCCCTTGAATCATGACCTCCGGCTGTATCACTTGCTTTGTTTTTATTTTTTACAACAAAGGAAACAGCTCAAGGGCACAAAAAAAGGAAACAGTAATAAAAAAAAAAAGCCCGCTACTCGCTGCTCCTAAAAAAAGAATCCAAAGAGGTGGCCGAAAGAGGGGTCAAAATCGCCCTTCCTTCCTCTTTTCCTCTCCTCTTTTCTACTTATCTTTTCTATCCTCCTCCTGCCCCTTATGTTCCCCCTCACCTCTCTCTTTCTCTCTCTAGTTTCCTGATTCATTACCTCGATTTGTTTCATCTCACTTCGTTCCCTTTTCCACCGTCATTTCTTCCATCTATCGCTCATCCGTCCCTTCTTCCTCTTTACCCCTTTCCTTAGTTCCCTTCTCATCTTTCCCTGTTCCCTTCTACCTCTCTTGCGTGCTCTGATTCATGACCTCAGGGTGTATATGATCTCTCTTCGTTTCCTTTCCATCCTCTCTTCCTCCAGCTATTGCGTATCCACCCTCTCTGTACCCCTTCCCTTATTTCCATTTCCTCTCTCCCTGTTCCCTTTTCCCTCTGATTCACGACCTCAGGGTGTATGATCTCCCTTCGTTCCTTTTCCACGCTCACTTCCTCCCTCTATCGCTTATTCACCCCTTCTTCCTCTTTTTCCCCTTCCCTTCTATCTTCTCATCTCTCCCTCCCTCGTGCCCGGGTCCATTACCTCAGGGTGTATCATCCCGCTCCGACTCAACCCTTGGATTACTCGCTAACAAGTTATTAATTGAGGTGCGCGAGGAGCGGGTCCCTCGGGGCTGGGCCTGGCTGGCGGGGAGGCTGCAGCGGCGGGAGGTAAACAACTATGTATGCATGTATTCTTCAACTTAGATGCCGCCTCTTTCTCCTCCTCCTCCTCCTCCTCCTCCTCCTCCTACTACTACTACTACTACTACTACTCCTTCTCATCCTCTTTTTTTATCGTTTTCTTTCTCCTTTTTTTTCGTTGTCATTTTCGTTCTCCTCATTCTCATTCTCCTCTATATTTTCCGTTTTTCTCTTCCTCTTTCTCCGCCTCCTTCTCCAGCTACTCGTCCTCCTCCTCCTCCTCCTCTGCCGCCCATTCTCCCTTCCCCCCGTCTCAGGTTTCCTTCCTCGGACTCGCTGTTCCCGTCCCGACAGAGGTGCGTCTTCTGCTCCTCCGCCGTGACTGAGGCTGGAAATTACCATACGTCGAGGCGTCGGCGGCCCCGGAAATCTTGGGTTGTTCCTCTCCGTTCCAGCGCAGGGTTTATTTTTCCTCTCCTTTTCCCTTGCGGTTCATATATGTTCGGTCTTGTATTGTTTTTTTGCAGTAACGGAAACAGCTCACAGGCGAAAAAAATAAATGAGAAAAAAAAAAAAGCCCGCTAATCAATACCCGTATGAAAGAGAGCATAAAAGAGAGATTTATATTCAGGTAACATCCAGAATTCGTATATTTCGCGTGAATGTGTATTTTTTATATGTCTGCTTCTAACTTTTTAAATGCAAAATGCCTCTGTAAAAGTTGCCTCCTAAAGCTTTTGAACAAACTAGATAGAAGGCTTCCTCGTCTCCCTTCTTCTGCAGACTTCCCTTCCCTCCCTTCTTCCTTCCCTTCCAGTCTTCCCTCCCTCCTTCCTCTCCTTCTTGTCTCCCTTCCCTCCTTCCTGTCTTCCTTCCCTTCCTCTTGAGTGGCTGCACGTCGCCTCTTTCCTCCCAACTACAAGTTTTAAGGTTCTCTTCCGCTGTTTCCCCACTCCAAGTTTATCTGTTATAGGTAGTGACCCAAGAATGTGTGTGTGTGTGTGTGTGTGTGTGTGTGTGTGTGTGTGTGTGTGTGTGTGTGTGTGTGTGTGTGTGTGTGTGTGTGCCTGGCCTCAGCTCTCGCGGGACTGAAGTAAAATAAAACGTTGCGAAATAAAAACAAAACACTGATGAGTTTCCTTCTTCTTGAGGTGGAAAAAAGAATTATGAAAACACGATGCATTTAGAGCGATGTTTCGTGTGTGTGTGTGTGTGTGTGTGTGTGTGTGTGTGTGTGTGTGTGTGTGATGAAAGGCGGTGGTAATAAGAGGAGTTTGTGGTGACTTTGTGGGGAGACAGAAAATAATGAATGATGACGAGTTGCTGAGGGAGTTGTCGCGTCCGTTGGGAGACGAGAGGTGGGACGTGGGGAGGTGTGTGGGTTGTGGGTGGGAGTGGGGTGGGGGGGGGTGTAGATGATTAGGAGTGGGGGTTGGGGGGGGAGCAGAAAAATCATTACAGAAAGTGATTTACGTTAGAATGTGGGCGCTTAAGAAGTCGGAAAGTTATTAGGAGTTATTGTGTGTGAGAGAGAGAGAGAGAGAGAGAGAGAGAGAGAGAGAGAGTACACGTAGGGCACAAAGGGTACGAGGGAGTAATTGGCAAGGCATCGTACACGTGAGGGGACAGGTTTATGGTGTGTTGTCTTCCTCTCTCTTACCTCATGAATGGTGAGGAGGAGGAAGGTGACCGCGAGGAGTGTGGCGGCGTGGTGCCTCATGCTGCCCTGCTGGTGCCGCACGCCTCCTCACTCGCCTCAAGGAAGTCCTCAACACTGAAGGGATGCGCGCGCCAGAAGGATCACCCCAACTTTAAACCAAATCCTTGTTGCCAAGTTTGAAGTCGAGACTTATATAGTTATATATATAGTTAAGCTCACCAACTTCCTTCGCCGCAGTCTTGTCCTACGCCAATAAGAAAAAATAATATTCAGGCGCTTTCAGCACTTGAGACACCAGCGTTGCACGAAATCACAAGACAGATTTTTGATTGGCGTTGTACTCCGCTTGAGTATCACAGACTGTCTCGGCGGCAGCGGTGTGGTGGTGATCGAGCTATCAAGAGGCACAAGTGTTACTTCAGCCGCGAGTAGGCGGAGCTGCGAGCTGCACACGTCGTAAGGGTGTGGAGGACGCCGTCAGTCCGTCCTGCTGCCTCCTACTTGATGAGCGTCAGCATCCTAGTCGTGAGGAGGAGGTCCCATGTGCCCTTGGTCATAATAGCCCAAGACCTGCCCCGAGGACCACCGTCAGGGTAACCTCACGTCCTTACGTAGCCACGACAGCCCCTCATGCAGCGGCAGCGAGGAGAGGAGGCAGGGCGCGGCGTCGTCTAGTCACACCTGAATAGAAAGAAAACACACCATTAATTAATGCGACGTTCTTTTTGTAATGAGTGGTTTCACTGAATATTAAATCAATGTAAATAAACATATATATATATATATATATATATATATATATATATATATATATATATATATATATATATATATATATATATATATATATATATATATATATGGGTGGTTCCTGCCTCCTTTCCTCTGTGACTGGAGGGGTCACGTGCTCCGTAGGAGGCGCCACCCTCTCTTTGTGGAATAATCTGATTTACTTATTTAATCAGACGAAACATTCACCAGTTTTAGTGAATCGTAGTAAGCGCCGGTAGACAAATTTTGCATCCCAAAGTATCTTTGTAGTCTACATTTTGAAGCTTTTTTTTCGGGAAATCAATATTTAAAAGAGTATGCTGTAATCGCCAGAAAATAGCCAGAACATTTGTTTTTGTTTTATTAAGTTGATAATTTTTCATAGGAAAGTATGGTATTTTTATTCCCTCCCCTGCCCTCCCCCATCGGTGGCATGGATGTGAGAAGAGACTCCTCAAAATATAAACCAACAGAAATTCTTTGAAAGGGTCGCCTTGAAATATTAGCGATCCCCATCGACTGGCGTGAGCTTCTCATTGGTGGGGGGGGCTCTCGATCCCCTAACATATCGGGGGTTGCGCCCCTCTCGGCCCCCTCACAGGCTCATTAAAAAATCCCAGAATTTCAAATAGCACACCTGTTGGTGGGTTGCCCACCCTCATTAGTCATGTAGTCATTAGCATGCCTAACCATGGCATGATGCTCGCTGTGAAAGTCCCAAAACATTTAAGGGCCGGAATATATTCGCCGAACACAGCGTGACGTTCCGTTCCCTGCGGAAGCTGGACTGAAGCTGACTCAAGGTGTGCGGGGCGATCGTCGAGAAAATTAGAAACAAGACCTGTTGTTGTAAATGATTAATATGAGTGTCATTAGTCGGGATTTGTAATCCTCTAAACAAGGTTTGCATCAACTAGTGTTACCAACGCTGTGTGAAGTAATTGTTGTTTACAATCAAGCAAGATCCGGTCCTTGTTTTCGTTGTTGGTTTTGCCACGGCCAGCGCGCTATAAATAGTCAATGGCCTCCAGCTCTTCATTAGGGGAACATGTTTCAACCTTTCTGCATGATGCAAAACTAAGTATTCCGTTTTCCCTCAAGATATAACTGCTATCAACGCGTATGGAGTGCCACATTGATTAGTAAAGGTAAATAAAGGAAATTATTTCATCCGCCAGCATTTACTATTGTTTTTCACTTATTCTTTGTAGCCTTTCTTAACTTGAGATTTTTTTTATACATTCTAGAGGAGAATCATTCCTGCCGCACCGGCACACTAAGCCATCAGTCAGTCCGTCCGCCTTAAGTTTACTTGGCCGCGCACCCTTCATGCATCCTCTCCGCTGGCTCCCTCATCTGCTGGACGTGGACGGATTAGCTTCATACCGCTAGCTTCTGTATACCCCGTGCCTTTACGTACAGTTATTTCAGCAACAAGATCCCACGTGCTTGTAAACGTACGCAAGTTGTTGAGTAGGAAAATATTGCCCGCAGACTGCCAAGGCAACAGACTATTAATCAAGACAAACACAAAACAGACACATTTACTGCAAGTCTCACGCGCCCAGACTTTTGTATTCATCTTTCGCTTTTGTTCATAATAATCCCTCATCTCCCTCTCTGGTCCCTCTCCTCCTCCCTCCTCTTCTTCTGTCTCATGCTTCCCGTCTCTCCTATTCACGTCCTTTCCCAATCTTCCTGAAGCAAGCGAATAGCAAGGAATTCCGGCGGCGTATTACAAAAAGAAAAGACGACAACCACTTTTTTCCTCATTTTTTTCATATCTTCATTAATTTTCATCCTTTTTTTTCTCGCCTTACTTGTTCACCTAATGATTTTAACCTCTTGAGTCTACTCTAAACTCACTCGTACACACTCACACACACACACACACACACACACACACACACACACACACACACACACACACACACACACTCAGACGTACATACACACACATACATACACAGACACACGCACACAGCCAGCCTTTCACCCATCGTTGTCTCATGTAATCCATTTCTTAATTTCCGGGGGATTTTGTGTCGGCCTCCTCTCACTCCATTACAGTATCCCCCGTGCTCCCTTTTTTTTCATTAATTCGTATTTCCATTTACGTTTCCTCGCCCCCTCCTCGCTCCGCCTTTCTCGTCCTCTCGTCCTGAACCTTTCCACCCTATTCTACACTGTTATTTCCACCGGTACCACCACCATCGCAGCCTCCACTATGCTCCCCTCACTGATTAGACGACTCCACCAACTACCACTACCATTACCACCACCACTAACAACTTTCCCTACCACCACGACTACCACAATCACCACCAACTTGCCTCTCCACTACCCCTACCATCTCGTCTCTCTTCCTTTACACCATCATCCACTTTCTCCACACCATACCATCGCTTTTCACCACCACCACCACCACCAATGTTACGCCCCTCCACCACCACCACTACATTTCCATATCATTATTACTCCTTTCTGCCACTCCACCAACCGCTGCCTCCATACCGTACCATCGCTCCCCACCTCCACCACCGTTACGCCCCTCCACCACCACCACCACCACCACCTGTCTTTCCTACCATTATCTCTCCTTTTGCCACTCCACCAACCGCTTCCTCCATATCTTACCATCGCTTTCCACCGCCGCCTTCGCCACGCCCCTTCTTCCCTCGAAAATTTTACTTC
The DNA here is from genome assembly GCF_024679095.1 of Eriocheir sinensis. Classification (NCBI taxonomy): domain Eukaryota; kingdom Metazoa; phylum Arthropoda; class Malacostraca; order Decapoda; family Varunidae; genus Eriocheir; species Eriocheir sinensis. The sequence goes on along the minus strand of NC_066512.1, from coordinate 19,262,394 downwards.
AGTGCCTTCCGGTAGCATTGATTTGACTCCTTCTCTTCGCCTCTCCCTTCGTTTCCCCTCCTCTCTCTCGCTCGCTGGCTCTCTCCTTTTCTCCCTCTCTCCTGCTCTCTCGCTCCCCTTTCCCCTCTTTCCTCTTCTTTCTTTTCGTCTCCGCTCCCCTGCTCGCTCCTTCCTCTTCCCTCTCTTGTCTCTTCATCCGGAACTTACCTAATCGAAGGGATAATAACGCAGCGAAAAAATAGACTAAGAGGAAAAGAAAGCGAATAGAGTTTTAATGGGGTTCCTGTCTTTTTTTTATCTTTCTCCCTCTCTTTCTCTTTCTTTTACGTTTAGGAGTACGTGTGTTTTAACTTTATTCTTTGTTTATTCGTTATTATGTGTTTTATATTTTTCCTTAAGTGTTATGATCGTTGTGGTGTTTGTTTAGGTACGTTTATGTTATTTGTAGCCCAGTTATTCATATTTTATACTACAAGTTTACTTGTTGATCGATCCCTTATGGTTATGTAACTATGGGCATAGAACCCCCTTTCCTTCCCTTCCCTCCCCTTCCCTTCCCTTCTTTCCTTCACCCTCCCACCCACACCCAACGCCCAACCCCCTTTTCTTCCCTTCCCTCCCCCTCCCTTCCCCTCTTCCCTTCATCCTCCCACACACACACAACGCCCAACCCCCTTCCCTTACCTTCCCTCCCCCTCCCTTCCCCTCTTCCCTTCATCCTCCCACCCACACCCAACGCCCAACCCCCTTTCCTTCCCTCCTCTCACCCTCCTTCCCTCTTCCCTTCATCCTCCCAGCCACACCCAGCGCCCAACCCCCTTTCCTTCCCTCCTCTCACCCTCCTTTCCCCTCTTTCCTTCACCCTCCCACCCACACCCAACGCCCAACCCCCTTTCCTTTCCTCCCCTCCCCCTCCCTTCCCCTCTTTCCTTCACCCTCCCACCCACACCCAACGCCCAACCCCCTTTCCTTTCCTTCCCTCCGCCTCCTTTCCCCTCTTTCCTTCACCCTCCCACCCACAACCAAACCCCAACCCCTTTCCTTCCCTTCCTCCCCTCCTTCCCCTCTTTCCTTCACCGTCCCAACCACACCCAACGCCCAACCCCTTTCCTTTCCTCCCTCTCCCTCCTTTCCCCTCTTTCCTTCACCCTCCCACCCCCACCCAACCCCCAACCCCTTTCCTTCCTTCCTTCCTCCTCCCCTCCTTCCCTCTTTCCTTCACCGTACCACCCACCCCCAACGCCCAACCCCCTTCCCTTATGTTCCCTCCCCCTTCTTTCCCTCACACTGCCACCCTGAACCCACCGCTCTACCCTCTTCCCTTACTCTCCCTCCGCTGCCCCTTCCCTATACAGCACCACCCAGCGCCCACCACCCTTCCCTTCCCCTCCCTTCCACATTCCTTCACCCTTTTCCTTCACTCACTCAACACCCATCCCCAAACTCCCTTTCATTATCCTCCCTTACCCTCTCTCCTTCACCTACCCACCCTCCCGTCACCCAGCGCCCTGCCTCCACTTCTCCTGCAGGCCGCTCTGAAACCCCCCTCCACTAATAGGCTACACGGGGCCTATATTTTTACACCCTCGGGTCGTATGTGAAAAGCCAGCCAAGGGACCTTCAACTTACCTACCTCGCAACCCAAACTAAGCTACTTCCCTGCCTTGGTTGTTGTTGATGTTGGTGGTGTTGGTGGTGGTGGCGGTAGTAGTAGTAGTAGTAGTAGTAGTGGTGGTAGTGGTAGTTGTAGAAGGAGGAGGAGGAGGTGGAGGAGGAGGACGTAGTAGTAGTAGTAGTAGAAGGAGGAGGAGGAGGAATAGTTAGTAGTAGTAGTCGTAGTCGTAGTAGTAGTAATAGTAGTAGTAGTAGTAATAGTAGTAGTAGTAGTATCGTTGTTCTTATCATTACCACCATTATTATTGTTACTGTTATTATATTGTTGTTCTTGTCGTTGTTGACCTGGTTCTCTCCCTCCCCTTAAAGTAAAGCAAACTCGCCTCGGCCGCTCAGGTGAGGCGGGTGGCTATGTACCTGAATAATTAGGTCGCAGGTGTAACGTGTTAATCTATAATTACTTACGCCGTGCCTGTATACCTTGGCCTCCTCCCCTTCCTCTCGCCTCCCTTCCTTCATTTAGCTTTCCCTTCCTTCATTTTCCTTCCCTCCTCCTACATTTACCTGCCTTCTCATCCCTTCCCTTTCCTTTCTCTCCTTCCCTGCCTTACTTTCCTTTCCCTCCCTCCCTTTCTCTCTACTTTTCTTCCTTTCCTCCCCTTCTCCCTTCCCTGGTTTTCCCCTCCCTTTCATTTCCATTTTTTATCTCCCCGTCTCCCTTCCCTTCCCTTCCCTTTCCTTTCCTTTGCTGTATATCCTTTTCATTCACTTCCCTTTCCTCTCCCTTTCTGTCCCTTTTTTTCCACCTTTGTCCTTTCCCTTCCTTTCCATTCCCTTCCCACTCCTCCCGTTCCTATCTTACCCATCCTTCCATATCATTTCAGTTAACCATTTTCTTTCCCTCTTTTCTTCCCTTCCCTTCTCTCTCCTCTCCTATCCCTTCAATATGTCCACCTATCCTCTCCTCCCGCCCCCCCTTCACCTCCCTTCTCTGCGTGTTTCTCTTCCCATCCGTTCCTATCCCTTTAATGTGTCCCCCTCTCTTCTTCTCCCGGCACCCTTCACCTCCCTTCAGTGTGTATTTCTCTTCCCTTCCGTTCCGATCCCGTCCCATCCGTTCCTATCCCTTTAATATGTCCCCCTCTCTTCTCCTCCCGGCGCCCTTCACTTCCCTTCTCTGTGTATTTCTCTTCCCTTCCGTTCCTATCCCATCCTATCCCATCCGTTCCTATCCCTTCAATATATCCACCTATCCTCTTCTCGCGTCCCCCTTCACCTCCCTTCTCTGTGTATTTCTCTTCCCTTCCGTTCCTATCCCATCCCATCCGTTCCTATCCCTTTAATATGTTCCCCTCTCTTCTCCTCCCCCCCCCCCCATCACCTCCCTTCTCTGTGTATTTCTCTTCCCTTCCGTTCCTATCCCATCCCATCCGTTCCTATCCCTTCAATATCCCCCTCTCTTCTCCTCTCGTCCCCCTTCACCTCCCTTCTCTGTATATTTCTCTCCCCTTCCGTTCCGATCCCGTCCCATCCGTTCCACTCGTTCCCTACCTTTATTTTTCCCCTCCCACCTCCTCAGTTTTTATTACCTGTGCCTTTCAACATCTCTTTCCATTTCCCTTCCGCTTCCTCTTACGCGTTCCTCCCTCCCTCCCCCGGCTCTCTCATCCCGCCCTTTCTAAAAATATTAATGAGCAAATACAGTACCGCCTCCTTTAATCCGTCGCGTCTCTATCGTCGTTTAATCTCCCTCCACTTGCTTTCCTTTTAACATATATATATTTTTTTTCTTTTTGGTCTTCTGCTTCGTTTTATGCCGTCGGTCTTTTCTTCCGTGTGGGTTTCTCTCTTTATTTTCCACCTCCCATGTGTCCTTTTCTTCACTTGTTTTCTTTTGTTTGTTTCTCTTCCTTCATTCATTCATTCATTCACTTAGTCATTCATTCGTTCAGTCAGTCAGTCAGTCAACCAGTCAGTCATTTAGTCAGTTAGTCAGTCAGTTAGCCGGCCAATTAGTCAGTCAATCAGTCAGTCAGTCATTTAGTCAGTCAGTCAACCAGTCAGTCATTTAAGTCAGTCAGTCAGTCAGTCATTCAGTCGGTCCTCTCCAAATTTTGTATCGTTTCATCCCGAGAACTAAAGAAGAAAAGAAGACAGTCCCTGATTAAAAGAGGAAGATTAAGAAGAGTTTATTAGACGGAGGAAAAATGACTCGGTTAAAACAATAGGTATCTTGATTATGTTCCCCATGCACGCTATTCAGACTCTCTCTCTCTCTCTCTCTCTCTCTCTCTCTCTCTCTCTCTCTCTCTCTCTCTCTCTCTCTCTCTCTCTCTCTCTCTCTCTCTCACGCACAGAAAATAACAAAGGAAAAATTGGAGTTTCAAAACCTTCGTATTGGTGTGTCGACCCTGATTCGTTTTATCCCTCGGTTAAAGAAAATAAAAACGGCTTCGGAAACTAAACAAACAGAAAAGAAAGAAAAGAAAACGTTAAAAAACACAGAGACTCGCTTTGACGCACCACACATCACCACCACCATCATCATCATCATCATCATCATCATCATCATCAGTAGCATAAAAGTCAGCGAGCAAGCGGGAAAATGAACGACAAACAGCGGCGGCGAGATAAGGCCGTCGACACACACACACACACACACACACACACACACACACACACACGCCATGAAAGAGAAAATAAATGTCAAATAAAACGGTTCAAGGCTCTCTGCGGTGACGGTGGTAGTAGTGGCAGCGGCGGTAGGGGGGGTGGGGAGGTAAAGTCCTGATAAGCAGAGCGAATGCCAGCGAGCCCAACCACTGTATCACGAACCAACGAAACACTCCAGTGAACCCTCGACCGACCTGCCAACCGAATATTTACTCTCTACATAGCACTGATTTGGTTTAACTTTCACCTGCCCGTGTGGTTGATACCTGCTGGGCTTACGTACACCTGTAGTAAAGTAGGAAAGAACCTTGAATCACCTGCATGTCACCGTCAGCCCTGTGCCATCGACTTTGAAATACTCAGGAGAGACGAAGGAGGTCGTTACAAAAGTGTAATAACTATAATCTTGGTGAACGCCGTGGCATATCCCAAGCGAATGTATGCTTCATTGTCTTACCCGAAGTCTATATTAAGCTTTATGGGGTAAGATATGGTTAGGCTAGGTTAGGAAATTGGGATAGGTAGACAGAGAATAAGAAGAGGGTAGGACCAGGACGTAGGCCCGGGGGGAGCAATCATTAAACAACAATATGAGCAGACGACCTAGCCAAAGAAACTGATGAAAACCGTGGTTCATATAAATTTAAGCCTCACCATCTTTATCTGAATATCCATGATGCTCTTTACACTAAAATATTCCAGAGAGACTCAAGTGAACGCCTTGGCAAAAGTAAAATAAGAGTATGCTTCATGTGTGTGACCGAACGAACCGAGGCTCGAGACTGCGTTATGAACCTGTGAACCACCTGAGCAGCCACCATCATGACAGGAAGAGAGAGAACAATATTGACATTGAGAGCGTCGCCTGCCCTCTTGCCCCAATGCCCACTTACCTCCCCCTTCCTGCCTCCTCTTAACACCCACTCTTTAATGCCTCTCTCCCTCTTATCTACCCCCGCACCGCCCCCCCATACAGGACATCTCCCCCCTTCAATTGTTCTCTCCTCCCCCTGCCTCCATGCCTCCCTGCCTTGCCTCGCCACTGTACGCTACAACCTAATTTGAGCTGTCCGCCCTGCTCTCCTGCCTGTGTGTGTGTGTGTGTGTGAGAGAGAGAGAGAGAGAGAGAGAGAGAGAGAGAGAGAGAGAGAGCGCATTCACTTAACATACTGTACATAAAACTGGTAAGTGCTCAACCCCCTTCCTCCCGCACACAAACACTGACCAGCAATGGCGTGACTTTATTATTACCGTCTATATGTGTGTCTGTTTCTCTCCATTTTGTCCGTCCGTCCGTCCGTGCGTGCGTGCGTCGCCCCCTTCCTGCTCCGTTCTTTTTGTTGTTCTTTGTTGGCGGTGATGATGTTTTTCCCCTTTCATGTTTGAAGATTGGCGTCCCTCGAGGGGATTACATTACGTCCCCTCGTGACTCCATCAGCCCTTCCCTCTCCGCCCCGCCGCTGCTATTGCCCCGCCCCGCCCCGCCCAACCCTCTGCAACCTGTCTTTTCTCCGTCTCGTCCCGTCTCTACCTGGTCCTGTCCCGTTCTCACTCACTATCCATCCCTCTCCACACCTGTCCTGCCCCATTTCCATCCTGCCTCGCCCCTCAAAGTGTTCCCTGCCCCATCTCCGCCCTGTCCCGTCTCTTCTTGGTCCTGCCTTGTTTTTATTCTCTTTCTGCCCCGTCCCAACTTAACCTAACCTAACCTAACTTTGTCTTGCCTCAGTCCCATCATGTCTGTCCCTACCCGTCCTATCTCCGCCCTGTTTCTTCCGTGTCCCGCGTCTTCCTCGTCCCGTTTTTTCCCCGTCCCTGTCCTCTCCTGCCCTCACTCAGCCAATCACTTCTCTCCCCTCTTTTTCTTCCCCTCGCTTACTGACCAAACTCATTTCTTTATAATATTTGTCTTTCTCTTTCGTCTATTGACTTTTCCCCTTAATTTTGGCTCGAGGGAGAGAGAGGGTTCGCTTATTTGTTTCTTGTTTTTATTTCTTATTCTGTTTGTCTGTCTGAGCGTCTCCCTGTGTGTGTGTGTGTGTGTGTGTGTTCCCGTCTATCTGTCTGTCTGTCTGTCTTTCTCTACCTATATGTCTATCTATCTAACACACACACACACACACACACACACACATTCCCTATACATACCATACCACTCACATTTTCCTGTTCCCCTGTTCTTCCTCCCTTACTTCCCCTCCATCCTTTCCCCTCCTCCCTCCCTCCCTTCCCTCTCCCTATTGTCTCTCTCATCCTTTGCACGGGCTTCAAAATATATTCGCCCGTGTAGCTCTTTCATATATTTCAAAGCTTACTGAGACATGCTGTTGCTGGAGGGGCAGAGGGACCTGCTCTCTCTCTCTCTCTCTCTCTCTCTCTCTCTCTCTCTCTCTCTCTCTCTCTCTCTCTCTCTCTCTCTCTCTCTCTCTCTCTCTCTCTCTCTCTCTCTCTCTCTCATTTTTTTTATTATTTCTCCGTTCCCCTCCCTTCTCTTCTTTTTCTTTCTCTTCCCTTCTTCCTTCCTTCCTTCCATTCATCACCGCCTTCCTCCGTGCCTTCCCTCCTTCCTTCCTTCCTTCCTACTGTAATCCTCCCCTCATCCATCACTTCCATTTTACTTGTTCCTTTCTTCCTCTTCCTTTCCCCTCTCTGCTCCTCCTCGACCTCCCCCTTCTCCCCTTCCTCTTTCTCCTTCTACTTCTCTTCCCTAATCCTCGTCCTTCTACTCCCCTTCCCCCCTCCTCCTCCTCTTCCTCCTCCTCCTCCTCCTCACCAGGGCGCTTACGGGGGTCGTTCTCCCCCTGCCGAGGCGCCGCCCATGCAGGTAATGGGATAAAGGCAAACTTCAGAGCCTCTCTAATGACGCGACTCGACCAACTCGCCGCCCAAGCTGAGGAGGATTTGATGGGCCGTGATGGAGACGCAAACACACACACACACACACACACACACACACACACACACACACACACACACACACACACACACACTCACAGTCAGTCAGTCAGTCTAAACGTCAAAAAGTTTCCTGCGCTACTGCTGTCGTGCTGTGTTTATAAAAGGAAGGGTAACTGAATTAGCAGAGAGAGAGAGAGAGAGAGAGAGAGAGAGAGAGAGAGAGAGAGAGAGAGAGAGAGAGAGAGAGAGAGAGAGATTAACATATCCCCTAATACCCCTCCTCGCCTCAGCTCGCCCACCTCACGCCCACCACCACCACCTCCACCTCTTCCTCCTTTGTCATGCCTCTGTAATCATTAGTTTCTCCCTCAACAAGTGGCTTCCTCATTCAGTAAACTACACACGCCGTCAGAGAGAGAGTGTGTGTGTGTGTGTGTGTGTGTGTGTGTGTGCAGGGCAAGATGCAGGGGCGGGATTGGCTCCGTGCACCCTCGGGCCTCGGGGAAGCATGCAAGCGATGGTCCGCCCGGCAAACCTTTTATCATTTTAGTGCAGAGCTTTTACTTATATTTCGCCCTCATCCCGCACGCAGGGGAAGGCTTGTGTGTTGTAGGGCTGGGCAGGCGGGCGTTCATGGATGTGATTCGCTGCTCTTTTGTTTCACCAACTCCATTCCGCTGACGAAGCATATGATGTAATTATCCTTTGATGTGAAATTGAATTGATCTCTCGTTTTTGTCTCACACATTATACCATAGGACGATTACTTAAGCTTCATGAAAACCGACGAATGTTGAGAAAATGCTATACATCATTACAGTTCACTAATGTTGCAAGAATATCCGGAAATAATATTGTAATGCTATATAATCGCCGAGTAAAAAATTATTAGTTAACCATTAAATGTGAAAGTAGAGGAGGACGGGGAAAGAGTAAGGAGTGAGAAGTGGTGCCTATGAGAGGTGGATGAGGCAGGTCACAAAAGCAGTGTAACGATGCCTTAAAGAATAATAAACGATTACCGTAAACGCCAGCAGCCCACCTCAGCCCATCACTCCTGTTCCTCCTCCTCCTTATCTTCCTCGTCATTCTCGTCTTAATAAATGTAAAAATAGTAAACAATAACTACAAACACCAACAGCATACCTCAGCCCTTGCCATCACTCCTGTTCCTCATCCAGCTTATCCTTTCCAGCTTCCTCCTCCTCCTCCTCCACCCGTCACCTTCCCCCCGTTCTTCCCCTCCTCCACTAGTGCGGGCCGGTGGACAGTGACGCCCGTACACTAATGGGTCACAGTGTTAATTGAAGCGGCGTAAGTCAACGGGTTTAGGTCAGTGAGTGTCAGCAGATGGATCGACTTTTTCGTGTGTTTCTTCGCCGCCCGTCAGCCAGCCATCACGCACCACCTCTTCTCTACGCTGAGGTCCGAATTCAGACTCTTTCGGCTCTCACCTTTTGGTCAATAAACTAACTAACTATAGGCCTTGGGTATTCTCAGACGCTTCCGCCTCTCACATCCACTATTTCCAAAGGCGAAAAAGGAGATGAGTCGGGTTCTAATGAGTGTTTTTTTTAGGTTCATGGTACAGAAGAAGGGTCAAACTACCACCAGGGTCATTAAACTACCCCTGGAAATGCCCCAAACTCCTACGAAAACCTTGTCAAATATGTGTAGTCTACTTGGGCGCCGAAATGTTTTAGAATGTGACCCTCATAGTAACCCTCAGAAAGCTCTCTCCCTTCTCCTGCCCCGGGAAGAGCTTTTCACAAACACAACTTCCCTCCCCCTCGCCGTTCTTGTCCCCGTCGTTATCATTTTCCAATTCCATCCCAGTGACTCTTCCAGGCCCTTCCCACTCGAGTCTTCATTCTCTCTCTCTCTCTCTCTCTCTCTCTCTCTCTCTCTCTCTCTCTCTCTCTCTCTCTCTCTCTCTCTCTCTCTCTCTCTCTCTCTCTCTCTCTCTCTCTCTCTCTCTCTCTATCTATCTATCTATCTATCTATCTATCTATTCAAATAAGAAAAGACAAGAAGCTTAAAGACTATCATTAACTCCAGTACGTACATTGAATGGGGATTAGAAGCAAGAGATATCGATTCATTAATGGATCCTCCAGTTTTTTTTGTTTTTTTTCGGACGCTCGTTTGTGTCCGCTACCCACTTGGTTGTAAACTTGAGTATTCACGTATTCAATATCATGACTAAATGTTTTACTATCTCTGCACGGAACAAAAGGAATTCAGTAGCTTGTTTTCAGCTGACTCGTTCTCGTACACAAAGGAATAACAAAGACAGGAATAAATTAAGATTAGCCTTTCATTCACGTCAGTTCGTCACTCATAACCACTCTAAGACGGTGTTTGCGAAGACGCTCGGCGGTGACGGGTCGGCCACGCCAGGCTGGAAGTACGGCGAGGTCAGTGCCCGCAGGATGCACCAAGGTTACGGAGAGTCCTGTGAGGAGCCTTCGTAGTGTGTTTGAGGACAGAAGTACAGGACTGCGGCACATCCACTTTAACCCCTCCCTCCCTGCCTCCCCGCCTCCATCCTGCCTTCCTTCCTTCCTTCCCTCCCAGCTGAAGGACGCTGATTGCGGGGGACAAAGGAAGAGATGACAGATTCTCGGGAAGGAAAATGAGAAGGAAGAGGAAGAGGAGGAGGAGGAGGAGGAGGAGGAGAAGACATCTTAATAAGTGTGTGTGTGTGTGTGTGGGTGTGTGTGTGTGAGAGAGAGAGAGAGAGAGAGAGAGAGAGAGAGAGAGAGAGAGAGAGAGAGAGAGAGAGAGAGAGAGAGAGAGAGAGAGAGAGAGATCAAGTGGTTAAGGGATATGGCAAGAATTGGGCGTGGAGGGAAACAAACGGGGACCTGGAAATGAGGTGGAAACAAGATCGAGGTAAAAGATAAAAGAAGTAACACCGAGGAAAGTGGATGGCGTCAGGGTAATTGAAGGGGGTCTACGGATGGCCGAGAGCAGGAGGGGGCAGGGCAGGTAAGAGAGGGTCAAAGAAGTGAGAAGAAGGGAACTATTATATGAGATGCGGAAAACCTAACAGAGTGGTGCATATAAACAAGACAAACCAGGAACAAGCAGTGATGAAAATCGAGTTCATGGATAAATTATTGCAAGCGGAAAACTGATGTGCAGAAAATGAATACTATGGCGATTATAAAACTGCAAGTGGCTGGGGGTTGGGGGGGGGGGACAGGGAAAGAAGAAGAAGGAAAGAAACAGAAGGTGGCCGGGGAGTGGAAGGGGCAGGGAAAGAAGGGGTTGTGTCAAAAAAACAAAATATTATCGTAATGGAAGAAAAAGGAGGGGAAGAGGAGGAGAAATCGTTGCGAGAGGTGAGAAAGTGAGATGTCAGGGGAAGAGGGAGAGAGAGAGGGGAGAAGAAACTGCAGTGGAGGAGGAGGGGAGAAAAGGAGATGCGTCGGGGTTGGAAAATGAGGGAGAAGAAAGGAAATTGGCGTGAATGAAAGGAAAGGGAGATTGTCATGAAAGGGGATGACGGAGCGTCACGGGGAGGAGGGAGAGCGAAAAGAAGGGAGACTGTCATGAATGGACGGAGGGGAGGGGAAAGTGTAGTGAAGGGAGAGGAAGAAAAGCTCATCGTGAAGAGAAGGGAAGAAGTGTCGTTAATGTTAGGAAGGGGGAATGGTCGTGAAGAGGTGCCGTTGGGGGGTAGAGGAAAGGAAAAGAGGGAAGGGAAGGAAAAATTATGAAGAGGAGTGTTGGTGGGAGAAGAAGAGGGAAAAAGAGAGGAAATCGTAGTGAAGAGAGGTGTTGGAGAGGATGGGGAGGAGGAGCGTTCGTGAAGAGATGTGTTGGTGGGAGGAGAGGAGGAAAAAAGAAAGGGAATCATCGTGAAGAGCGGTGTCTGTGGGCGGGTGGGGGCGGGGAGGATCCTTCGTGCAATCTTGGCCGTGTCTCGCCGGCGCTGGAGGGGCTTAGGGAGACCATCACACCCGCCGTTACCGTCATCTCCGGACTCCACTTCTTTCAAAATTGGATTGAAAATCGCTTCTCGGCGTGAATGTGTCCGCTGTGATGCCCGGGAGGGGGCGTTTGAGTGGGAGGAGGCAGGACCGTTGAGGGGGAAGGGAAGGCTGATGCAAGGCTGAAGATGCTGTTCCCTCGTGTGCTTGATGGCGCGACGACGAGGATCCATCAGGGTTTGTTGTGCGCGCCTGTTAGGGAGTCATTGCCGTGGTCATCACACGTGGCCCGCACCTGACACCCGCCTGATGGATCGCGTCTGGCTCGGAGGGGCCCGCAGGCGTCTTCAGGCTCGCCGCTGCCCCGTGGTGGGAATGATATACTTGCAATGCGCCGTGGTGGGAGTGACATACTTTTTTTTTTTTTGCAATGCGAGGCTGAGTTCAAAATCATATCCAGAGTAGGGCAGAGTCTGGCTTGGAGGGTCTCACAGGCGTCTCCAGGCTTGCCGCTGCTCCGTATTGGGAATGATATACTGATTTTCTTTCTTATTTCTTTTGTTTTTCAGTGCGAGGCTGAGTACAGTTTAGTATCCAGAGTTCGGTATAAAAAATAGGGTGTCGAGGGGAGGAAGGAGAAGGGGAAGAGGGGAGGTTATCATGAATGGAGGGAGGGGAGGGAAGGGAAGATTGTCGTGAAGAGAGGAAGAGAAGGGGAGAAGATTCGGTCATCGTGAAGAGAAGTGTCGTTGTGGTTCAGGGACCAGAGGCGTTTCCGGCTTGTCGTTGCGCCGTATTGGAAATGGTATCCTGAATTTTTATTACTTTATTTATTTATTACTTTGTTTATTTGTTATTATTTTGGGGGGAGGGCGATGCGAGGCTGAGTACAAACCAATATGCAGAGTATGGCTTGAGTTTTAAATTGCCTTCTCTGGTTTATTAGGTATATTCAGAAATTCATTATATTCTTTTTTATCCGCGAAGGAGACAATTAATACACTGTTATTATTTAGTTTACGAGTAGGCGGAAATGATACAGTATAGCATGGCGTCAGACTTTTCTGGCACGTACAGCGGAAAATCTTGTCTTCATACAGCGTGCTAACTTTGTAATATTGTGCTCCCGTTAATTGACACACCTGGTGGAGAAGGAAACACCAAGGAGCTCCCTCCGGCCAAATCGAGGGTTTTCCTCTCCACCGTCATCCTGTAAGGCCTTCGCGGGTCCTCCTCGACTGCCTTCCACCTCCAGCAACTTGTGTCACCATTAGTGCCGTGTACTCAGCGAGCCACACTCCGGTTGGGTGGTAAAGGAAAGGCCGCGTGAGGAAAGAAGTCATAGCCCAGGCCCTCCACCCTGCCTTCACCCACAAACTGCTGGTGCATTACCCAGGTATGAGTAGGCAGTTTACGCTTGGGAACGTGGCGCCCAAGAAGTCCTCACGCCAGGCGGTGACGGCTGCAAACAGTGCATGGTGCCGGGAAGGCGTCCATGCATCACACACCAACTTGAGTGAAAGAGGAAAACAAATACTGCTCTTTCGGTAAACCTTATTACGAACGAAAATCACACACGAACTCAACCTTCAATCACGACTTCGGTCAGCTGGCGAGTTTGAGACATGCGGGGAGAAAAGTAAAGATCACCGAAGAGTTTCACGTACGCCGTGCAATAATAGGCTGGGGATAACCACTGGTACCGCAAGATAAACTGTTAGCGCCGTGGTCCTTCACACATAAATAGAATGTGCAAATGATCAAATAAACTTAGGAGATAAATAAAAATTTTACTGTCATGAATAAGGGAAAAAAGCCGTGCATTGGGAGTCCCGCCACGTGAGCTGCGGTCAGGTGGCTGAGTAAGAGGCACCGAGTGAAGGTGACACCACCTGACACTTGACACCGAAAGCGGCACTCGAGAGAGCCACCTGCGCCTACCCTCAACCCCCCCCCCCTCCCCCCCCCGGTGCCATCACCTCATCCAGCCTCACAACTTCCTGCCTCGTGGGCATTACCCTCCCTTCCTCCACTCCCGGCCCGTGGTGGCGCGGGATCCCTCACGCCCATCCGCTGTGACCCATGACCTGTGTGTGTGTGTGTGTGTGTGTGTCGCGGCAGCACGTGGATTCAGCCACCCCACACTCCCCTGCCTTCTCGCACCGCCCCCAACACGTTTTCTTCTAATTGATTTCCGTCTCCATTTGCATAATTCGATGTTATTAACGGTTATCTCTTGACCACTTCCCAAACTTGCCACAAACTCGCGGGTATTGCGTTACTGGCACACCTTGATGAAACTGTTGGTGCCACGCGAGGCGCCACGCGTGACGGCTCGTGCGGCCCACTGTGGCTCCTACCTGTCAGTGGCGCCGGTGTGTGTCGCGACGGTAGTGATGGTGTGGCGGTGATGTGGCCACGGCCGGGATGAGGACAAACTGGAAGGTGCGGCCTCCCAGCCTCGCCTCATATACCTCGCAGACAACTCCGCCCCTCCACCTCCTCCTCCTACTCCCCTCACGGCTCTCTACCTGGCCCGCCCTCCCTTACCTCCATCTGCTCTCTCTCCCCTCGCTCTTACCCCTTCTGTTGCTCGCTTCCCCTCGCCTGCCTCACAAACTTCCTACCTGGTGCTACTGATTCTCATTAGATATTCCCTTCGACTACTAAGCTTCCTCTTTCACCTGTTTATTCGTTGATTTATGCACCATAACACCATATAGTTCCCCTTCCCTCCTTCACCTATCTCACCATATATTTCTGTCCCCCATGCTGCTTCCCCGTTTACTTACTCTAAGTCCCTACACACTTACACACCCCTTCGTGGTCTGTCTCACACCCCTCACACCACCCCAATATCTCCCTCACACTATTTCCAACACACACTTTTCCAATGTCCCTCACACACCCCTTTCCCATTATCCCTCACACCACCTCAACACATCCCACACACCCTTATCTTGTCTCCCTAACACCCCTCCCTGTTTCCCTCACATCACCCCTTTCCTGGCTCCTTCACACCCTTCCATTCTCCCTCACATCACCCTTAACACACTCCACATAACCCTTTCCCGCCGCCGTCACACCCCTCACATCACCCCAACACTCATCTTCCTTATCAGCCTTGCCATTCTGTCACCGCCCTCGTCAACAGCGCCCACCCCCGCCCCCCTCACCCCCCTTCAATTTCCCTACCTTCCTGTCAATCACTCGGGCTGCTCCGGGAAGGCAGGAAGCGTCGCAAACACGAGATAAACGACAACGATGCCATTTCCCGCGCCATATGGTTGGTCGGGGTTGTTCGGGCACATGAAATGCAACGGTGATGTATATTTTTTTCAGTCCTCGTGTGTGTGTGTGTGTGTGTGTGTGTTTATGCTGTTTATTTTCTGTTATAATTCGTCCCTCGTGTTAAACTTTTGGTTACGACTTTTATTCTGACCTACACTCTCTCTCTCTCTCTCTCTCTCTCTCTCTCTCTCTCTCTCTCTCTCTCTCTCTCTCTCTCTCTCTCTCTCTCTCTCTCTCTCTCTCTCTCTCTCTCTCTCTATATATATATATATATATATATATATATATATATATATATATATATATATATATATATATATATATATATATCTTACCGTGAACTAGTCCCCTATCCCAGTGTCTCTGCTGTCGCTTGTCTGGCTGGTTATTTCAAGGTCGGTGTTTTTGCAGGGGCATCTGGAACGTCCCTTACATCACGGCTGTGTACGTGGTGCTGGGCTCGGTGCTGCGGAACCCCCAGACGCGGCCCAACTTCATCTACAGACTGCACGACGCGGACATGGCCATGGCAACCAACATGAGGGAGAAGGTGAGCTTAATGCCCTTTTGTCATTAGTTCTCCCTCCATCATCATCATCTGTTTGACGTCAGGTTTTACCATGATCTCATGAAGTTCGACGGTTTATGATACGCTTCTATTTATGTCCAATCCCCTCAGCCTTTCTAATGCCCAATGTTGCCACTTCTTTCTCCACGCAAGTAGAATGGTGTTTGGTCATCATTGGGAATTGTTTCACGTCGCATTTCCTGTCGTCCAAGACCCTTCCCCCCCTCCCTCAATAACACACACCTCTCCAGTAAAGCAAATGTGGTATAGTTGCAACGCCCGATTTACTGAAGATCAAATAAATTGTCTTTTTGGGGTCTTCCCTCGTGACGCCAGATTTTTACTTCATTTCGGTAAGAATAATTGCAAGAGTATTAACGTTGATTAAAGAGGCAAAGTCACTGATTCTAACATGTCGCTCACATGTCGCAGAGGCAGACTTTTTCTTTAATGGCAGGCTGAGCGGATTAAGATGGGAGTATTTACTTTGATAATATTGTGTTAACACTTAGGCAATAATTAATTTAATAAACAAGGTAGATGACATGACATTGACTCGTTTGACCAGCCTCTGGATAGCCTTTGCTACCTAGCCAGAGCTTGGTGTTAAGTGCATGTTACAAAGTGAAAATCTCACTACGCTATAACAAAACGTTTCATTACAAGATAAAACTGTAGACCTAGATTCCTCTTTTTCCGCCTAAAAAGGACATTTATTCTGCTAATTGACCCGTACACTGGATAACAGAAGTCCTGTTGCCACTGGAATCTGTATATTTAGTGAGTCATAACACCGAAGCAGTGGCTACAAAGACCCTTGCCAGTCGATGAAACAGTAGAGACTAAACTTGCTTTCCTCTCTGTTCCATCAAATACGAGCATAATTATTCACTGCTCCATCGACTCCCAAGGTCGTGCTCGGGGTTTAGTGGAAAGATAGAGTTCAGGAGGCAATGTATGGTGCCATAATGATAGTAGCCTATTACTGTCACACTGTTGTCCCTGATGAAGGTAACCAAGGTTCTCCCTTGTTTTAGGTTCATGTCTGTAGTGGTTTAGCCTATATCGAGGAGGTGTTTGTTAGCTACACCTTATTTTCTACTTGCCCTCAAAAAATGGCATATATTTGTTGCACTGACTGATATCTGATTTTTTTATTGTTGATGCTATTGTTGCATTCGAGAGGATAGGGTAATGGACAACCCAGTAAGGAATTTCATCTAGGGTCAGATAAGCTAATCTCATGAAACTCATCACACATTTCCGATTTCCTGTAAACAGAATCTTTTTAGCAAGCTAACCAAGATGTACACACTCAGGGCGTGTTCATGTACGTCACCAACCTCGAGGAATACGGCCACCTGGTGGACCCCGACTACTTCCACACCAAATACCTCCACAACGACATGTGGCAGATGAAGGCCAACCGCCGGGACTGGGAGAAGCGCTACATCCACGCGCAGTACTGGGATGCTGTCAACCTCAAGAACCTCAATGAAATGGTAAGTGGACAAAAACTTTATGCATGTTTATATATATATATATATATATATATATATATATATATATATATATATATATATATATATATATATATATAACCATCCCCATTCTGGTATTTCTAACCTGTTTACATTCCCACTGTCTGAGGCTATATAGATATATCTATATATATATATATATTTATATATATATATATATATATATATATATATATATATATATATATATATATATATATATATATATATATATATATATATTTGACTTGAAATAACGAAAATGATATAAGAACTATTCCTTGTATCTACCTAGCTATCCATAGTTCTGATGCAGATTTTCTCGAGGAACTTTCTTGAAGAGGTGTTAGAAGATACTATGATCAAGGGGAAGGATACATAGAAGTGAAAAGAATAATTTTGTCCAGGAGTGTTGTTCCTTGCCATGATAGCAATATCAAAACTAGTGAAGTTTTGTAAGATGTAAATCACAAGGTCACACCACAGAACTAACCCATTCTTAAGCTATGTATTTTTTTTTTTTTTTTTTTTTTTCAAAGGGGGTAAAAATAACCATCCACCCCATTTTTAAAATAGACTGAGTTCAGCTTAGCTTAGTCTCAGATTGTACTCCATCATTTGTATATACTCATTTTGAACAGTTACAAGCTTTTTTTGTTTATATATTTCATCCAGATTTTTTTTTTTTTTTTTTTTTTTTTTTTTTTTTTTTTTTTCCTCAATATGTTGAGTCACATCGTTTTCCTTCCACTAGCCCCTCAGACAGTGGGAATGTAAACAGGTTAGAAATACCAGAATGGGGATGGTTAATGCCTGCAGCACGTGGCCTGAATGTACAATGCAGTTCATTTTACTGTGAAATCTTAATTTTTCACTCTGTGTGTTATTCTGCTTTGTGTGGAAGACGTGTTGCAAAGGACAAATGTGTAAGTCTTACTTTGCATTATACTGTATACCAGATAATTCATGGTGTTGCCTCCTCCTCCCTCAGCCGTGCCCCGACGTGTACTGGTTCCCCCTGTTCTCTCCACGGTTCTGTAAGGAGCTCGTTGAACTGGCCGACGATAATGGTGGATGGTCAGATGGTACCAACAATGTGAGTAAAGTCTTATTTTTTTATTCCAAGCCTTAAATTACTTTAAAAGCAGATATAACTGATAAGGTACATGTACTTTGTTATATTTATTCTATCCTATATTCTGGTAAAATCAAATTTACTTAATTCATTCATATTTTTTAGTGAACATAACTGAGTTAATATTTCATATGAATTCATTATCACTTTATATATGATATTCAAGAATGGTTACACTCTTTGTAACCTAATTATCTGCCATTCCAATGAGTATGTATTATTTTGATTGCTTGTGACATTTATCAGTACATAAGTTTCCTGATCCTGTCATATTATTATGAGTGGTTAAAATGCAACTGTTCTCTGTTTCAGGACCCCAGACTGGCTGGTGGCTATGAAAATGTACCAACAGTTGACATCCACATGAACCAGATGGAGTATGAACAAGAGTGGCTCTGGATTCTTCGCAACTATGTCAAGCCCATGGCAGAGAAAGTCTATTTAGGTTATGACAGTGATGTAAGTTTCACTTTACAAAAGCCATCTGAAAAATATGAAAGTAATAATTATTCATAAAAAATTTGAGACAAAAGTGTCCAATATCTTTGAGCTAAGAAGCCCTGACCTTTATGTCACTTCTTCCAGGCCCGAGCTATCATGAACTTCATTGTGAGATACAGGCCTACCGAGCAGTCCTTCCTGCGCCCACACCATGATTCCTCTACTTATACAATTAACGTTGGTCTCAATCGCCCACACATTGATTATGAGGTGAGATTCAACTTTTCCCTGTTGACATGTAATACAGAAAACTTAAAGCAAGAGAAAAAGCAGCACAGTGTAGGTCTTCCTCCTCCTTGGATTTGATTGTCATGTATTCTTGTTTTTTATTCATGTATGTATTGTGTTAAGCTCGCAGTTCCTCTGTTTATTTCATTTATCATGAAGTTACTTTATTAACACGAATCTAAACACAAAATGGAATTTGGTGTGCTAGTAAATTTTGACCTTTGTCCAATGAGCAGCTGCCAAAAGTGTTGCCATCAGAGTATTGCACCAGCAGGGTTATTAGTAAGATTTGCAGCTTTTTGGTAAATGTGAAGGGCTTCCATTGTTCTGATAGGACTATACTCTGAGCTCAGTCGTAAATAGGGTTGAAATTGGTTGACTTGATTTTTTTCTCCTGAATGTATGCACCGAGAAAATTATCAGTTGGCAGAAATGTTAATGCTCACAATGAATACACAAAATATAATTCAAACCATTCATTTCAGGGAGGTGGAGCTCATTTCATCCGGTACAACTGCTCAGTGGTGGACACAAGAGTGGGTTGGTCACTGATGCATCCCGGCCGCCTCACCCACTACCACGAGGGCCTGCAGACAACCAAAGGAACACGTTACATCATGGTCTCTTTCATTGACCCGTGATTTTGCTTTAAGTCTAAGTTAACCTTCTTTCTGAATTTCTAGTCCATAAGGTGGCCATAGCTTATTGACATTTCTTTCAAACTTTCCAAAGCATCTTGTCTTCCTAAATGAGCAACATATTCTTGTATGATCATTCCTGTAGATATATTATAGTCTTTGTAATAGCTTATAAGCATTCCAGCCAGTTGATTGTTTCTTAACATAGCTTATTGACATTTCTTTCAAACTTTCCAAAGCATCTTGTCTTCCTAAATGAGCAACATATTCTTGTATGATCATTCCTGTAGATATATTATAGTCTTTGTAATAGCTTATAAGCATTCCAGCCAGTTGATTGTTTCTTAACATGCCATAACCATCAAAAACAAAAACTACTAAAATACCACTGTACTAACCTTGTAGCTCTTCAGGTATACGTCCTCATCTCATTCAAGTACATCACTAACGTCATACTTCCAAAAGACACATACTTGATTTACTGTTAATGACAAATGTCCAGGTCATACTTCCAAAATACTTGCAGATTCTATTATAATGATGTGATTTTTAAAAAGCATCTAAGATGGATTCTATTTTTAGCTATTTTTAATGCAGTACATTAGAAGTAAGAAGTTGATTGGTAATATCATAAAAGTGCCCAATATATTAATATTGTATTCTTGCAAAACTTTAGTGTATACAGTAGCTTACAATGTAATAATATGAGACCCCCAATTACTCTACTTTATGAGGAATGTATTTGTTTTATCTTTAGCACCCAGCAGTTCCTTTGTTAGATAATATATATGTCATCACAATGTTTAGGTAATGTTTTATAAAAGTGCTGTGCAGGACCACTGAATCACCTCCACCTCATGCTGTCTCCCTCCCCAAAACTCAGCCTTACTACAAGATAAGCACTCTGCCTTGCTGCCACAAAACTCCCATTTGCAGTGACAACATCATGACCCTGCAAGAAAACTAGTTACTGTAGTAATTAGATGTTAGTTATATTTCCTGCTTGTCACATAGTTGTTACACAATTAGAATGTAACACAGTTATTATGACCCTGACAAGTGGCCCAAGACATAGGATGAAGTACCATAACCCAAGGGCATTAGTGAAATAGTTGGTGTGACCTCTGAATGCACTCTAGTATCCAAAAAGAGGAAATCTGTGAGAATATTTTCTTGCAGGAACTGTATCTCCCATACCAGGATTGTCAGGTTGTATTTTTTACAAATCTTAAGAAAAAATTAACTGCTCATTGAATGATCAGGAAACATTGTTACAGAAACACATGAAATATGCAAATTATTCTTGTATAAATGAAAACCAATCAGTTAACGTGTACACTTAAAATAAATGTGTAACACAAATATATTTGTAGGTCAGTTGCAATTATGTCATATTTATAGTGTTTGATGTGGTACATCCCCTTTTCATGTTGGATTCAGGACAAGATAGGCATGGACATTCTTTTTATAATGGAATGTGTTACCAAATTTGCTTCAAGGCTGAATGTTTAGGAAATTAATAGAGTATTTTTATGTGCTTTTGCTAGTAATGAGTACTGTAAATTTGCCTTAGTAACAAGAGTATGATCTGTGTGTAATGGTAAGGCTGTGAAAAGCTACAACGTGCTTTTCCCACCAAGTGGCCAAAAGCATCTTTATTACAGCATTCCTGATAACCATCATTGTCCCTGCACCCCACCAAAGCAGGATGCTGTGTGACCATGTTGACAAGTTTTAAGTTTTAAGTAACATTGAAGCTATGTAACCTTTTGGTTCTGTCATGAGACACAATGGAATATATCACATATTCTTAAATTTAATTTTTTAAGCAAAGCCTGAAGAACCATGTGTTGGATCCTACAAAATATTCAAAAAGAGCCGTGCCATAGAATCCTCTGTTAACTTTTCCTAATGAAAGAATACTATGCTTGATGAGAAGTGAGGGCAAAGACTCATCCACAGTTTACACATTACTTCTCATTAGTAACCAAAGAAAAAAAGTAGATACTCTTTTGAATTGTGTTAGAACTACCAATATAATAAATGCTGTAAGTACATTTACAATATATTAGATGCACACAGGCAGTAGTGTTGCATGTACATAAATTTGGTATTTTTTTCAGTCATCAAGAAGTTATCAGTTTCACATTGCAAAATGGGAAGTGGTATTTTATGTTTAGCTGATTTTTATTTTCACATTTATCTCAAAATAACACTTGATCAATGGGTTCTGATATTTGCTGATCTGATTTCTACTGTAAAAATTGTGTATAATTGACCATATTGGCTATACAGGCAGCACCACACATGACCGCTCGGTGAACTGTCAAAGCAGTATACTTTAAATAGAGTTCAAGTTATAAGCTAGAGTTTGTCTGAGGCTGGCTGGCCGTGGGATACACAGCCCTGGTGTAACCACCGCCCCAAGCCAACGATTACACACTCTTCACTCTTACCTGATTCCATGACACTACTTCATGATGTTAAGAAAACTGAGGCCAGCATTGTCTGCATTGCATCAGTATGAATTTAATTATTATTCTCATTTGATATTTTGATTGTATTTCCATATTTCTGAAGATTTAAAGTTTACAGTATACCCAGTAACTAATAATTGTGCAGTTTGTGCAGTTCAAGGAAGTTGAGACATTTCATCCAAATACATATCAAAACTTATATCCTTTATGTAGGAAAAGGATATAACCTTTGTGGATGATTATTTTCAAAGTTGCAGCCATCTGAAGGAAGGTTAAGATATCTTTTTTTGATTCATAGCTCACCTGTGACCTCTTCCCCACCTTTTACAGAGACTGAAACACTGATGCAGGTTGTATTACACTGTTGCATAATACCACAAGCATATAAGTTGCATATTTCAGTCTTATGAAGGTATACCTTTCCAGTTATGTGATATAATTTGTAATGCTGTGCTGTTGATCAGGGCTACTGGCCCAGGTTGATGAAGTTATGAGTGGTGCTACTTTTATTGATTGTTATTTTAGATATAGTAAGAAAGCTGTCATATCAATGAGTGATTTTATGCATGCTGAATGTAAACCTTATGTGCAAATATCAGTGATTAAAATAAAGTTTTTACACAACCAACCCACACTGATATAAATATTTTTGTCATTCGCATATTTAAAAGATCCAAGTTCCATGCAAGAAAGGATGATAAGTTTGTTGTTGGACTTTACCTTGCATGTCTGATGTTTAAAAGAAAGAATAGGATAGGAAGCAGCTAACCAAGGAAGTCATCAAGTTTTAACCAAGGACGATATTAGGGTAGTGAGTGCTGGAGAAACTGGAAATTTAAATAAAAGTATGAAGAAAGCAGCCAAGGAAGCTGTAAGACTTAAACTAGCTGCCTTGCTATAACCTTCAGGCGTGCATGGCAGTAACACGCAGCTTTTATCATGAAAATACAAAATTGGAGACTAAAAACTAAGGTAGGTGATTTTTCTCAGATTGTACAACTGCATAAGAGGCACTGAGATGGGAAAGACAACCTATAGCTCTTCATGAAAAGGATCACATATATATAAATGAGAGAGAGAGAGAGAGTTTTCCTGTTATCAGATATAGGTTCTAAATGTAGAGATTAGAAGCTGCTTGACCTCATCATTTATCTGGGAAGGTCTTCATTCAACCTAGTAGCCTACATATCAAAGTAAGCAAGCACACACACTCTCTCTCTCTCTCTCTCTCTCTCTCTCTCTCTCTCTCTCTCTCTCTCCTAGTTTAAGGGCCAACTATAACAAAGACGGTGTTCATTACAAGGAGTTTAAGTAGAGGTTGAATGTGCTATATTCATTTTCATATCTCCTTGAACTGAAATATGATTGCAAAAATACCCCAGTGGCATGGTATGGTAGATAACAATGATATATATATATATATATATATATATATATATATATATATATATATATATATATATATATATATATATATATATATATATATATATATATATATATATATATATATATATATATATATATATATATATATATATATATATAGTGCATCATGAGTGGCCCCGAACAAAGAAAACGGAGTTGAGTTCGTATCTGAAATTTTTATTTTCAAATTTTATGTTACTTATCTTTCATGTCAACTTTTCTTTCAATTTTCACTATAGAATACTTACCTAGAATATTTGTAATCACTTATTTTGGATGGATTTGAAGTACCGTGAACTTATTTGTGTGTGCACCAACAAACGCCCCCCAGTGATGTAAACAAAGATGGAGCAGCGGGAGGACGGCCACATACCCGCCGCGATATTCTGACGAGCTGGGCGCTTGTGTCACTCCACGAGCCATGGCGTCGGTCAAGGTGGCGGTGCGGGTGCGGCCCTTCAACCAAAGGTAACACCCGAGACGAATACTTGCATGCACTCGAGAAGGAAGCGGATGTTGAGCGGCACCAAGTCGATGAGTGTCAGATACTTCCGTGTGTGTACCTATGGCGAGGTGAAGGATGGCTGTGCGTGGCGGCGGTGCTCTCCTCCGGCACGGTGGCCTTTGAGTCTGTGGCGGGAGAGAACCTTTACCCCGACACAGGGCCGCTGTAACACCCGGGGCTAATGTTGAAGAAGGGGAAGGCGCCTCTTGCGAAGTTATTACTTACATTATGGATTCGTTTTTGCTCCATGAATGCGGTGCAGTAATGTATGACTTGCTGAAAATAGGAGGGGGGTCAAGGAAGTGAAAAGGCCCCCTATTGGAAAGGTTATGTTAGGTTGTTAGGTTAGGCTACTTCAAATACATTAGACATGTGGTGTGGGCCAGCGGAAATACGCAGTGCATGACAGGGTGAGGCAGTGGCGGGGGTGGGTCCACTACGCTGGGCGGTGATTAGAGGTAGGAGTGGGTGCATCTCAGGCGTTGAAAGTCAATACCGGTATGTGTGTGCAGCCTTGGTACTCATCTCCATTTCATTGACCTTTGAGCCTGTAGTGGGTGAGAATTCATTACCCCAGGACATAAGGGAAGTGTAATATCCAAGTTACCAAAGTCTAACGGTGCCGCTTTAGTATGCGATCTACAGCAGTATTTGTAGTCTACCCCAGTAGGCGCCAAGTGTGGTGCTAC
The DNA here is from genome assembly GCF_024679095.1 of Eriocheir sinensis. Classification (NCBI taxonomy): domain Eukaryota; kingdom Metazoa; phylum Arthropoda; class Malacostraca; order Decapoda; family Varunidae; genus Eriocheir; species Eriocheir sinensis. Next base: position 19,238,291 of record NC_066512.1, on the reverse strand, counting down.
TTTAGTGTGTGGTTAACCGGTCTGACCTGTCTCCCGAGACCTCATCTGATGTTGTATTGTCACCTGAGTACTCCTCACCTGACACCTGAATGACCTGACCTGTCTTCCTAGACCTTAGCTTGACCAAAGTATTGACCTGACCACAGTCAGATCATTATTTCATGTTACCTGAGTGCTCCTGACCAGTCTATATAAAAGAACAATCATCGAACATCCACTGTGTGACCCACATCTTTACCCTCCTAATTGCTAACAGTTATTGCAATGCTGTTAAAAGACTTCTACAGACGTATCATTTTCCCTGAGGAAACAGCATACTAAAGTAGCACCAGTCTAACATCCCCAGGTTTCCCTAAGTCATATCATCTTGCCTGAAAAGGAGGATAAACAGCTGGTTGGGCTGCATGCTGACTCTGGGATTTGAATTCAAGCTCAATGATTTTAAGCAAGGCGTGCTAACCACTACACCACGAAAGAGTTTCCATGTGTCACCATAACCTAAAATCAGACCCACTTCAGGCTGAAGTTGGGGCTCTTTGGAGGGATGTCTCACTTGCTCAGGAATGCTCCCATGGGACTGTATCGCAGCTTGCAAGTTAAAGCAGTAAATAGTTTAGAAAATATGGATAGGGAGAGCCTTCTGATTGGAGACAATGGAAGAATATGGTATCATGAATATATTTTAAAGATTAAATGCATAAAAAAGTCAATAAATTTAGACTCCTAAATACAAGTATTGATGCTTGGAGTTTTAATTGGGTAAAGAGGTGGTACAGGCAATAAATATTTATGACTTTAAGACCGAGTTGGATAAAAGTAGATATTGAGACAGGACAACACAGGTTAACTCAAATCCTTTATTGTACAACAGGTGAATACACAATCATCTTTTAACATGTACTTGAGATCTAGCCTTGAGATGTAAAGAAAAATAATAATATATTTATATTTTGTTTTGATTGTTTTGATGATTGTATCTCAGTTATGTTAACAGTATGGCATAGCATTGCAATACAGTAGTACTAGTGCTGTAGCCCATAGATGCATAAAGCATCACATATTGAAATTATCTCAAATCTTCACAGTCAAAAGGTTCCACACGGAGACAACTTTAAAACATTTTGTGTTTAATCTGAAAAATTGACCAAGTTGCAGGCATCAAGAAATTGATTAAAATATTTAACCTTGACTGAGAAATGATAATAATTATGTGCAAAGACAATATTATTGGTTTCAATAGTGGCAATAATACTAATGATAATAATAGAGACTGTATTTGCAAATACTGATATTACTTTATTCTTATGCATATGCACTATATTTCCAGAGAAGTGGATTTGTGTTCTCATTGTATTGTTGAAGTTGAAGACAAAAAGACAAAACTTATTAATAATAAGGTAAGTGCTCAGGATAATTAGAAAAGTCATTTTGACTCTACATGTTGATTTTCGGTATGATTTTTTTTCTGTTTCTGTCTCAAGGATGGTCTTTTAATTGTTTACATTGTTTGATATCAACTCTGTATAATTTATACAGTAAGAGAAATAAGTAGCTAGTGAGAAAAAATATTTTCATTAAATCAAGCAAAGCTATAAAAGCAAGAAGTATCACATATTGTGCTTGTTTGAAATCTAAAGCTAACTGGTGGTGTAAGATTGTTCTTGTCCGTAAAGAAACACCAGCTTTTCCATGTTTTAATGAAGTGTCATATTTCCATAATATTAACTGCATGCCGACAATATTTCTGATCACTTTCATTAAGTATCAGACACAAATAGCTTATAGTTATCATCAATAGTCACACCATATAACTGCCATAGCATGCTACATAGAAGAGGATTTGTTATGTAAAATGTAACATGAGTACAAACCAAGATTATAAGAATATTTGTGCTTACTAAACTTTTTACCAATGTTGTACTAGTATTCATGTACAATTTGCCACACCATTTTGATGATTTTAAGTGGAATCCCTTAACCTTGATTCTTCAGATTAGTTGTGGTGATGGAGCAGAGGCCAGGGAACGGGTCAAGGAATTTACATTTGATTTTTCATACTGGTCGCACTTGGAATCTGATCAGCACTTTGCCCCACAGGTATCTAAAATAAGAAAGAATTTTCTGTATCTGTAAATAATAGCAGTAATAATGGACCTTATTAAATTTTTACCTGAATTCTATGTTGAGCTGTGATCACTGCCACCTGATGTCAGGGATATTGTGAACACAGCCAGTGGTAGTATTCAATATGACTATTTGAATAGTTTACAGTAAGTGCATAGCTTATGTGGATCTGCACATGACACATTGGGTGCACAGACCGGTGTTCCTTTATAAAGAAATTAGTATTGGTATGTATATATAAGAACTTATATTGAGCATGACATATACCGTACCTGAATTTGGGACACATTTATAAAGCAATCATCTTTTATTTTGCATGAATCATATAAAGGGCCTATTGAAAAATCACTCCGTACAGCATTGAGTCAAGTCAGTCAAACAAAAAATAGAGAAGCAAGCCTTTAGCAGGGAGACGTGCCTCAGAAGGTAGTAGGGTAGGTGGCGGTGTTGTGCAAAATCCCCAAAGGTGCAAGATAGTGTTTAGGCCAGTATCATATAGATCTAGACACACTAGAAGTTGTATTTTCATAATACATATAAATTTATCAAGATATGTAATTTTCTGCATTCTTTTAAGGTAAAGATATATGATGACTTGGGAACAGATGTTGTCTCCAATGCCCTTCAGGGATATAATGCGTGTGTGTTCGCCTATGGCCAAACTGGAAGTGGAAAAACGTTCACCATGATGGGCTCCCAGGTTAGTAGCATGTTCCATATTTTGATTTCATTGCTACTTAATACTTAACCCTTTCACTACGGCCGGGCCAAAACAGCGCCCCGCGCCGTATCCGGGATCGCCGCGTGCACCAAATTTCAAATGTCGCTATTGAACATAACAAGTTTTCAGCCATAAACTCAACAAAATCATCATATATTATATATGAAGACATGCAGAATTAAATGGTGCACATAAAGAAACATAAATTAATTGATAATTTTGAGATGTAAGCATAAATATAAAGATAAAATAACTCCTATATTGGCTAGAGCGTGCCAGGACGCAGTATGCACGGCCTCGGATATGGTACGGGGCACGCAAGGATGCAGTATACGCGTCCTCGTGTTGAAGAGGTTAATTCATGACTTTTTTCTTGTGCTAGGAAACCATTCTTCTTCCTATAGTCATACTAGATAATGATATTTATTTATTTTGTCTTTATCAATGTTTAGCTCTGACACCATTCTCCCTCAGGGAACTCCCCTTGAGTGACCATGGCAGAATTCTTCAATTTCCTTTGTTCACCTACTTCCTTTTTGCTTCATTCATCCTTACCCCTTTTTGCGGCATATCGTCTCTGTGCCTTTCTGCTTCCTGACTGACTGCCTGAACCAGACTGATGAAGTCCATCATCGACTGACCTAGATTATCATGAGGTCCACCCACAAACAGTGTAGACTTTAAACTTTTAGTGAAATCATTCCCCATGTCATATTACAAGAACATTAAGTGCAGACTATAAATCATCTTTACCTTAGCCCTTGATGTAAAAAATTATCATGCCTGAGTAAGTTTGCCCTTTTAAATATACATATTACTTAAATACCAAGACACTGACTTTTTTCTAGTATTCATAAACTTCACCTAATTCTTGTCTTTCCACTCTTCAACACTGTTACCTACATCCTGCAACTTTATCTTTTTATCGTCTGGTGATGTACAGGAGAAAATAAGTAAGCCTTTGGTGTAATCTTAATTTCAGAACAACCCTGGACTGATTCCAAGGATTTGCGAAGCTTTGTTTTCAAGTATGGCAGAAGGAAGAGAAGCTGGAACTACTTACAAGTAAGGACCAACTGAGCTACAAAGACAATGACAGAATCTGTTGTGCTCATATTGTTTATTATTGATTCCACACATATACCCGAGAAAGAGAGAGAGAGAGAGAGAGATCTATTACTTATTGTATCTTTATGATATTCATTCAACAGGGTCGAGGTTAGTTACTTGGAAATCTATAATGAACGTGTGAAAGACCTGCTGAGAACTGGCGCCCAGAACAGCACTCACTCACTTCGTGTGCGTGAACACCCCAAACTGGGTCCTTATGTGCAAGACCTTTCTGTCCACTTAGTTCAACAGTATCCTGATATTGAGGTAAGTTTTATTCCTCAAAATTTTATATTGATTTGACAGTTGGAAGGATCATATGGTGTCTTCTACCCTTCTTTACTTCCATGCTTCTACTTCTACCTCTTCAAGCTAATTCAGGCTTTCCTTCCTCCTTTCTTTCTTCTCTCTCTCCTCTCATTCTTAGATAAGATATGAAAGTCAATTTTATTGTCATGCATGGATGATCAAACCAATGGTAATCATACCTAATACAGAATCAAGGTTTTAGTAAGTCTTACCTAGTAGACCTTATCTATCATGCTCAGTTTGACACTCAGCTGTGATTGCATACCAAGAACAGCTGTTCTTAGCATATGTGGTGCTGAGATGACTGACAGTGGTGGCCAAGCCCTTCTTACAAACTTGGCTGATCACCAACAATTCTGTTATATGAAACTGCTTATGTGGATTATTACAGTCTAGCCCTAATGCATTATGTAAGTAACAATTATTTCATTAAATCATACTTTAAAATTTTCTGATGCAGGAACTGATGAGGAAAGGAAACTCTCACCGAACAACAGCCAGCACCCACATGAATGACACAAGCTCAAGAAGCCATGCCATCTTCACAGTCACCTTCATCCAAGCCAAACTGATGTCAGACACGCCGCTTGAAACTCGTTCAAAAATTCATCTTGTTGACTTGGCTGGCAGGTATGGTTTGTCTATTTTACAATTTTTTGTGTTTTTGTGTTTGTCTTTAGATTCCATGCTCTTTCTGCATTTGAATTAGTATTCAGATAGCCCTCAATTTTCTGGGGTAGTAGTGTAAAGAGTTTGAAAAATTTGCATCAGATAATTCCAGATATATATTATACAAAACATATTACTATAGAGTACCCATAGTAAGCATTCTTAGCTTTATAATCCTTTAACTGCTTTAGTCCGACTCAGCTACGAAGTCAGTTTGGTGCAGGGAATGTTCAGGGCATTCCATGGCCATAGCACTGCCAAACCATATTTAATGTATACAGAATATTTTATATACAATTTCAAATAGTATATAGATGACATATACACTTTTCGTATGTTTAATCTTTTTTTTTTTGTTAGTGAGCAACTTCTAGTATTTCGTCACGCAAGTATTTTACTTTGTACTTTACATCTTTTTTATTTTGTCTTACACTTTAATCTTTACATAGTATTTTTCTTTTTAAAGTATTCAAGCGTCAAGATCAACTTCTTCCAGAGTAATTTTTACTTTTCAGTCAAGCAGCACACATTTTCTGTTTCAGAGCCAACATTTCTTTTCATTTCACATTTTCATTAGGATTTAGATCTGGCACACATTTTTTCCACGATTTCAGCTCTAGCTGTTTCAGTTACACTTTGCTCTGTGGCAACTTGTTTTGCTCTGTGGCAAGGTGCACCTGTAGGAACTGTGCTGTCTGTTTGTTATGTTGTAATTGGCGTTCTGCGTTTTCAACATACATTCGTGTTCATGCAACTTTCAGACGTTTTCAAGAACGCTGCAATTACACACTTCTTTTTTCCTTCTGCACCACATCAACCACTCACATCCTTCCTGCAGCTTTACACCTCGGTCTTGACTGGAACCTTACCAAACCCGATCGGGCAAAATTTACTGATCACAATTTGAAGTCTATGAGATGGTTTTAATGAGGGCTTCGTTTCACTAACACTTTTGCGGCTGCCGTCTTCTGATGTCTGTGTCCAGTGTTACAGAAATCAAGTCTTCTGTTTCTTCTTTTCTGTTTTTTGAGGGTTTGAGAGCTTTGAGCAGCAGCGACGCAACTTGAGGAGTTTCTTGTAGCCTCCTGTATCCCCTTCCATTATCTCTCTCCCAACACACACCTCTCCCAACACTCAGGTCCCTTTCCTTTCTTCAGTCCTGCAAGAAAGTCCTTTTCACTTCACTTCCCCAGCATCTTGTCAGTTCTTTCCTGGATCCTTCCTCCTCTTCCTCTCTTCCTTCTCTTCTTCTCCTCCTCGTCTGTCCCAGCACGAGTAGCAGCAGCTTTGATCTGACATTCTGATCTTTCTGATCTTCTTAATAATCTTCTTTACTCTCGGTTACTCAATCCTCCATCAACAACCTCTTTCAACTCTTCCTTCTTCAGCTTCCTTTACATTATTCTAGGTTGGAGCCCCAGGGGAGATGTCAGATATGAAAAGATATGCAAGTTGTACAGGAGGCGGAGGAGGCGTCACCGTCGTCCTACACCCCTCCGGGGGGCGTTACCTAATCACTCACGGTTTGAATATGAACTTGCAGGGCGTACTTGGCCGTGTGGGTGGGTATTGTTTACAAAAAATGTCCCAGGATTGACATGACATGAAATAAGCTTGTGCGCATCGCAGCAAGGGATTTGTTGTTGTCGTCGATTTTTCTTCTGCGTTAGCTGTACATAGATGAGGGAGAGAGTAGTTTATTGTGGGTGATGCAGCAGTGCTGTGAAGAGGTTCAGGCCCCACCCAAACTTACCCAAACTACTTGTTTTGTAGCCATTGCTGGTCACAGATATTACTTAAAATAATATTAACAATGGATAAATGTTGATACAAAATACTTTGTCCATATCCTCATGGCCAGACATAACCAAAGCAATAGCCTACTGTCACTGTGTGCACTAACTGACAGACATCCCTTGCAATACAATTGGATTCCTAAAATGATGGAATAGTGGAACTTTGATGAATCTGGATTTCATAAAAAGAATCTAAAAGTCATGAAATTTAGGAGTGTAAAATTGATGAACTACAGTATTACATATTTAGTGATCTAAAATAATTGCTGATAATGAAAACAATGCTCCAGCTCTTAAATTTTCTTAAATTTACAGTGAAAGAGCTGATGCAACAGGTGCAACTGGTCAGAGGCTGAAGGAAGGTGCCCACATCAACAAGTCACTGGTGACTCTGGGATCTGTTATCAGTGCCCTCGCAGAGCAGGCAGCCAAGTCCACTACAGGGAAAAACGTCTTTATTCCTTACAGAGACTCTGTCCTTACGTGGTTGTTAAAGGATTCCCTAGGTGGGAATTCTAAAACTATCATGATAGCAAGTTAGTATGAATGTTAAGTTCTTGATTTTCTCTTGCTTGTCTTTTTTATATTCTGTTACTACTTTAAATAGTAAAAGTTGAATATTATGTAAACAGGACTGTTCATTTGAGAAGTTGATCTTTCCTTCTATTAATGTGTATTTTCTTTTTACTTGAGGCCTGTCCTTCTTACCCAGGGTTAGCAGGAATGACTACAAGTTTCACTACACATGTCTATGATATAGCAGCTAGGAAGAAAAACAATGGATTAAGTAACATGTATTGTAGAACCATAAGAAGAAATTCTGTCTTTGAAATATATATTTGATTTTGGTGATTTGTTCAATTATGATACAACAATCCAAGCTGATACAGAAATACTGAAATAGCAAATTCTTACATATTTTGAGACTACAACATTATCCAAAATGATGACTGTAGTATTAGTGTTACTATTAATATATCATTGTGGTTCTCCCTCAAGCTATTTCTCCTGCTGATGTTAATTATGGGGAGACTCTGAGCACCCTGAGATATGCCAACCGAGCAAAGAATATCATCAACAAGCCCACCATCAATGAGGACCCCAATGTAAAGCTGATAAGGGAGCTCAGGGAAGAAATCCTTCTTCTTAAAAGCAAACTCCAGGAGAACACTGTTGACGTTGAGGTAAGTCATTTCATCTCAAAAATAACATAATTTTCATTTGAATCTGTCTATATCACTGACTCCCTCATCCTTCACAGGAACTTACCTCAAAGGGATGCCTATAACAGAAGCATCTCCAACTTTCCCTATTTTAGCACCCTTTTTAGCACACAATGCCTTGCCAGCCATCTCTTTCACTTTATTGATTCATTTCCTTGGTGGTCTCCCTCTGAAACCCCCTCCCTCAGTCCTACCCTCATAATATTTATAGTCATTAAGTCATCCTCATTTATTCTCGTTATGTGTCCAAATCATCTTGGTGCACAATGTTTCACACTTTCATACATTCCACAATCCACTCCCTCAATGTTATGCCCCTACCAAACCTCTCATACAAGCTTTCATTTATTAGTGTACTGCATCCCGCATGCATATCTCGGATGCATATAACGGTGTTGGGAGGATAATACTATTTCTCATACCCTTCTTTATCCCCATGCTCTCACTTCTTCATAACTCTCAAAAGCACTTATCACCTGTCTGCCCTTCTCTGCTTTCTTCTTCATTTCTCCCTACATGCTATCATAAGACTGTGCCTAAATACTCATACTCACTCACTTCCTTCATCCTCTTCTTGCAACCAAATTCCATCGTCCTCATATTTAAAACCGTTCCATATGTTTTTCATTTGAAATATTATTACAATGAGGATATATGCATACTTATAGGCTTATACTTGTCTTAGAAAAGGAGGTGTAATATAGAATGTTTATAATTTTCACAGGCAAACAGTGAAAAAGGGAGCATAATGGAGACCTTAAGCCAGAAACAAGCCAAAGAAAAAGAACTAACTGACCAGTGGACGGAAAGATGGAGTGAGACACATACCATCCTTCAAGAACAAAAAACGTTGGGTCTTCGGAAAGCTGGTGTGCAAAAACATCATCTGTTTGTTTTGTATATTGTCTTTTTCATCTCTTAAAAGCCATATAAGTGAATATATTCTCTCCCTTTGTCTGTGTTCATTTCCCTTAATTATAGTATTTATAAAAAGACTTGACAACACATTCTGTTACAGGCCAGGGTGTGGTATTAGACTCCGAGCGCCCCCATCTTGTTCTGATTGATGATAACCTGCTGACCACGGGTGTGACACTGTACCATCTTAATGATGGCCTCACCACCATTGGTTCACTTGCCTCCCAGGATATAAGTCTAGAGGTATGAGTTTGCATTGTTTTAATACACTGGAATTGTAAAATGCCTTTATTCCATATGTATTATGACAGGTAACTTAAAAGAGACAATGCAAGTTAACTTTGAGACTACTCAACTTTGATCAATTGAAAAACAGGCTTAAAATGGTTATCATGACTCTTCCTTCTCTATCCTTCAGGGAGGAGAAGTCTTGGAGGAGCATTGCACAATAGAGTTGCATGATGGCGTTGCAACTCTTGAATCTAAGCCTGATGCCCAGTGTTGGGTCAATTCACAACTAGTTGATAAAGAAAGTAGATTAACACAAGGTTAGTATTGAAATATATCATTGTCATCACCTTCACTAATCATTATCATCATCAACAGCATTCATCTCTGTTATGAGCATAATGCAATACACAATATAATGTCCTTCCATTACATTATTAACCTGGTGTAATGAAAAAAGGTGGAAAATCTTCCTTGGACATTTGTTTTCTTTTCTCTCTTTTCAAAAAGGGTGTATTTCCCAACTTCCCAATAATCATTCCAGGTTTTCTCTATTCTTCCCTTTGTCAAACTTTTGGTACCAAAACTGGCAATGAATTTTTAAAGATATGACATGTTTGCTCATTGGAAGTTTATGTAAACTTAAAGAATTGCAGCTGAAATTGTATAGCAAAATTATTCCTGAAATACATACCCAGTTTTAGATTCATTTGGAGTCACCAAAATGAATTAGCCATTCTGTCGTACCATGTTTTACTGTGTATCTGTTTCCTTCTTTGAGAAATTGATTTCACCCTTTTAAATGTGAGTCTGGCTCAGAGTAGCCCTGTTTGAAGTAATGGTTAGAGCAGCCATCATTGGCATTCAAATGATTTTATTAAACTGTATAGTATGTCTTGCGGGCTATCAAACATTGGCTCATATTCACAACCCATACTATGAACTATTGTTATTAGTTGTTTGCAGTCACAGTTTTTTCTCATCATCAATTGATACTTTTACTTTCTTGTCACTCACATGTTCTACTTACTGCAACAAGAATGTTTTAAGTAATAATGATGGTCATATGTGGCACATATCATGTTTTCAATAAGATATGAAACATTTTATGAATAGTTGTTGATCAAACTTAATAACCCCAAGGATGCCAAAAGTTTCCATTTGTTTGTAGCCTTTTACTTTTTTAATTACAATTGTGGTGATGAGGAACATAATTCTTAATTTAGGATGTGTTGTTGTGCTTGGTGGGAGCCACATGTTCCGGTACAATGATCCACAAGAAGCAGCAAGACTTAGAAGGGAAGGCAACAAGACTCACCTCAACCTCTCAAGACTCTCTTTCTTATCCAGATCGGCCACAGATCTTATTAGATCATGTGACAATATATCAGGGTTAGTAACATTATCTTACAGGTACTCACAGAGGTGGGCACTCAACCTTTTCATTTGTGCCACAAACACAACTACAACTCAGCTGAAAAACTGCACTGCAACCATTTTGCAAAAATTGTGCTGTAAATACACTTGCAAGTGCAACCCAATAATAATACCCAAAAAATTACTTTACTTGCTGATAAAACAATCTAATTAATACAAACTATCTACCCATCTATATCTTACCCCAACCTGATCTTATACTCTGTCATGTCTATATGGCTTTGCAAAATCAGTGATTTGCCCTCTTGCCTTTTCAAATACCAAGTACCATACCCTACTGTTGCCTACATTTACTTTCAACTTTTTTCTTTCATACACTCTGTAAAATTCATCTGTAATCCTCTGCATTATCTTTTCATTTTCTGCCAACAATACTGTATCATCTACTAATATGTGTTCCACCACTGATTCCTCAGTACTTTTCACTTGATCGATACAAACAATCATTATTAACACTATTATAAAAGTACAAAAAGCTGCAGAAGATTCAGGTTCCCGTTAATGAAGAGTAACATCTCAAAGTTTGGGTTTGCTGAATCCAGCCTATTTTGGCCTGGGACCATCCTTCTCTATAAAGAACAGATATTCTACAGCCATACTAGTTTCTTATTGCAGTAGACATGAAAGCTCTTATGTGTTAAATCTTTCATCCACATTTCATCTGCCCTCCGAGGAAGTTAGACTATTTCCTGTATACTTCTAAACCTCAGTGCTGTATGTATGCAGCAAAGTCTGTTCATCAAACATAAGCAGAAAAGTTGCACCAAGAAACTGAATGGTTTCAGGTAAGCAGTTGCCACTTAAGATGCAATCTCCCCTCTTTCCTCCCTTTTTTCAATTATTGTTGAAAATAGCATCACGCTGTACTCCCCCTTGAAAATCCTCATAAAAATTTAAGCCACAACCAGTATGTAACTCCTTGCAAGAACTTTTGGTACATCTGAAAATGAAAAAAAAAAAGTTGCAGTGCAAGTTGCAAGCCAGAAGTTGCAGGCCAACTGCCCACCTTTGGAGATACATTTGCCAGTAGTGTACATATATGTAAATTATATTTTCTTATTATATGAAAATTAGAATTATAAGATTTCAGTTATTTCCAATTTTAAGCATTAGCATTTATAATAAGGGATGATCTTAGATGAGTCTTATGACTTACTTACCTTATTATTCAGAATGGACAGTGATTTAGAGAAGACCAATTTAGATGGCAGCAATTTCTCCCGTATTGGAAAGGTAAGTGTTGCAAGTTGCTGTGCATTATGTTTGTCAATATTGTGTATACTTGAGGAAACAGTGAAAGATTCAGATACTTTTCTTAACATTTTCTATATATTCATAGCGTAAATCCTTTTTATTTGGCAATTTCTTTCTTATTTGTTTGGAACAGATGTCCAAAGTAGCAGAAAATACTGATTTATGTGAAATATCAACACAAACCAGCCTTCACACACATAGTCAACCAACATCACCGTTTGGTAGCCATATTGAAGACTGCGATATTAACCCTGCATTACGAAAGTCAAGGTAAGGCTAAGGTAGTGTTATGTTTTGTGCGGTAAAGTGTTGAAGTTCTACAAAGCAAGATATGCATGATATTGACTGATGGATGATGGTGACTTAACTATCTTCATGGTTAAAAAGGTAGTTTTCACTTTTTTAAGCTATCAGAACCACATAACAATTTAAAGAACTTCCTCGCATGGCCTTTAATGTATGTATGTTAGATATTCAACTAACGTTTCATTGTGTGATAAATCTTCTTAATCTTTTTCAGCTTAACACTTCCTTTGGGCGGGAATAAAGAAGATGTAGGTGTTGAAACCATTTCCATCAACTCGACTCCTGCATCTGACACGTTTTATACAGCTACATCCGTCCTCTCTCCTGATCCACATGACCTCACCTCCCCCTTGTCACCTCTACCTCTTGATGTGCCTCACTCAGGAAATGTGAAGAACGCTGAAAACTCAAACGCTGGTGCTTGTGGTGCCTTGGTTGATAAACAAAGTGAGATTGTTTCTGAAGTGCCTATTGAAGATGTAAAAAAAGTCAAGTTCCCTTACTCTAAAAATGACAGTAATATAAGGTCTTCACGACATACATTGTCTGCAAAAGATGGTAGTTTCTGTGGTATTAATGCACTGAGAATTAATGATAAAGATACTAGTGACTTAGTTGAAAATGATTCTCTGGTTGCAAGTCCAGCCAATCAGGTTGCACAAGAGACTTCTTTTGGTGCTTTTCTTTTATCTCCCATCCATATGCATGAAGATTCCATCCATTCACAAGATTTTCATGGCATGCAAGGGAAGGCAGCTTCAACTCCTCTCAGAGAAGAACTTAGGAGCGAGAGTAAAATCAAAGACTCCCAGAGTGTCAAATCCCGACTGAATGGCAGGTCGAGTTCACACAGTGAACCGTCTTCAGAGGTCCCCAAGACATCTTCTTATAGTGATGCTGATGAGTTACGTGCATACCCGTGTGGCACAGATAATGAACACTCTGAGTCATTCAATAATAATGTCTTTCTTGATAATGGAAATCAAAAATGCTCTCATGATGTTTCACATATTCGTAAAGAGTCTAAGTACGCCCTGGAAGACAATGTTACACAAAATGATGATTCACCAGATTCCTCTGATTGGTACCCAGGACTCAGTATTAGGGAGAAGAGTGAGTTGATATCACAAGAGATTGAAGTAGGAAAAGCAGCAGAAGTCCTCATGAGGTTACGAGCAAGAAGTAACGAATCTGACATCAGTATTGGTGAACAGGTATGTCAGAGGCCACATGTAAACACATAAATAATACCAAATGCATAGTTTGCCTACTCTTAAACTAGTCATCTGTGTAAAAGGACAGGTTGAGTATAATTATGCACAGATGAAACCTTATATTTTTGTGTATATATATCCAATTTCCAGATCCGTGAGCTTGAAGAATTAAAGCAACATTATGGTAATTTAGAAGAACAGCTGATTCAGAAACAATTGACAGATGGAGGTGACTGTGAACATGGTGCCAAGGAAGGCCATAAAGCACAGAGTATTGAGAGACCTTCAGATCTCCCTCTGGACTCATCACTTCTTCAGGAAGATAGGTATGAATACATCCTGGATATATGAAAAACTACTTTCCTTTATCACAGTTATCAAAACCTCAGCATTACTATACTGCCATTCTTGATTTCCATCCTTAAGCAGTCAATAACCCCTCCTAATTTCTGTCTCCTTCTCATAGGTCTTTACCCAACCCTCAAAATACCTTATCTGTTCTTGTCTTAATTTCCAGATGATCCTTTTAAAAGCATTTTGTATTAAATTTCCACCTGTCAATGACTCATTGATTTTTACCAGCTCCTTCTATGGCTGTGCTGTCTGTAAAGCTTGTTTTGTTTTAATATAATCCTGAAAAAATAAACAACACCACATCGTTATTGCAATGTTCCCTTAAGACATCATATTGTCGATATAAATAACCTGATGTTAGGTGATCATGAATTCAACACCTTCCCCACATATTTCATGGGAAAAGTATTCATTGCCATTGTTGACATTACCCTTGACGGAGGATGATGTTGAAGATTGAATTTTACAGGTTAGCTCTCCTAATTGAACGTGAGGTGCAGAGACGAGTACTAGAAGAAGTGGTTGCAAGGGAAAATGTAGTTTTAAACCCAAAGTCCCCAAACAGAAGAACTTATAGATCTATGAGTGCATCGATGGATCACTGGAACTCGTAAGTTATTTAACTTTTAGTAATTTAACATTCCCTATATTTTTCTTTGCACATACACTGTAGGATACAAAGTTCATTATTAAATTTGGATTTTGTAATCACTTTTTCCATAAATACTTCAGTACAGAAGATTACATTCCCTTGTATACTGTTTTACTATATTTAATTAATTGATTAATTAATACGTATATAAACAGTAAACAGTAAAACCTCCTCAAGTTAGCACAATAGGGACAGAAGTCATGGTGCTGTAGCTGTAGGTAGCCTAATTACAACACTTAACTATCACCACCAAAATAATAACTTATTACTGCTATGATAAATAGTAACCTTTTTTTTATTATTGTTATTACAGGGGAGTAAGAGTGCTAACTCCATCAGAAGTAAGACCATATACATCAATGAGTGTGAGTTTTTCTTTGTCCTGTGTTTGGTATAGAATTTGTATACAGTAAAAAAATATACATAGGTATGTATTTGAGGACTTAACAGCAAATACATTTTTTTATATTATGTAAATTGAGCAGTGTAACTCTGGCATACTGGGGCTGATAAAATTCAGGAAACCTAAGGGCAAGGGCAAGCTTAAACTAAATGCTGCAGTTACTGAGTTAAGGGATGAGGAAGACAAATTATAAGCAGTCAATGTAGGCCATTTATCCATTTGCATTCCCCTTATAACTTTGTGTATCAGTTATTTTTGGTTCAAAGCAGTCGTTGATACTTGGAGAGTTAGATATTTGGCTGTGAATATATTTGATTAGTCACTGGACCATGTTATCGAATGCTAACCGTACATACTATGAAATATACTTGTTTTCTATATAATTAAAATGCTAAAGGTATTTCTTTTAATTCATATTCACTTTTACATGATTTATTTAATTTGCACTTTAATTCTCAGCTTTTAAATTTTACATTCATAAATCTACAGGCTGGGTATGAAATGGAGGGAGAAATTGGAAATCATCTATACCAGAGTGCAACATCTGCAGATGATTTGCTTCTGACTCCAGGACCACTCCAGTCTCCTTTAAGTAAGAACTTTGTCATTTCTCTAGAATAATAGTCTTCATAATTGTCATCATTATCATCACAAGGTTGCAGAAGGAGAGTAGGGGTGAAATCTTCAACAAAAAATATTCATGGTCAGAGGAGAATAGATTACTCACTGTGTTGGACCACACTGGACTATCACAAACTTTTTAACTAAAGAACCATGGAGAATGAGCATCCTATCATCATTAGCATTCAGTGGCATTGCCAGGTAACAACCTGGGGGACTTAAGGTATCTGTTTCAAGGGTTTACCTCAAAAAAATTGTTTTCTGTATAAAATATTCCGTAGAAATATTGAAAGCACGGCCTTTTTAATGGTATACTATCATATATGTACGTAGATAAATTGTGTTGGAAAAAATGGTTTATTACCCGTATTTACTGCACCAGCGCGTCTCGGAGGTCTAAGCTCTCATGTGCGTACGCGTGGTACTCTTAGCAGAAAAATCACCAAAAATTGGGGGGGTTCCAATGTTTTTGAAATTTTCTACACCACTCGCTCATTCCTAGCTGGTAACTCTGGATCGTGATCGCCTTTGTCACACGTGAGTATACAGCATTTCCCTGCAGAAATCTTGCAGTTTTCATGCTTGAAAACATGCCACGACCTTCTAAGAAGGCCCAGAGGAGGAGAAAATGCGCTATAGCTGCCAGGAGGAGGAAGCTAGAGACACGAGCAACCTCTACAGCCAATACAACATCCAAGCCTGGTGTTGAGGGGGAGCTGGCACCTCCTGATACCCCCATCAAGAATGGATAATATCCTTGTAAATGAAGGGGACCGGATGCCTGGGAGTAATACTTTATGCAGAAAACTCTCTGAGACCTGTACAGCCTCCAGCACCGTTCATACAAAGTGATACAGATCACAATTTAGAAAAGTGGCTTTTTCTCGATTCTAAAGTTGCTCGCACATAATGCAGAATAACTTCAAAAGTTCTGAATGTATCTAAAAAGTTTTTTCACCAAAAGAAAGAGCGTAAAAAGATGTAAATATCCGGGCCGAATTTTTGCTCTATACATCTTCAAACATTAGTTTCGAAATTCTTTATCAGATTTTTTTGGGGGAAAATATAAATATATTATTTTTTTTCCTGACTCATATATCTTATAAAAAAAACTGGCTTCCAAATGCAAGCAATACAATGTTGTATACGGTGTTAGAAATCATGTAAGTTGAATAAAACTTTACGACTAGTTTAGATTTTTTTTAAGGGTGGAAAAACTGAAAAACTATTCTTCAAATTCCGCTGAAAATTGCACACTCATCTCGGAACAACCCCAATTAACATATAATTAAATAAATAAAAATTGGCCTAAAAATAAAAATAATAAAATTTCAGTGAAACGGATACGTTAAGCCTCCCCAAAAACCTTTTCAGTCTCCTCAGTAGCCCCAACCCCATCAATTTTGAAACAATTTAGTGTTCCTTTCTCTTGGCATGACCTCAGCTCCCCATTGCACCAAGGAAGCCCCTCCTAAGCTTACCCTATATAAATATCTGAGTTGACTTAAAAACAATAATATTGCACTTCCTTTGCTATCCTGTTCATACTTACTTGCAGAATAATCATTTACATAATGATTTTTTTTTTTTTTTTTTTTTTTTTTTATAGTAACATGATAAAAATGTTTTCATTATGCCAAAGTCTGTAGCAAAGAACCTGCAATATTATTGTTTCTGAAGTCTGAGTTGACTTAAAAAATATAGTATAAATATGTTCTTTGCTATGCAATTCATACATACTAGTAGAATAATCATGTATGTTATGAGGGTTTTTTATCTTATAACATGATAAAAATGACTTCTTTAGGCCCATGTATGCACATCATATTACATGGACATCATTAATATTGTCTTACATTGCTATAGTAATCAATGTCAATGCAGTGACCTAGAAGGCTCCCCTTTGTGTGGGGTGACTCCCTCATGAGCAGCCCTCGCTTCGTTCTCTCCGTTCTTTCAGCGTGGTGTCTTTGAAATCTCAAGACACTCAACAAGTTGATATGCTAAATAATTTAATATATTTATCATGCCAGTAAACAAATTTATCTAATAGGGCTTCATATGAAAGAATAACTAAATAAGTTGACTATTGAAAAATAGCTAAATCACCCCTCTGCCCCTTGAAGTTAAAATTAAACTTATGGTGCTAATAGGCATCTACACTCCCTACTGTGAACAGGCCAGTTATATAAGATTGAACATGTTTGAGGTCTATACTGCATAAGAAGGTCATTCACATTTTTGTGACTAGAAATATGTCATAGGAATGAAGTTCTTTTTTTATCATTTAGCCTGTGGTAAAATTGGTTATGTTGTATGTTATATCACTTAAAGTTACAGTATCAAAGAACCTATAAATGACATTGAGGACCTGCCAAATCTTAATACCTAATGATTTAGATAAATACTTATATTTTTAATCTTTACAGCTGATTATGATATGTCTTGTGGAATCTGTGTATGTATCCCTGGCTATGAAATGAGAGGTGCTGGCTCAGCTGCACACTGGGAGTATGAGGTAAGCTGGTTAAATAACAGTTAATCATTGTCAGAAATTCATTTTATATAGATAATGTAAAATTTGTGCATCATGATTCTTTAGCATGTTTTTCTTTCCTCACATTTTTTGAAGGAGTTTTTCATTAAATGTTTCTTTGCAGGTAAAAATCGCAGCTGGTAATGAATCCTGGACTGTTTTCAGAAGATACAGAAGATTTAGGGAACTTCACATGTATATGTGTCATAAATATGGGCAACTGGTGAGTCAACATATTGCACATTTTCAAGTGTATGCATTGTTATACAAACACTTTTCACTAAGAATTCGATCAGTGTTAGTGGTTATAACAGAGAAGGACCCCTGGTATCCCTCTCTCCATGTACACTGTGTATACTGTAAATTTCTTACTTAGTTGACATCACTTCCTCACTTATATTTTCTTCAAAGTCATACATGTTAATGAGGTTAAATTTCTTCTAAGCAATAATCAGAGAGCACTCACTGACAGACCCATTCTTGTTCACCAGGTTGAAGACCTTTATTTTCCTCCACGCCGCCTCTTTGGAAACTTTTCTGAAAGGGTTGTGGCAGAGCGGCGTGGACAATTAGAGGTAAGAAGATGAGTCATATTTGTCTATATAATAATCTAGTCATGTTTTTTGTTATACGAATAAGAAACTTGATAACCAACACTGATGTAGTGATGGGCACACACTCAAGGTTAAGAGAGGAGCATACATTAGGAGCTCATGAGGTCATTAGACCTACACAATGCAGTTCCTGTAAACCGGTTATATACAGTATTTTCATCCATGAATTTATTTACTCTGAAAATTTTAGTTGTACATTTGTATTTCCACTAACCACATGGCTGATAAGTTTGTTCCATCTCTACCACCCTTGAACCATTTCTTGCACACTTTCTTGAATTTAGGTTTATGTAACATATAAATTTATGTTATGTATCCTAACTTGTTTTTAATATAAAATTTTATTTGCATTACTTGATCCTATTAAAATATCTCATCACTGTCATACCCTCTGCCTTTCCATCAAGTTGAAAATTCATTCCTTTTTACTTCAGTAGCAACATAAGCATATATTATAATCAATCCTTAGTCTGTGCATTTTCAGGATACTGGATAGATGGTGAGGCAGTTAATGCAGGGATGTTTTGCACACACTATAGTTACTAAAATTGTATATGCTCTCAGTGCTCATGTAATAATGCTGATGTATGATGTGTCTCAGGTGTACCTCCAGCAGCTCATAGTGCTATGCAGTGACCTAGAAGGCTCCCCTTTGTGTGGGGTGACTCCCTCACGAGCAGCCCTCGCTTCATTCTCTCCGTTCTTTCAGCGTGGTGTCTTTGAAATCTCAAGACACTCAACAAGTTGATATGCTAAATAATTTAATATATTTATTATACCAGTAAACAAATTTATCTAATAGGGCTACATATGAAAGAATAACTAAATGAGTTGACTATTGAAAAAAAGGGTTGTGAAAATTACAAATAGCTAAATATCATGAAAGAGTGAAGCCCTCAAACATCATGGTTAGTATTATATTAGTATGACATTTACATCAAAATTTATGTAGCAGTTTGACAAATAGTTTTCTACATGTAGAATACATTTACAGATTTTTATAGTTATATTATCAGTATGCTTAATTTAGATAAATATTCAGTAATCATACATTTTTTTAAATGGCAGAAATCACATTTACATGAGATGTATCCCTAATGTTTAGTCACCTGACCCCCATTGTATTCAGATTGGAATTTGAATCTCATAACAATAGTTAAACAGCATAGAATCACATTATGTGTCCTATATTTTTATGAAGAGTATTTAAGAATCATTAGAACATCATACATTCCTTTTCATAATTCATATATTCTTATTTTTATGCTAATCTTTTACATTATATGAATTTTGTGTTCTGTACCTGCATAACATTTCACTAGTCTTTAAGTGTTATTTTCAAAGTCTCTCTCTCTCTCTCTCTCTCTCTCTCTCTCTCTCTCTCTCTCTCTCTCTCTCTCTCTCTCTCTCTCTCTCTCTCTCTCTCTCTCTCTCTCTCTCTCTCTCTCTCTCTCTCTCTCTCTCTCTCTCTCTCTCCTCTCTCTCTCTCTCTCTCTCTCTCTCTCTCTCTCTCTCTCTCTCTCACTCTCTCTCTCTCTCTCTCTCTCTCTCTCTCTCTCTCTCTCTCTCTCTCTCTCTCTCTCTCTCTCTCTCTCTCTCTCTCTCTCTCTCTCTCTCTCTCTCTCTCTCTCTCTCTCTCTCTCTCTCTCTCTCTCTCTCTCTCTCTCTCTCTCTCTCTCTCTCTCTCTCTCTCTCTCTCTCTCTCTCTCTCTCTCTCTCTCTCTCTCTCTCTCTCTCTCTCTCTCTCTCTCTCTCTCTCTCTCTCTCTCTCTCTCTCTCTCTCTGTGAAAAAGGATTCATACTTGTTCAGCCCGTTTATATTTGAAAGGCAGCTGAAGAATACGAGTAAGTAGCAAGTGGTGCTGGGGGAGTTCAATTATAGAAGAACATAGCCTTGGAAATGCTCATTGTTGTCTAGGTAATGGTTAAATCTCATGGAAATAGTCACTAAGGTATTATCATCAGATGCAATGTGTTCAGAAAGATTCTTAAATTGGTTTAGAACTTTAGATAGATGCAGTTATGGCTTATTCATTCTTTTTCTCACTATTAGGGCAGGGTCTGAAGTCATGCAGCCTTTAGTTTGCAATGGTAAAAAAAAGTGGTACTGAGTTTTCACATACTGTTAGGGGAGGGTCTGGACTCATGCAACCTTAGATATAGTCTGGTATGGTTATGTGGACAGCACTAAGTTTGAGTTCTTGATTCTAAAAGGACATCCAGTGATATTCCTTTGTTTATGTGCAAGCTGTAATCACGAAGTCTGGTGTCACTATTATTCAAGGCTTCCTTTTTGGATGTAGTATTTAATATTTGCTACTTTTTTGTGGGGATTCATATAGTTTGTGTGACAGAAAATAGATTATATTTATGATTTATGATACCCACATCAGCATCCCTGACATTATCATCATTTATAATGAACAACTAATTTAACCCTATTTAAAGTCTCTCTCTCTCTCTCTCTCTCTCTCTCTCTCTCTCTCTCTCTCTCTCTCTCTCTCTCTCTCTCTCTCTCTCTCTCTCTCTCTCTCTCTCTCTCTCTCACACACACACACACACACACACACACACTCACATTCACATCATTATATAATCAAACACTAGCTTCACTAATTAATAGTATCCTACATACATATTCCTGTACACACACACACACGCACAGTGTGTGGATGTGGATAAGAGTGGATGTGGAGACGGGACAGTGCGAGTGTTGCTCTTTTCCCGTATGTCACGACTAGGTAAATACACGCACACACACACACACACACACACACACACACACACACACACACACACATACACACACACTCTAATAGCTCAGTCAGTAAAATGCTGCACTGCCAGGCTTCACTGTCTGACAGGCAGCGGTTCGAGCCCCACTCAGGCCAGGTTTTATCCGCTGACTAAGGAGTAGTTAGTCCCCCCTTGAGCAAGGGGAATGGGGTGTGTGGTTTGTGACGTCCTGGCAGTACCCAGAGATCGACTAATGAGCCTTGCAGTTGCTCTAATTGAGAGGGTACTTGCTGGCAAGTGTGAGTCCAACTCGTGATTAGGTTGTGGTGAAACACACACACACACACACACACACACACACACACACACACACACACACACACTTTGTGAACTTATATGGTTTGTATTGAACATGTTGTAGTTTATCCTAGTAGGGTTAAAGGTAAGGGAACTGTATAAGCTTTACACTATCAGCAGAAAAGTCTTGAGTTCTCTTTATTTATTTCACTTATAGATATAGTACTTAACCATAAGAGATGAAGCACTTTAAGTATATATCTCTAGGACTATTATCCATTTCTTGGTATCAGTTTATCGATTGTTAATCTGCATGAATGGTAAGAACCTTTTTACACAACAGAAGAAACCATGCACATTGTCGTGAAAATACTTAGTGAAATGTTGAAACTGCATCATTGTTACCAATTTAGATGCCTATAACTTTGTCCTAGTGCTTCCCTATTGTGCAGGCATATATACCAAAGCTGAAAATCATCCAAGGCATTAAATTAATTCTTCAGAGGCCTCTCAGCCACTACCACCAATGTGCATTTTGCCATAAGTTAATTATTAGGTAAATAACTGTAATCACCAAAATTATGGAAGAAAGCTGATTGAGATGCTCATTTTGGGATTCCTTCCCTGAGAGATAAAGACAACTCAGAGTTGCTTTGGCTACTTTATTGTAGTGTCTTTCATGTGTTTTTTGTTATGTAGATTGACTCAGATTTCTATTAGAACAATTTACAAAAAAAAAGAGAGCCTCAAGTCTTTTACTGGTTATTTATATATATATATATATATATATATATATATATATATATATATATATATATATATATATATATATATATATATATATATATATATATATATATATATATATATATCTATATATATCCCATGTTACAAATGGGTCATTGGCTGTGTATTCCAAACTTCACAATAATATTTGATGTTGCATGTATGTGCCACAAGTTGTAAATACCATTCATTCACTGTATAGAAAATTATCATAGATTAATTTAATATTGTTATTTTTACTCGACCTAAAAGTTATGTAAGTTGTAATGAAATACTTAATAATTTGACAAAGAAATTTTTGTTCCACATCAGAAATTGTTTAACCCTTTGATAAAATAACTTGTAATTTTCATTGTTTTCTTTTTTTCCCAGAGATGACTAAAATATTTAAGCAACATTTTCATTTAGTAGATTGCTTTTAACTTTTATAGTTATTACTTTTATATTCAGAATTTAGGTAGAGTATTATGTCATTACCCGCCCTATGGAAAAAGACCCCAAAACCCACTTAGGTCTGGGGTTCCTCTGTCGCCAAGTGGGTTACCATGCATCAGGTTTGTTAATTGCAGCCTCAGTTACTGGCACCGGAAACTTTACTTCCATCTTTCCAGGCTAGATCATTTTCTCGTGCATTGCAAGACAACGAGATGAGGTGTAATGAAGAAGATTCAAGCCACCCCCTCATTATTTATGGAGGTAGAAAGGATGAAGATATTTCACATTATAGAGTATGCTGGTGTGCATGCAAGTGGCAGATTTAATTGGTATATGGATGAGGCAGGCGTTGTTCAAGATAATACCATGAAAGTGTGTGAGTTGAAATCATTAAGGGAGGGTAGGGGAAAACAAAATAGTTGGATGGGGTTAGTCCCTGACACTAAATCAGTTTGTAGACGCCATTCTTTTATTAGTTGAAGGTAAAAAGAGATGCTGCAATAGCCATTGTTTTATCTCTTGTGGGTGGGATGCTCATTAAGTGATTATTTCACACTTTCATATTTGCAGAGAGAGAGAGAGACCCTTAAAAAACTACACACACAAACCAGGGTGCGCCATACCGTAATAGCACGCTCGATTCGCAACCGAGATCCCAGGCTCAGTCCTCCCTTCTCTGGCTGAGTGGAGATGAATGGGTGGTCTTGCATCCACGCCCTTGTCCACCCAGTGAGTGCCTGCAGTGTGTCAGTGGGGGGTTCTGACCCAGTGTCGCGGTTAAAAAAATGGAGCTTGGCTGTGAGTAGTGTAGGGTGTTGAGTGCTTGGGGCTCAAAAGGGAAAAGTGTAGTTTGTCAGGGTTGTCGGCGTTGTGTTGGTCTGGACTCTAGAGGGTTGAAGGAATTAAACGTTGGATTAATCGAAAAAGGGAGCGTTGAAAAACTGCGATGCTGTATCTAGTGAACTCCACGAGACGCATTGCCAACCAGCCCAGCGTAAATCTGCATGAAAGATCCGAAGTTCCGAACCAGCGTACTCGCATTCACCGACGCACGAATCCCACTGACTGGCCCTCTGCCCCCACTTCAGTCCTGTAGCAAAGCTGGCAAGGGCGTTTGGACGGATATGGAGCAGGGTTGACCATAGCGCCGGCATCTCCACATAGCAGCAGCAGGAGAAGGATGGTGTGTCGTCTATATACTACACTTTCAAAGTTGGTGTTGAGGAAAAACGGTTGTTGCGTGTAAGTGGTTGTTGTTGACTGACGTACGTAGCTTGTTTGCGTCCTATGTAATGTGAGAAATGCGTAACTGCTACCCTTAAGAGTAATTGAAGCGACAATTACGGCACTGTATACTTAAGTGGCGTTTCTTGTGAAATTATTGACTTGTACTATAAAAGATAAGGCTGAAATCACAAAATTTTACAAAAATCAAGTAAATATAAGTATATCTTAAAACATTATTGTATATATGTAGATTCACCTAGGTGTGGATTGGGAAGGGCGAGGGAGGGGAGGAAGGCGGGCACGTCAAACTACACTCGACCGACGCGAACCAGCAGCCAATTTAGTTGAGCCAGGTCCCAAGCAAAATGGCGTGGTGGCGGCGAAAAGGACGTTCGTTCATTAGCTGATATCGTTAATACGTGAGTGTCGCCTCTAGGAATTTATCTCCATCACTTATTTTTCGAGCAATTGGTCAATCTTCGATCTCCATCAATCATCATTTCTGAATGTTCCAAGCAGGCAGAGGAACATGCAGGCAGGGGCGGTGAGTGCTGCCCTGAGTGTCCTTTTACGTACCCGGAGTTCGGTAAGTCCCCAGACACTGGCATCATGATTGCATCCTTTCATACGTTTATGTTATATATGACAAACCATTGGTATCGAAATATTATACAGCTAATATATCGATAATTTTGACAAGTGAGAGATCCATGACTTTGTTTTCATCTGTGTTGAAGAAGAGGATCAATATAATTCTGTCTAACATCCTATTAAAAATGTTTTATAAACGCACATACTTATTTGTAGATGAGGGGTAATGTTGTTTATTCATCAAATCTTGTGGCATTATTTAATTAATATTATCACGGAAAGGACCTTTCACCCTCGTCACGGGCCATCTGAATATCTGTGCAAATCTATATAAATTCTCTCTCTCTCTCTCTCTCTCTCTCTCTCTCTCTCTCTCTCTCTCTCTCTCTCTCTCTCTCTCTCTCTCACACACACACACACACACACACACACACACACACACACACACACAGTATTATGAAACAGGTATCTGACCTGACGCAGCATGACCACCACCAAGCGAGGAGTGTGACCTGTCGCTTAAGATGTCGCCTTAAGATGTGGGACAGAGATCAGAACACGCCTCCCGCTGTTCTAACTCATCAGAGGTTTTCTGGCGGGTTCGAGTTCATGCATCATTTCATCATGATCGGGTTCATTACCTGTTATAGTTCTAGATTTTTTTTTATCCTCAGAAAAAAATCGATAAATATAGGAACTTAACAGCTTCACTAAAAGTTCGCATAGGCCTACTGTTTCAAAAGTGTTTCTTCGAACTGTTATTATCTTTGTATTTCATTGTTAGTTATTTTAGCTTTATATTCCATTATTAAGTTTTTTTATTTGTCTTTCAACAGTGAAACAGTGAAGTAGTGACTGGTAAATTTAGTATAAGCCTAGGAGAGTAAAACTTACACCTCGACACACAACCTTGTTTTCAGTATTTCGAAACTTTGAAAACTTGTGTCTCAGCGAAGAAGACGTGATGAGATTGAGATGTAGAGATCAAGATGTTCTAAAGACATGAAATTATACCCCAATATGTTGCAAAAATCAACAGAAGAAAAAGTTAGGCAAGGACGCCGGCGCGCTACGTACTACGTTTACTGCACCGTTTTCATTTTTATTTAGATTATGAGAAAATAACGTATCTCTGTGTGTGTGTGTGTGTGTGTGTGTGCGTATATATATATATATTTATATATTTATATATTTATATATATTTATATATATATTTATATATATGTGTGTGTGTGTGTGTGTGTGTGTGTGTGTGTGTGTGTGTGTTTATATATATATATATATATATATATATATATATATATATATATATATATATTTATATATGTGTGTGTGTGTGTGTGTGTGTGAGCGTATATATATATATATATATATATATATATATATATATATATATATATATATATATATATATATATATATATATATATATATATATATATATATATATATATATATATATATATATATATATATATATATATATATATATATATATATATATATATATATATATATATATATATATATATATATATATATATATATATATAAATATATATATATATATATATATATATATATATATATATATATATATATATATATGAACTATATATATATATATATATTCCATGAGCAGTTTGACAAATTAACTACTGAGATGTTGCTCACTCCTCTATATACGCGTGTTACAAGTACGAAGCAATAGTAGTAGTAGTTGTAGTAGTAGTAGTAGTAGTAGTATAAAAAAAATGGTAGTGACAGCACCTCTGCTGGTGGCGACTGGCGAGGCGTGTAGTGTTACGTGAACAGCAGCAAAGAACGTGACGCTCAATCCGCGCTGCCGGTGCCACCTGACTTGGTCCCTCGCCCCCGGCCCCTGTCAGTCGGAGTCTGCTGCTGGCTTCCCTGACCGGCCACCGGGAAGCCTCAAGCTGCTACCACTCCCTCTACCGTCTTGCCTTTGTTAGCCTTCGGCTTACTTTGAATCTTATTCTCTGATAAAGATTCTCTTGCTCAATACTTTATCATGTCAATATCAAGTAAATATTTTATGTAGACTGTAGCCGCATGGGTTAATTTCCTATAGTCTGATTTATCTAGCTATCTAGCTTATACAAGGCTGTTATGGTGTTTATTTGTTCTTACAAATAAGAACATGCTGTGAAAGCTTGGCTACTACCCATAAGCATAGTAGCTCAGGTGTGGGTGGTGCCCTTTGTCGTTTTTATTTTTTTTATTTTTTATTTACATGTGGCCTACAGCGCCGGTAGGCTAATCCATATGGGCCTGATGGTCGGCTCGAGCCCGTCATGGCGCAGGCAATTGTTTACAGTGGCACCATTGTTATTGGCTCATGCTGCCCCCCGGCCGGAGCTCATTCTTGATTTTATCTTGCATGCACTGTACAGTTTCTTCTAGAGTCAGGGTTGATAGGTGGTCTTCAGGACAGCATGTGGGCAGTCTTAGGCCACTCGGCGGTGACTGAAAAATCCCAGGTGATTAGCGGCGGATTCGAACCCACATCAGGACAATGCGCCGAATGTGGGGCCGGCACGCTAACCACTCAGCCACCACCTCCTGAAGATCTTATGGAGTGACCTGAAAATAAAAATAATAAAAAATCATTTACCTCGAGCGTTTCGTATCGTCTCCGCCGTTTTTCCCCTCTTAGACGCTAACCACTTACAAGGGCCTTTTCCGCCCTCACAATCATGGCCTGCATCTTCTATATTCAGAGGGGATTACACACACACACACACACACACACACACACACACACACACACAAACCCTTTAGCACAGAGTTGGGTCAAAGGCTCTATGACTCATCAGCTCCCCTTATATTACTGACGGTCTTCTACCTCATGAATTCCGCCGTAATGACGCATCTTTTTCTGTCTCCCATCAACATCTTGCTAACGTACTGTTCTGATATTGCTTGGTGCATACTTTCACCCTTCCCGCGGCAGCGCTACACGTCTCCCTACTCTAGTCTCTAGTTTACCTATATGCGGCCCAATTCCCTTATGCAAGACATAACCAACGTCTATAATAATTACTTCATACCTTTCGCTGGTACCTATACTCTGAAACATTCTTCCTTCGTCCGTATTTCCTCCTTCCTACGACTTGAACGCTGTCAAGAGGAAAGTATCAAGAAACCTCTCAAACCAAATCTGTGAAGTGCTGTAGCGTTTTTTTTGTTTTTTTCTTGAGCTGTTTCCTTTAACACTATTAGACGCGATTACGTATGTGCAGGGGATGTTTCCATCAACTAAATGTCTACTTGATTAGTTTCGTTCATCCAGTAGGTAACCTAGCTATTCGTCAACCAGTTTATCTCCTTTCTGATCATGAATTCGACCAGTTTATACCCATTGCTGCGTGTTCTAACATTTATTATCAGTAAAAGTACTTTATCTAAATCGTCCTCATCAATCCCCTTAATCCTGTATGACTCAATGAATTTTAACGTATTAAGGCTACCATACTGTCGGGGTAGTAGCCCTACCATATATATCTCCATTAACACCTATTTATGCTTTTTTTGTATCAATTATTAATCTTATTATAATTATGCTGTTAGTAAACAGAAGATTCTTTAATTATATACTTCTTTACTGATTGTATCTCAGACGCCTAAACTAGCGGCCCAAAAACTTCACTTCTCCCAACACGAGGAAAAAACGTAGGCTAGTGAAGAAGAGCTGGCTATTGTAAAATACTGGAATTTAGATTTATCACGGCATCATGCAAACTTGTGTAGACTACATTAGTGGAAGAGGCATAGGTAATGAATGAAATACTAGCTGTCAGGCAAGGGAAAACAGTCGTTCGCGGATTCACCAGTCATTGGGTCTTTAAAAGTAGTCTAATAGATTATAAAAATAGAGGTATAAACACACGCATCCTACCTCCCTTGTGTGTGTGTGTGTGAGAGAGAGAGAGAGAGAGAGCGAGAGAGTTCCGTAGTGCAGTCAGTGGTTGACACGCCTCTATTCCCGGGTGGTGTGCAGACGATGGGCAGTCTGTTAATCCGTACCCCCTGTTCACCCAGCAGTGTCCCAGGGTGTCAGGTAGGGGATGTGTCCCGCCTTCCGGGCGTGTGCGGATGTGAGGTTGCATTCGTACTCTGAGATCCGTCTCCGAGCTCAATCGGGGAGGGTACTGGCTGCCGATCGCGAGTGACGAGTCTATCGCGTGTTCAGACCATGTTGAATTACACGCACGTGTCAAAAAAAAAAAAAAAAAAAAAAAAAGCGTGATAAAATGTGATGAAATACGGGATCAACTTAAGAGCTTTAGTCAATCTTGTAAAAACACAAAATCGTAGGAGCAGATAGATAAGAACACACACACACACACACACACACACACACACACACACACATTTCCAGTCAGTGTTTTGCCAAAGAAATAGATGGAATTGTACGAGCACTTACGGGAGCAACACCCTGCATAGATAGATTTAATTAGGAGTAATGAATAAGAAGACAATCACCAAAAGGCCTTGTAAATGAAAAGAATGAGGAACATGTATAACCTATTGGTGAAATGATTAAAAAAGATAATTAAATCATTCATAAGATCAACACTCGAAGCAGCAGTGGGCTAGTCCTATAGAACCCACACTTCATTAAGAAAGCATGTCGAGATGATCAAGAAGATAAAAAAAGAAAACAGCCAGAAGATTGGTGCCAAGCCCAAGAAAAAGACTTGAGGAACTACTATCAAGCGATATAATTATGCTATAATATGAATGCGTCGAAGGAATTATAAAGCTTGACATAAAAAGTCATCTTGAAGAGGGTATAAAAAAAAGCTATATGAGAAAATATTGAAGGCGGCTGTGAGAAAATTTAGTTTTCCAGACAGAGCAGCAAATCAGAGGAATACTATGCTACTGGAAGAAGTGCCAAAAATTTCACAGTTTGATAGATAGATATATGATAATGATAAAATAGTTTTAAAAGACGGGCCATTACTATTAATCTTGTACAAATCGATAGATAAGAATTTGATAAGAACACATACTACTAAATCGAGTGATTTTAGTTAGGAAGAAAGACTTTGAAAATACAGTTACCAACATTAGAAGACAGATGATAGGATCATTTTATGTATGTCAAAAGAAATGACAAGTGACATACTATTGAAAATATAGTAACCTAGATAGTTACGCTCAAAAGTTGTGAGAAATATCGACTTTCCAGACAGAACAATCGATCATTATTGTATTACCAAAAAAAAAAAAAAAAGGTTCAGAAGACGGAGCTTGACTCAATTCAGTAAAAAAATACAATTAGGAGGTAAGAACATATAAGAACACGCACACTACGAGTAGGTATATAGTGTGCAAGAACCTGTTATTTTTTTCATTCTTAATTAAAATTGCATTTGCGTCGAGGAGAATAGCTTGCATGGTCATATTCACAAATAAATTCGACTTCCCTGCCACTATTTTTCATTGTATTGAGAATGAGGCCTTACTAAAAATGCGTGGGTATGAAATAAAATATATGTATAGTTTTATGACTAATTTACAAGTTGTGCTGTAGGTCTACTCATGCATATCAAGGAATGGGTGAATTCAGCTGGGTGTTCACCTGCTGGCTGAGCCTCCCTCTCCAGGTTACCACAAGGAAATAAAAAGGTAAAAAACAGAGTATGAAGGCGCGGACACGAGGTACGGCAGCAGTTACTATAAGCATTTTACAACAGACAATGATATAAGGGTGTCATATGCCTGTGTGAAAAAATAAAAATAAAAATAAAGTATCTGATGACGTATATAGCTACAACGGTATCGCCCCAGTTCTACGGTTCGACATGGGAATTTTTTGTTATGAGGTTATATATAGCG
Source organism: Eriocheir sinensis (assembly GCF_024679095.1). NCBI lineage: Eukaryota > Metazoa > Arthropoda > Malacostraca > Decapoda > Varunidae > Eriocheir > Eriocheir sinensis. Next base: position 19,207,862 of record NC_066512.1, on the reverse strand, counting down.
GTGCCAAGTGGAAGACCTAAGCGTTATGGGGATTATAGTTTGGTTTTGGGGGTTACAAGAACATTATATTGGAGTTGGGTAATTAAAAGTGGTGCTGGTTATGGCGTTGATATAGAATATAGAAGATAATAAAACTACGGTATACAGGATTATTGTTTTTTAGTAGCTGGTGTGAAATAGAAGAACTAACCATTAAGGGGATTATACTTTGTTTTTTGGGGGGTTAATAAGAACATTATATTGGGGTTTGGAAATTGAATGTGGTGTAAAGATTTGGGGTTGATAATAAAAATATACAGGAGATCTTTTTAGTAGCCAAGCTCGTGCCAGGTGGAAAATCTAACCATCATGGAGAATATACCATATAACAGTTTGGTTTGGGGGTTAGAAAATTAAATGTGCTGTAAAGGTTTGGGGTTGATATAGGAGCAAATAAAACTATAGGCCTACTGGAAATATTTTTAATAGCTGGTGTCAAGGAGGGAAAAAAATAGCCATTATGGAGAATATAGTTTTATCGGGGGCTTTATAAAAACACTACATTATATTGGAGACTAAAAACTAAAATGGCCAGTGGAGGATATAGCTTGGTTTTAAGGCTCACAAGTACATTGTATTGAGGTTTGGAAATGGTTACGTGGCGTTAGGTATGGCCAATGGAGGATATATTTTGGTTTGGAGGGTAACAAGAACACTATATTGGGCCGTGGAACACTATGATTTTGGGGTTATAAGAAGAACACTGTACTTGGCTGAGGAACACTATATACTGGAGCCTGCAAATTAAAAGTGACGATAGTGCTGGTTTTGGGATTAACAAGAACATTTTATTGAGCTCTGAAACACTATATACTGGAGTCTGCATATTAAAAGTGGCGTTAGGTATGGATTTTGGGGTTAAGAAGAAGACTGTATTGGGCTGTGGAACACTATACTGGAGCCTGCAAATTAAAAGTGGCGTTAGGTATGGATTTGGGGGTTAACAAGAACACTGTATTGAGATCTGGAACACTATACTGGAGCCTGCAAATTAATAGTGGCGTTAGGGCTGGTTTTGAAGTTAACAAGAACACTGTATTGAGCTCTGGAACACTATACTGGAGCTGCATATTAAAAGTGGCGTTAGGTATGGATTTTGGGGTTAACAAGAACACTGTATAGAGATCTGGAACACTATACTGGAGCCTGCAAATTAATAGTGGCGTTAGGGCTGGTTTTGAAGTTAACAAGAACACTGTATTGAGCTCTGGAACACTATACTGGAGCCTGCAAATTAAAAGTGGCGTTAGGTATGGATTTGGGGGTTAACAAGAACACTGTATTGAGATCTGGAACACTATACTGGAGCCTGCAAATTAATAGTGGCGTTAGGGCTGGTTTTGAAGTTAACAAGAACACTGTATTGAGCTCTGGAACACTATACTGGAGCTGCATATTAAAAGTGGCGTTAGGTTTGGATTTTGGGGTTAAGAAGAACACTGTATTGAGCTCTGGAACACTATACTGGAGTCTGTATATTAAAAGTGGCGTTAGGGCTGTTTTTTGGGTTAACGAGAACACTGTATTGAGCTCTGGAACACTATACTGGAGCCTGCAAATTAAAAGTGGCGTTAGGGCTGGTTTTGGGGTTAACAAGAACACTGTATTAAGCTCTGGAACACTGTACTGGAGCCTGGAAATTAAAAGTGGCGTTAGGGCTGGTTTTGGGGTTAACAAGAACACTGTATTGAGCTCTGGAACACTGTACTGGAGCCTGGAAATTAAAAGTGGCGTTAGGTATGGCCATTGGAGGATATAGCTTGGTTTGGAAGGTAACAAGAGCACTGTATTGAGCTGTGCAACACTATACTGGAGCCTGCAAATTAAAAGTGGCATTAGATATGGATTTGGGGGTTAAGAAGAACACTTTATTGGGCTGCAAATTAAAAGTGGCGTTAGGTATAGCCAATGGAGGACACATTTTCGTTTGGAGGTCAAGAAAACACTGTATTGAGCTCTGGAACACTATACTGGAGCCTGCAAATTAAAAGTAGCGTTAGGGCTGGCGCGTGTACCGTAGTGGCCCGTCAAGTGGGGGACCCGCGCATGCGCCACTAGACGCCATTTTCATTCTGATCTGTGAGAGAGAGTGAGTTGAAACATGACGCTATTTTGCTAATTCTGGGCTAATTCCTGTTGCTGATCCACCGGCGGGAAGGATCATGGTACACCCGAATAGCCGTACTGCCGGAAAATCGTTGTCGCGGGGCGCTGGGAGGAGCCGGGCGTGTTGAGGCGAGGCTGTGGTGCGAGATAAGGTGTGCAATGGACAGGTTTCGAACGATTTCCTGTTGAGTAGTTCATGTGGCGGCCTTCCCACGCCAGGAGGAGCCGTGCCGAGGTGTGGTGAGTGTGTGGAGGCTTCCTGAGGGGGGCGGGGCGGGGCGGGGCGAGGGTGGCACCAGCAGGCAGCGGGTGGCACCAGAGGCGAGGCACTGCACCGCCAGGATGCCTTTTTTTTTTTTTTCCTTTTTTTTTTACGGGGGTGTTGGGTGCCTGGGGCGGGGTGCAGGGCCAGGGCGGGGTGCCTGTCCCCCCACGGCCCGCTGCAGCGTGTTGGCACTCAGGTTTTGTTGTAATGGTTCAGCTGTCATTTTTTCATCTTGAGGCTTAATGGGTCAGGCTGGTTATTGATGTTGCAGGGCTCCATTGTGTGGGTCCACTGCAGGGCTGGCAGGAGGGAATTGGCTGTTGCTTCCATCATGACCACTTCAGTTTATTGACTGGTGGAAATAGGCTTCACAGGTAGTCAAATATTTACACATCATTATGTATTGTATGTTTTTACATCAGACCTTATTAAATACAAAAGAAATCGTGTAAAATCTGTATTTATCTCTCTCTGAACATGTATAGATAGATAGCTATTTAGAGGCAATGGGATTAGCATGCTGCTTGTGCCACCTCTGTGCCATATGATCATAGTCACACATTATGATGAGCAGCGGGACATGTTGCTATTCTACATTAATGTGGAGTGTTACTCTACAGAAAAGTTAGGATGACTTTTGTAGTCATTAATTTACACATTGCCTTGTAACTGGTTTTACTCTAGAATTACACCCAACTCCCATTGGTGGTTGAGCCTTTTTTTCTGATAAATTTAATGCACCAATCGTCATGCTGATGACTTAGTCATGGTAAATTACTAATTTCTGAGATTTGAACATTAACTAATTAAGCCACAATAGGTTACTGATTTACGGTGATGGGTTACTATTTTAGTGGTGATCAGTTGCGATCGGTTACTTTTTAATGACGTGGATGTTGTCAGGTATTCAGTATGCACAACCACATTCAGCATGTTGTCTTTGCTGGTTTGAGTTTAGTGTTACACTTACTGTGTTTGTTGTGTTCATAATGAAAAGTTGCAAGTTACAGGGATAACACTAATTGGTTGATATTTTTTATTGAGATCTTATGTTAGCTACCTTTTTTGGTTAATTTATATTGTGACAGCATTGCTTCCATTTCTAGGGACTCGAATTGCAAGTATTTTTCTACATTTAAACTACTTTTTTTAAGTACGCAGTCGCCTGAATCTTTAAATAGTTAGGCTTTCTCAGGCGTTCCCCTTACTCATTTCTTTCAAAGCTATCTTACACTGGTTACACAGGGAACTTTGTGTTCAGCAAATCATTTTCCTCACCACCATCCTCCTGCCCACCATGATTGCAGTGTAGTTTGGAGTAGTAGTTTTCCGCGACTTTAACTACCTCATCCATGTTGTTTGTGATCTTATCATTTGCATCTCTTAAGAGTAAACAACTAGTATTTGCCATTGGCCATGTATATACCGTATATGTATCATATTTACTGCTCACCACTGAGGAAGCAAATGGACGCAAGAAAACCTTGAGTGCTTTTGTGTATAACACTCAGGGGAAGTGGAGAATAGATACGGTGCAATACAGAACAAGTGTTTATGTAAGCATAAGAATGCCGGTGCTCCCTAGGGGACAAGAGTCAATTTTAACAGAGGGATTTATAAGTGTCCTTATGCCTATATGAGCACTTGTTCTGCATTGTTCAGTGTCTTTTTTCTACTTCCCCTGGGGATGTAACACATGAAAGAGCTCACCTTTTTTCATGTTTCTTTGCCTTCTAAGTGGCTATCAGCAAACATATAATATATCACATGCTATTTAAGTGACCAATATCCATACACCCACATACATACATTGCATGCACATTAGGTGACTAGCGAATGATAGATAGGTTGCCGTGGTTACATAATGCTTTTAAGGTTGTCATTACCTAAAAAGCAATAACCAATCTCCCTATTTCAGTAAAGGCCCTCCTTTTTTGTTGCCTTGTAAAACCATCAGCTTGCTAATTCTAATTTCTTTTCCAAAATCAAGGCTGTGTTTAGTTACCAGTGACCATTTGTAATGAAAACAATCTTGGGCTGATAAGTTAGTAAGTTAGGAAGGTGTGTAAGGGAGGCCATGACATAACAGGAATAACTCAATAATTGTTCAAATAAAAATAAGTGTACTATAGTAGGATCTCACTAATAATGATCTCCAAAATAATGTTTTCAACTATGATAATGTTAAAATAAATTGCAAGTTTTTACAATAATGTTTAAATTCTTTCAAGTACCAGATGCATTGTTTGATGTCCTCTTCAGACTTGTACCCTGGTCACAGTCAAGGATACATGTATAAAGGGGTTATTGGTGCTGCCACTCATTTTTGCCATTAAAACCCTTCCTATCACTACTAATGTTTAATAGGAACTGCTAGTGCATCAATGCAATATAAAATTTGCCTCAAATGAGTTAATGGGGTTTGTTGTGATGATTCTTCAAAGATTTGTGCATGGCGGCTACTGCGGCTTACCAATGGTAGCATCCCAAGGCTGGTCTCTCACTCCTGACTCATCAACTTCTGTCAAAACATCAAACCCATCAAAGCCAACCCTTGCAACTACTAATTAGAGAAGGAAAATTGTCACACATTAGCACACACACAACTTTAAACCACAGAGTTCAAGAACTACTGAACTGTTGCTGACATGACCATAACCAAGGATAAGAGACAATAAGAATAACCCGCCGTGCCTTATTTTACCCACAATGCATCATGCATCATCTGTGACATCTGACTCTAGTATATGCTCAGTGTTGAGGGGTATCCTGATAGTTCATTGCACTAATTTCCATAATATGACCGTTCACATAGTTTGGCTTTCGTGCATTGAACATCTTTGATACCACTCAATGCTGTTTACATGTAGGTTGGGACAGTGCTTGATGCATAATGTTATCATGTTTATCATGCTCTTATCCTTGGTAACAGTCAGATCCTAGCTTATAAGTTATCATGCTCTATGTTTTAGAGTAGCGCATACACTGTTGTGTGACATTTTGTCCTGTATCACCAATAATTGAAGGGGTTTTCTTTGAAGGGTTTGATGATGCTTTGATGGAGGTGAGTAAGCTAGAGGTGAGAGGTCTGCACTGGAATGCTGCCGTCACTGAGCCTCCATACACTTAAAACAATCATCACATCAAACCTTTTCAACTCTTGTATGTATCCTATATAAACATAATCAGAAAAGAGGTAGATTCAGGAACAGGGTATTAAAATTCATTATGTTAAAAAGTAGCTGCACAAGGGGGGTTGAAGCCAAATTAGTGGGAGAGAATGAAGAAATACTATTTTATTTGTGTAATGCACTGAATTCCACTTTCCCATACATCCACACACCCTCTGTATGTCATGAAAGACATAAGAAAGTGATCCAGTTGCGGAGAGGGTAAAACAAATATTTCTGACGCTGGGGATTGAACCCGTGATCTGCCAGGTTGGATGCTAGTCCTTTACCAATTTGGTCAAAGTGTTACCATACTAACTGAGTGGGTTTGGTTGGCTTTGGCGCATCAGGCGGGTCGCTGCACGTAGCCTCATTTTCCTATTCAATTGGTCCTCATTATACGCAGCTTATTGGTGTTAGGACCTTGTGGATACCCAAATCAGCGTATGTTCAGGTGACAAATCCCATATTTAAAGTTGTGTAGTATTTTCATATATCCTACGTAAATCGTTCATCTTTAGATCTCATATAGATAACTTATAATACCTCATACGATTTAAATGCTATATAAATCTTTGCTTCTATGTACTATTGAGGGAGCATTGATAAGACAGTATTAGCCCAGAACATTTTGTGGGTTTGCTAGGTATTAACTGTGTTGTCACCACCTTCTCTCTTTGTCTCGTGAGGATATTAATCTTACTAAAATTTCACATATTACCTTACCTCTTTAGTTTTACTTGTGTGTTAACCCCTTCAACACGAGGATGCGTATACTGCGTCCTTGCGTGCCCCGTACCACATCCAAGGACGTGCATACTGCGTCGTAGCTCGCTTTAGCCAGTATACGAGTTACTTTATCTCTTATATTTATGCTTACATCTCAAAATTATCAATTAATTTATGTTTCTTTATGTGCACCATTTAATTCTGCATGTTTTCATATATAATACATGATGATTATGTTGAGTTTATGAATGAAAACTTATATTCAATAGCGACATTTGAAATTTTGCGTGCGCAGCGATCCCGGATACAGCACGGGGCGCTGTTTTGGGCCGGCCGTAGTGAAGGGGTTAAATGTATCTTGTCCAGTATTGATGATATCTAATACAGTAGTATTGTTCATGTGTTGGCTACTGCCATGTTGATTTGTCCTAAGGGGGATGATAAATGTAAAGAATAATGAAAACTAATTTAACTGCAATAAGTTTATAATTTAGCAGTATTGTGTAAAGCACCAGCAAAATTAAAAAGAAAGATAACTCAATAGTGGGATATGATTTATTTTTATGGCTCTGTATGCACAAAGATGTAGTTTATTTTATAAGATCTTGATTTGCTATATGGACTTCTCTTACTCACAAGTCTCTCTCAATTTCACTCCCACTCCTTGTGAGTTTCCCTTGCCATGTTGATAAATATCTCCTTTGAGTTCCTTTTAACAGTAAGTGGTGTAGGCAATTCTGTGAGGATATTTGATGGGTATGGAGGAGGAGGGGCGTAAGGGATAAAGCCCGTTTTTTCTAGTTTACACTGGGAAAGGCAGTCTATGCATCTCAGGACGAACAAAAATTAAATTCCAAGGGAAAAGTGACCTTGTATTCAGTGTATCAAGGGTCAGGAGTCGTGTAATTTGTTCCGAGTTTGGTAGCTGTTCTCAAACTTAACTTTATTTTACTCTAAAGTAGATCATTCTGCCTTATGCCCCTTCTCAGCCAGATGCCTCATTTGTAAGTTCTTAAAAATACTTTGAATATATTGCCCTGGAATGCACGACATCTTACCAGTATAAACACAGACAACTACTAACCATTACACCACAAAGGGGCATGCATATCCACCCCCAAAACAGGGATGGAGTATTTGTATTCGGTATTCATATTCAAATACATTCGAATATCGTATTTTGGTGTAGTATTTGTATTTGTATTTGAATAAATATTGATAGAAATCAAAGTATTCTCATTCGCATTCGTGTTCTGCGAATAATCTGACGTATACTTCCTTACAACTCCAGCCTCCTGTTGGTCGGATGTGTAATCGCCATGTATAGCACAGGGTTCGCAGACTGTGACAGCGCAGCTGGCTGTTGGAGTCTGACTCAGTTGCCACTTGCCAGTGTGGACACTAATTGTGTGTTCATGAGCTCATTTTACTGTTGCATAACTTCAGAACAGTTCTACATCCAGTTATGTCGAGAAGGTATTTTTCAATGAAAAGCATCCTTGAATACTTTGAAGAAGTTTTTTTTTTCCCAACAAAAGGAGACGGCTCAAGGACAACAAAAAGAGTGTAGAATAAAAAGCCCGCTGCTCACTGCTCCCATAATAGACAAAAATAAAGAGTGGCCAAAAGAGAGGTCAATTTCGGGTGGAGAGGTGTCTTGATACACTCTTCTTGAATGAGGTCAAGTCATAGGCAGGAGGAAATGCAGATGAAGGAAGGCTGTTCCAGAGTTCACCAGTGTAGGGGATGAAAGATGCTGGTTAACTCTTGCATAAGGGGTTTGGACAGTATAGGGATGAGCTAGAGTAGAAAGTCGAGTGCAGTGGGGCCGCGGGAGGGGGGGAGGCATGCAGTTAGCAAGTTCAGAAGAGCAGTCAGCATGAAAATATCGATAGAAGATTGAAAGAGAGGCAACATGGCGGTGGAATTTAGGAGGTAGAAGACTCAGTATGAAGGGGGGAATTGATGAGACGAAGAGCCTTTGACTCTTACTTTGGCCAAGAAAGCTGTGTGAGTGGAGGCCCCCCACACATGTGATGCATACTCCATACGAGGGCGGACAAGGCCCCTGTATATGGACAGCATCTGTGCGGGGGAGAAAAACTGGCGGAGACGATACAGAACGCCCAACCTCGAGGAAGCTGATTTAGTGAGAGAACATAATGTATTTGTATTCGAATTAAAACCATTTCAGTGCATTCGAATTTGCATTCATTGGAATTTGAAGTATTCGTATTCGAATACACAATTTTTGTATTCACTCCATCCCTGCCTCAAAATAGGTAATTATTGTGAAATTAAAAAAGCACTTTTGCGTTTTATTTTATTTCTTTGTTTATTATTTCAGATGGATGTTTTGCATGAGTGATGTAACCAGAAAGAAAATATAGCCGCTGCGTTAGCCTCGGCTGCCTCGTCCCCAAGATGGCCACGCTCATCCGGCCAGGGAATCTCAGAAACCCTGAAGTAGCTGACCTGTTTGAGCGTGAGGATCCTGAGAGACTCTTTGATGACCTACGGGAAATTGGCCATGGGAGTTTTGGAGCCGTGTATTACGCTCGCCATGTCGCAACTAAAGAGGTAAATTGGTTCTGGTTAGTTGATGAAAGGTATAAGAACACATAAATTTAACTTTTTCTTTTGTGTGCTGTTCTGTATATTGATTTTTATGTATAATAAACACTATATATATATATATATATATATATATATATATATATATATATATATATATATATATATATATATATATATATATATATATATATATATATATATAAAAACATAATAGTATATGATTTCATTGTGCATTTTTTTTTTTCTTTTTCTCATTATGTTCTATTTGATCACATCACTTTGTGCTTTGCTTTGCTGAATTGAAGATTGTTATCAAGCTTTGTCATTTCATTATCCAGGTGGTGGCTATCAAGAAAATGTCATATAATGGGAAGCAAAGTGCTGACAAGTGGCAAGACATCCTGAAAGAAATAAGATTTTTGCGCAGCCTTCGCCACCCTAACACAGTCACCTACAGAGGATGTTATCTCAAGGAGTCAACTGTTTGGGTAAGTGCAGAAGCCTTAAAAAGATGCCAAGGTATTAGCAGGCTGTTCTTATGTGAGTCATTTATTGTCTTTCCAGGAAGCTATATGCTAGAAGTCCTATAGCATAGAGAAAAAGCATCTGATGTGAAAAAAAGGACGCTTCCGATGAGTGCTACTAGTACAAAAGATCTGTAGATGATCGTAACATTTCAAACTCTTCAAATTCTTTTACTTCTTACTTACATAGAATAAATTTTCCAAAGATTAGATAAGAATAAGTTTTGAGATGCAGTACCTTATACATTGTGTAGACCAAGCATAACTAAACCACCAAAAACATCTGTATTTTTTTCTTTCTACAACTTGCATGCTTTTAAGAGTTGAAGATCAAGACCCTTCTCAAACCAAAATTGGGCATGCATTGAAACCATCACTTTGATGTAAAATATCATACTACATTGATCGTAGTCAATAATGTTTGGGATGGCAGTTCAAGAATATTGTAAATGTGTAATGTTGTAATTCTTATTTCATAAATGCTCCTTGATTTGTTTGAGGCTCAAGAGTGATGCTGTCAAGCCAGAAAGCAGGGTGTTGGTCAAGATGTGTAATTTTATTGTCTTTCACAGCTGGTAATGGAATATTGTCTTGGATCGGCATCAGACATTATAGAAGTCCATCGACAACCTCTGCGAGAAGAAGAAATCAGTGCCATCTGCGAAGGCTGTTTACAAGGCCTTTCATATTTACATTCTTTAGGGAAAATTCATAGAGATGTTAAAGCTGGAAATATTCTCCTAACAGAAAATGGCACAGTAAAGCTTGGTAAGTTTGTTGTGTACATTTTGATTTTGTATGTTCCATCAGATTGTTTGGGCTTGAATCCCTTTAAATATTCATAGCTATAGTTGCCTTGAATATTCTTTATTTATTTTTTTTTTTTTATACCTATTCTCATGATTTTTAATTAATAATTTTTCTACAGCTGACTTTGGAAGTGCAAGTATAACATCACCTGCCAATAGCTTTGTTGGAACACCATACTGGATGGCTCCTGAAGTTATATTAGCTATGGATGAAGGACAATATGATGGAAAGGTGAGAAGCTGCCTAAGTATATAAAGTAAATCAATAAAATTCTTTGTTAAAGGCATGAGCCAGGTAGTTAAACTGAAAAGTTCTTGTGAGTGTTAGGCAGGAAGGTAAATGTCTTATCTTTTAGCACACCGACTCATACAAAGCTAATACTAGAAAATTTGTAATAAGGAATAAATGGGAGTGGACTTGTAACTGTACTATTATATCCCAAAGGGTCGTAAATCTCATTCCATCTTTCTCCAGTTATGAACTTTCTAAAAATTGAACGTCAACTGTGTGTAGGTGTCTTACCAAGTTTTTGTTCATTACAGGTTGATGTATGGTCATTAGGCATCACATGCATAGAACTGGCTGAACGCAAACCACCTTACTTCAACATGAATGCCATGAGTGCCTTGTACCACATTGCCCAAAATGATGCCCCCAAAATGTCAGCCCCTGATTGGTCCAAAGACTTCCAGCACTTTGTTGAAGCTTGCCTTCAGAAATCACCACCTGATCGACCTACCTCGGCAAGACTCCTCACTGTAAGTTGAAATTGGTGCATATATATTATTTGTGATTTATATATGATCAGTTAATCAAATCATCATCCTATTGTCTTCAAGGATGCCAACTTACTCCTAGTGGTGCCCTCAAAATAGAGCAAACCTTTTGAAATTGAGTTGACTCAAAATCATGTTGGTGACAATAATCCATATTCAGCTCTACTAAAAAAAATATATCGATGTGAAAAAATGTATTACCTACATATGGAAAACTGCAGTTTTATGTATAGCCAATCTACCAAACACTTTTTTTCTTTTTTCTTTTTTTTCTCCCTTACGTAGGGTCTCCCCTGCAATACACTCAATGGAGTTTATTATTGTTATATGATATTTTGGAAGATGTTTTTCCTTATGCTTTTTTTTTAATAGGCAAAAGTATATTGCTCCTAACAGCAAGTATACCTTGAAATAAAGATAAAGAAATTCCTCTAAAGAGGATTTTGTTTAGTATGTTATTTTAAAAGATAATGTGACTAATTTAACTCAAGATAGGTACCAGAGATCATCTTCAGCCATTACTAGTCCACTGCAGAACATAGGCCTTTCCAAGTGCTGTCTTCATCTCTGTCTGATCCTACCTGCTCCAGCAACCTTCAAACACATGATAGCCAGCACCTTATGGCATAAATCAACAAAGAATGACCTCACTTTGTTGTACAGAAAATCTCATTAGTAAGGAAGCATATATGAGTTTTCTGAGTCAAGACCTATATATAACTGTTTGGGGTTTTGTTGGGTTAGGTTAGGTTAAGTTTAGGATATCTTCAGACACTTGACAGTCAGCACCATATGGTATAAATAAACAAAGAATGACCTCACTCTTGTATAGAAAGTCTCATTAGTAAGGAAGCATATATGAATTTTCTGAGTCATGACCTATATAGTAACTTTGGGGTTTAGCTAGGTTAGGTGGTCCATTCCTGAAAAAAATATGTGGCATTCATGTAGCAAGGATTATCTAAAGATGAAATATTGCTATATACGAGTAATATACAGCATGGTCAGCCTACACTGGCCTTGTACATTTTTGGGACAGGATTCTTGTTGCTTAGTTGGCATAGCTACTTCCACCACCTGTACTCACACTTTATCTATGCTGGATAGTGCAACACTATCCTGGTCAATAGCAACGGTGCGAGATTGTCGTACTCAGCATCTTATGTTTGCTGATTTCCGACCTCAAATCTGTCTCCTCCACCCCAATAACTGGCTTCATATATAGTTATCTATAAAATGGTTAATTACTGGTATTTCTTGGCAATAGTTAGAAGTCAGAAACTGGTTAATACGATACTCTGAGTGCGATAATCTGGCAACGGTGGTCGATAGATGCACTTCATTTAAAGATGGTGTATGTCTGTGTCCTGTGCCAGTCTACAACAGGCCTTTCTCAATGTTCTCCATTCCTCTGATGTTAGTGTACTGCATCCTGCTCTGGCAAATGCTCTGATTGAAGACAGCATAGGTATGTCAGTAAGTAGGAAAAGTCAAGTAGTTTATGAACGCTTTAGAAAGGTGAGGATATGATGGACTGAATAAAAACATTGTTTAAGAAAATAACCAGGATAGAGAGAGAACATTTGTGAATGAAGATGGAGAGTGCTGAAGTATGAAGCTGTAGTGATGAGAAACTAGAAATGTATGAGGAAATTAAGCTTCTGAGAGATTAAGTGAGAAAGGTAAGAAATGTATAAGTGGATTGTGTGGGGGAGAGATAACCATGAAATGAGGAAGCAGCCAAGAGGAACACAGGGGTAATTAAGTAAAACAAAAGAGGATAAAGAGTTAAAAAGAAAGAGGAGTGAAGAGGAGGCCAAAGCTGATGTTAGTCAAGCTGTGGACACAGTTGGAGCTGTAAAGACAAAGTGGGAGAGAGGAGTCTCAGAGAAAGGTAAAGTTCAAAACCATAATTCAGCAGCAAAGACAGGAAGAAAGAGTGACTTTGGAGAACTAGTAAAGATACTGCAACAAAAAGAGAGAGTGGTCAGAATCTCACCAGAGAGGTACAAGTGTATAGTGGTCTTCGGAAGTTGAGAAAAAGATCAGTGTGAATAAAATCTGGGATGAAGAGAGAGCAGATGATATAGTCTTCAAGGTGAATTGTTACTGAACAAACAATAGTATTACATAAATGACCAATGTGATTGTCTTTACCTGTGGTAGAGGTATGCATTTTTGTCTTAGCTATAATACAAAATATAACCAAAGACTTGAAAGCTAGTCAGTGCTCTCATAATTGTCAACCTTGATTTCATTATTTACACAAGCTTGTAACAATTTTATCATAGTTATCTTTTATTTGTAAACTTTCTCTTCATAGCACGAGTTTATTTTGAGACATCGGTCATCCCACATCATCCTGGATCTGATCGCTCGAACAAAGAAGGCAGTCCGTGAGTTTGATAACTTAAACTATAGGAAAATGAAGAAAATTCTCCTGTATGAGACTGAGAGTCAACAGGGGGATGTTGAAGGTGAGTTTCTGAAGTATTTTGGTGTATTTGAAAACTACTTTTTACGTTGTTACATGATTTTTATGAATTATTTTTATTGAAGAGTAGATATTTGAGTGGTAAATGACAGCAGTGATAAAGATTGAAATGATAATGAGTAGCATTATCACCATAAGTCCTTCTCAGTGAATATGATGCTATGTATGGGAATCCTTGTTAAAATTTTTTAAAAGGTAATGTTCAATCATATTGGATTTTATCAAGGATATGTAGGAAAAGTAATATTTAAAGCATTCAAGTGATTTATTTTTATCAGATTTAGATATTGAATAAAAACTAAGTGGTTCATGATGATACAAGATACTTCATCACTACAAAGTGGCTACTTAAGAATAGACCGTTAAAGTCCAAGTAGAATATATATGCATTATTTCTTGGCCAGACAATTTTGGCATTTTATGGATCATTTGTGAGGTTATCTGCATTAATGCATCCTGACACTCGTGTTCATAAAAAAACGCGGTGGTGATACATGGTTACTTTGTTGCTCGTTCAGGATCATACGTTAGCCTTTTACTTTTTATCTAGAACATTTGTATTAATACTTGGCAATATATAGTACTCTGCTACCTTTCATATGACATTTGAAGTAAACATAGGTTCAGCAGATAGATATATTAGTCTACCTTGAGGTAACAGAAAATAGATATTGTATTTGCCAGTGCTTAGGACCGCTTCCATTCTGTATATGAGGTTAGAAGTATTCTCTCTATAGAAGATGACTCTCACATCTAGAGTCAGTGGGAGCTTGTTGCCCCAGTAACCCCAGTTCTTTCTTACTCCTCCCACTGACCAGTAAATCATGCCATGAATACCATTCTAAACAACACAGCATTGCTTGGGTTTTACCTTTATCTAGCTTCTGTGAGGTTTGCAGGCTCGGTAAGCAGCATGCTCTGCCTCTGTAGATGTAAACCACCTGATGAAATGTATTTATAACTGTTAGCAACTCCCCAGATATTTAGGTTTATTATTCACATTTTTACACTGGCAAATATGGTATAAAAAAGATATTAAATTAGGAATTAAATAGCAGGTTGCTTTTAAAGAAATATTTAGTAAAGGCATGTGCATTTACTTCTCCCTCTGAATCATCTAGAATGTAATTGCTCAGGCGCTTCCAACCAAATGCAATCATATTTTCAATAATGACATAGAAGTCATTTATTAACTTATTAACTTGTCTTTGCCTCTTGCTTTGGGTATGGATTTATTTGCATTATTATTATTTTTTTTTTTTCTGAGATGAAATCTGTGTGATACTGGTGCCACTAAGGTCATTGTGTGTTTTATTTAAGTTTTATGACTCACAGCAGAACCTTTTTAGGTGCACACATTGTGCTCCTCATATGAGGCCACTAATTGGGTATGGTGCCAAGTAGTGGCAAAAGTGTAATTGCTGATGTTAGTTATCTGCCCATTTAAGGTTGGTATTACTTTAAAAGACCATGCACACCTTATGAGAGTCTTTTATTCATGTTCAAGTTTAACTTTGAAATTAACCAGCCAAGACAAAGCAGTGTTGGCAGCTGTATATGTAGATGGTAAGATAGCCCAACTTATATTTGCCCCGACCATCAGTAACTCTAAGTTGTTTAACTAATGATGTGTCAGTAAAGTAGCGAGTATTCTTTTTTATTTTCATGGTAAATTTGATATTGGGGCATAGAAATAGCCAATCCATTTTAACATTCAAAGCTAATATTTGTAGCTGCTACTGGTTCATCATTTTCATATGACCTGTTTTCCTTTGTTGATTCAGTTGTTGTACAAATAATGGGCTCATGACTGCACATTAGTGTCCCTTAACTTTTTATCATTTATGTTGAATCAAAACATTTTTCATTGTGTTGTATTTTAATTACTGTGTATGTGTATACTAGAATTTTTGGATTACACCTTAGACTTCCTTTAGATAAACACTAATTTTGAATCTGATGCTAAGGTAAAATAACACATAAGTTACACCTTTCCTTGAGGTAGTTTAACAATTGTAGGAGAACCAGTAACATTACACTTTTACTGACTCACAGACTCCACAGAGGAGGATGCGGCTGGAGGCGACAGCAGCAAGAGCAACAGCATCACATCAGAGAAGTCGGTCATATCAGCTGGGGTCAGTCAGTCGTCCCAGTCGCAGTCATCTTCCACCAACTCCCTCCACCATCACCATTTGCTTCATCAACCACCACACCCATATCAGACACCATCTCCACCCATGCTGCAGCCATCACATTCACCATACATTGCTCCTCAAGTGCCACCACATCACCATCATCCCTCACATCTTCCATCACATTATTCACCTCAATCACCACATCATGGACTTGTATATCAACACCAGACCCCCTCATCACTCTCACCTTCACCCTCATCATCATCCTTGCACCAAGCAGAACTAGGTATCCCAAATAATAATCATCACCCATTAACACCATCTTCACCACTCATAGACACCTTTAGCATTACCTCCATTGCTAGTACCAATGCAACATCCTCCACCACCCCAACCCTTCTCCTTCAGCTTCCGGGGCAGAATGCTCCTTCAACCACTACAAACAACAACGACACCAACAACGCGTCTTCTACCGTCAAGTCGCGCCGAGGAAGGGTAGGCGGCTCCTCCCCTTTGCCTTCCACCACTCACGTTGCCACCTGCTCGCTAGCTTGGACGGTGCACCACACCCCCAGATTAACTCACATGCTCATTGCCATAATTAGTGCCAGACTAACCAGCTAGTCTCTTGGCTGCCTGACAGTTCTTAGCTGACTAACTGTGATGATGGTTTGACATGCTTTTCAGTTTGCACCCTCTCCCATAAATAACAGGAAGGGAAATCATGTAAGCTAATAATTCATTCTTTGGAAATATGCTGGCTTAGTTTGCAGGAAAATTATTAACATTGCTTTCTGTCTTCTGCTCTGTAAGCAAATATATGCAGCTTCAAAACTGCTTGTAGAGGTTAATACATTTTCAAGGTAACTAAAATATATGAATATTAGAACTTGGGGAAAAACAGTCATCCAAGGATATGTTAGTGAGGCAAGCTAGCTATATAATTTGACTGTTGAGTATATGTAATAACATATATGAAAATGAGTAATGCCTGCTGTGTTGGACTTGCTTGAGGACATTGATAAAGGTAAAACTGCTGAATAAATACCATGCTATTTGTTTCATGCATGCAGCAAGTTAGTTTGCTGTGTACTAAAGACTGGAAAATGAAGAATGATCATTATACTATGTTTTGTAACAGACAAATGAAAGGAAATCTTCTCCCAAATTAAAGAATATTGAGGCTGGAAACTGAACCCCGATAAACTATTTTCGCCTCAAACCCTTGTCAAAATGGTTGCATGACCATTTTGGTCTGTTAAAGTTGCCTTTGTCTAAATAGGGGCTGCTGATCATTGTAAGACCATATTCCATATACAGTCAATGCCACCTTTGTCAACCCACAGAACTTGTCAAGATTGGTAGGTGCAAGTCGTCTGGTTTTGCTTAAATACGCGATTACATTGAAAGAATGTCTAATGTTGCCATTGGAAGACCAAGAAATAGTACCATTTGCATAGTATATTTACTTTGCTATGTAACAGGCCTGTGATTAATGTAATTTACTAAGTAATTTATGTTTAGCACTCTCACTGCACATGGTTCTCTAGCAGATGTAATGAAACTTGCTAGATCTTTGGCAGGTTTCACTTAGTGGACACCTGATGAAGGGTAGTGTAATTTCAGTAGTTCAGCAGATGCATCTGCTTCACACATGACTTGCAGTGTGTGAAATTCATCACATATCTACCCTGCAGTAGTCAGTGAACTGTATGCCTGCCCTGCATTGGTTGTAAGTGCCTAACCTGCAGAAGCTGAAATCGCTTGAATGCCTAACACAGTAGTATGGCAGTAGGTGTAGTTGACTGCTTGCCATAGAGGTCCTAGGTGGATACGAGACAAACATTAGATACAATTGATAATACTTATAATACAGTCATTGCAGGTTGACTTATACCACAGTCTACACTAGATGCCATTAGATGTGTACCTGGCCTGCATTAATAGCAGTCAGCTGTGGCTTTATACTGCTGTATAGCTGCCCTGCATAGGCTGCACTTAGCTGCCTGTTTGATCTGCAATTGATTCTATGCAATGGCCTGACCTGTATCAAATGTAAAGTGCCATGTTGTAGACCCATGGTATGAGTGACTTGTCGTAGTTATTTGGAGTATAAAACAGAAATCAAATGGCCATAAAGTGGACATGCAGTTAATAAATAAAAAAAATCAATGTCCTATCAGTTAAAGCAGTCCAACACAGCTAAATTCTGATGCACTTAAGTGATATAGCTGGAGTTTGCTATATTTATTTTTATCACCAGTTAGTTTACTTGCAAAAATTAAAGTTTGTATTTGGGATAAAATTGCCCATTATTTACCAGAAAAGATCAACCTCCCCCTTCCCCTACATTGCAGAAAATATCACATGAATCACAGTATTTCCCTCCCTCAGCCCTTGAACTAATAATCTCTTGTACATAGAAGTAGAGACCCTTAGTGTTTTCCCTTTAGTAAGAGCATTGTATAAATTGATGCTTATGAATTTATTCTGTACAATGCTTTCCATGCTATATCTGAAGGTGTTCTATCGGAATGCAATAAACAGAGCCTTTTTGCAAGTAGTGAATTTCTTGTTTTTAAAATGAACTTGTAATTTTGAGGCAGTTCCAAATAACTGCTTCAGAAAAGAATTTTTACCTGTATAATATCTGAACATAAATTATTTTCATTCTGTGAATGCTGTTACAAAAATGGGCTCATGTTCTAAAAGTTTCTCACTAACATGCTTTGGTTGCTGTTAGCTGCACATACTAATACTTTTGTTTGTTCGATGGGCTTAATTGTTGCTTCTTTTGAATGCCCAGTTCTGGATAAGCATATGAGTAGAAGGTGGCTGGAGGCAAATAGGGGAGAGGAGTTTTAGGGATTTAGGGCAATGCAGTGGGTGTACAGCTCAATCACTCAGACCTTACACATGACTTATTTCTGTACATACGTTTTGAATGGTTCTTTCTTGAAAGGTTTGAGTGTCATGTAATATACATATATCTTCATAGACTTGCTTTAAATTACTAACTGCAGTAATGTTAATTCAATTTCAGAATTTAGTTAATGATTTTAGAAATACTGATGAATTAAACATATTTGCAATAGCTAGATGACCTAAAATCAAAATATAGTCCAGCAAGACCATCACAGGGAAATTGGAATCTTATTTGATATATATGTCATATGTTTGCCATCCACAGAAACAGTTTTTCCAGGGATTAACTGGAAGGGGTGTGGCTGAAGTTTGGGAGGGTGTGAGTGAAATTCATCAAGAGCCTAGCTGTTTTTAAGAGAAGACCTCTTTAGTCAGATAAAATGTTGGGACTGAGCATATGTGGTATGTGTCAAGAATTTCACAGATGAAAGGAAAGAGAAGTGCTGTTAAGTGTATGTGTTCTTTGGTCAGTTGATATACGAGCACTGAATACTTTGAGGGCATGGTTAAAGATGGGAACTTTGTGAGAGGTGTTAGGGAGTAGTATGTGTGTGTTAAGGAGGATGCTAAATGATTAAATATTTTAAAGTTATGGTATGTCTGTAGTGAATGATTGTGGGTGTTATTATGGAAGTCTGTAGTTTGCAGAGGGTGAGGGCTGCATTAAATTTGCATCTTATATGAACTCTGTTTGAACAGCAGTGGCTGTTTCATGTTTGATGTGGTTGGGTGTTTAATTCTGTCAACTGAGTACATTTAGCAGTTCCATATGGTGGAGACATGGAGATAAAAAATTCACATTTTTTTTATTCTGTATGTTGTAAGAGAGAACTAAAAGAGATGTAGCTCCTACAATACAGGAGTTTGAGGTCAGGGTCTGGGTCCCCCTCAGATATTTTTTGCGTAGAACACTCATCAGAATGGTCAGTAGGCCTTTTTGACTCACTAGCTACCTTTATGGGAAGCAGAACTTTGAGGAGGATATCATGGCTGAACCTTTAAGCAGAAAACTTTCCCTGGCTAGTGTTTAGGTGCTGGCTGCTGAATTTCCACTTGATAAAGCTATACTCTTTCCAGCCAGGTGAGAGTCGGTGATAACAAAGTGGAAGAAAGTACCAAGATTTGCAGGTTCAATCAGGTGTGATGGGGGAGTACCAATGCTTGTAAACATCATGGCTAGGAAGGAGATATTGCAGTTGTATGAGTGTGACCAGTGTTACCTCTGCTGCATCTTCTTGCCTCCTGGGTATGATTCATTCAGTTCATTCAGGACTCTGTTTTCAGGTGCACTTTATGCCCATTACCCTCCACAGGGATGAGGGGACTGGTTCAGTGGGACAGTGGATCAGATGTATACAACCTAAATGGCACCTAACATAACATCTCCTCCACAGCATTCCCACAGCACTTCTTATAAGCAACCCTTTACTGGAATAACCACAATCCTAGTTGAACAAAACATTCGCAAGAGGCTAGAAGATGCAGAAGAGGTCACACTTGCCACACCTTTAACTGTGACGTCCTCTAGCCCACCTTGATGTTTACAAACAGTGGCTTCCCACCCTACGTGTTACCTCCCTCATGCATCAACCCCTTTGCCTGTTTGGCCTATGCTGCCATCTTGGCTCTACTAGCACAGGCATGAGTATATGGTGTTGTTGATACCTTTGCAGAAGGACAAAGATCTGGATCTTCAAGTTGCTTGTGCTCCCTGTGGATGTAGTTATGTACAGGGATGAAAGTATGGTAGTGAAAATAACATGTTTCTTTTGCTTGTATGTATATTTATGGATGTGGAAGTAGGGTGTGAGTGTTGAAGAGGTTATCAGCCATCTGAAGAAGTGTGAATGGTCAGGGAATAGTAAAAATTTTCATTATTGATTTAGATTATTGATTTAGGCTAGCTACTCAGCTGCGGGCCGAACAGCTGATACCTTCTTCCTTTTCTTTTCACCACAACTTGCTGACCTCCGGTGAAATTAACGAACATGCTGGTAGTTGAATTTTTTACCAGAATTTTACCAAGTTTCTCAATGAATGTAATAAATGTAGACAACTTTGAATTTCGGCACAAAATTCTTGTGAAACTAGCTCAAGTGACCATGCCAAAGAGTGCAGAAAAAGCTGAACAATAGGGGTGGAAAGTTCAAATGTTTTGACTTTCCATTATATTCAATTTTTCCCATAAAGTCAATTGTTCCAATTTTACGACCCACACTGTCAACCAAACTCTCACAAAATTTGAGGGAGTAATATATATATAAATATATATATATATATATATATATATATATATATATATATATATATATATATATATATATATATATATATATATATATATATATATATATATATATATATATTGACTGCCTTATTGCCTTACAGTCCCTGCCTGTCTGTCTGCTTGCCTGCATGTGCTGGACCATGGCAGGCAAAGGCAGTGGTTAAGTCTTTTATTATTATTACATATATATATATATATATATATATATATATATATATATATATATATATATATATATATATATATATATATATATATATATATATAATTTGAATTACATGATAGTTATGGTGGTTTAGTATGAATTATTGGTATGGAAACAAAAGGTCTTGGGTCTTCTGCTATTGTGAATTCAGCATCAGTTCAGTATTCATGGATGTGTTGTAGTAATATTTCATCAGACTTTTTTTTCTATTGCAATCTTATCATCTTATTTGCAAAAATCATTTTCACTACTCGCAAGGATGAATGTGACAGCTCATCTTTGCAGTATGTTTCATCTACTCACAACCAGTTTCTACCTCAGCCCAGCTGCAGAGAAGGACTTTTTGCCTGGAAACAATTGTAGTAGGAACCAATTTACATATAAATTGTATTCAGTATGAATTTTCAAGTATAATTTTGTGTATTATTACCAGTAACTAAAAAAGTAAGGATGCAGAGAAAGTACATTACTCACTTTACTCAGTTTTTTATTTCATTAAAGACTGACAAAGATCAATATTTTCTCTTTTTTTTTTGGTGAAAAGAAAACTTCTCAGTTGTTTGGCAAAATAGGTACTCGAATACATGCACATGTGCATGTGTACACGTGTGCACACACACACACACACACACACACACATCATACACATGTTTTCATTTGAATTGTTGTTAAATACCTTTGTGACTATCAGATTACATATATGTAAATGCAGCAGTTGTGTCATGAGATTTAAAATTGAAATGTTTGTCACAGCCTTGTGGAAATCCAGGAGAGGCAAGCACCAGCAACTTTGCCACAATCAAGACCACGTCCATTGTCAGTAAGCAGCAGAAGGAACATCTTCAAGAAGACATGCATGCAGCTATGTCTGGGTACAAACGAATGCGTCAGGAGCACCAGCGAGCCCTTGTCAAGGTAATATTCTCTTCACTAGGGAATTAGAACTGGCAGCAAGATTGATAATTTTTTAATGAGTATTAATAGAAGTGATATACAGAAGATATTTTAAGGGTAGATTTTTATTTAGTTTAACCCTTTCAATACGGTTATGGAAGAGGATTAATCCTCTTCTAAACCTCTTAATCCTCTTCTAAACTTCTTAACCTCTTCCATTTCTTCTTAAGAGGTTTAGAAGAGGAGTAAAGGGAAAGGAAAGAGGTTTAGAAGAGGATTAATCCTTTTCCCTTTCCAGTTTTATTAAAATGATGTACAGTTAGTTCATAATTCTATTTTATTTATTTATTTATTTATTTATTTATTTATTTTTTTTTTTTTTATTTATTTTTTTTTTTACTTAAACAGATGATAGATAGATAAAGAGGAGGTCCTTGGGTTATGACGTAGATACGTTCTTAACCCCCTTTGACCGAAAAGTTTTTCTTGGGATGTACCCTTTAATGCAAAAGTCAGCGGAAAATGAACTATGAAACTGAGAAAACATCATAGAAGGTATTTTATAGAAAATTTTCTGGCACACCCTGCTGAGAAATCCATTTCTCTAGGTTGTCGCATTTGGCCGGAATTCCAAGATTCCCCAAAAATTCTAACTTTTTACTGGTGCGACGTACAGAAAAAAATATTGAAGAAAAGTTGCTCATTTTATCATGATGGAGTCTGTAAAATATAGTTCATAATCTTTGACCTGGAAATTATTGCCTACAGAGAGCCAAAGTTGCAGTGAAATTAAAAAAATAGTTTTTGTAAATTTTTGTAGATTTTTTTAATTTTGGAATGAATCTCATTGAATAAAAGTTGTAGGAAAGCATCTTTATAACTCTACAGTGAAATCAGATTTTTATTTGGACTGAACGTTTGGCTGGAATTTCACGATTCACCCAAAATTCCAACTTTTTACTGGTGACGTACAGGAAAATTTATTGAAGAAAAGTTGCTCATTTTATCACGATGGAGTGTGAAAAATATAGTATCTTTTACCCAGAAATTTACTGCCTACACAGAGCCAAAGTTGCAGTGAAACGAAAAATAATTATTGAAAATTTTTGTAGTTTTTTCATTCTGGAATGAATCTCATTGAATAAAAGTTGTAGAAAGTCATCCGTATAACTCAACAGTGAAATCAGATTATGATTTGGACTGACCGTTTGGTTGGAATTCCATGATTCCCCCAAAATTCCAACTTTTTACTGGTGCGATGTACAGGAAAATATTTTGAAGAAAAGTTGCTCATTTTATCATGATATAGTGTGGAAAATATAATTTATAATCTTTTACCCGGAAATTTACTGCCTACTCAGAGCCAAAGTTGCAGTGAAAATCGAAAAAAAATATTGTAGTTTTTTAAAATTCTGGAATGAATTTCATTGAATAAAAGTTGTAGAAAATCATCCGTATAACACAACTGTGATATCAGATTATGATTTGGACAGACCATTTAGCTGAAATTCCTTGATTCCCAAAAAATTCCAACTTCCACTTCCCACTCCTCTAAACACTCCTGTGAACAAGATATTGGTTCATCTAGATTCTAGAACATCACGTATATCAGTGGAGGTGTCAAGACTACACTCAGCATGCACACAACGAGCAGAAACTAAAGGACGACCGCCGATACAGGATGGCTGAGTGAACGTAATCGCTCTGCAGATGCCGTGATGCATAGGCAGGAACTGTTGACTATTTTTAGCACGGAGTGGTGGTAAGGGACAAAAGAGGTGCCGGTTAGTCACTTAGCATCGACAGAGACCTTGTTATGCGTGGCCTTCAAAATCCGGATAGCTCCCTCCCCCCCACTGGCATCATGCTCGTTGCCCACGTCTGATAGAACTATATGACACCAGCGGCATCATTATCATTATGGGGTTAATGATGTGTCGTAACCCAATTTTCGATGTAAGTCAGAACACATTTAAATAAGCACCTACATCACTCACCAATGCTAATGCAGTTTTAAAGTCATAATCTAGGACATCAAAACACAACTTTTCTATAACATATATGGATTCAGAAAACACGTGAACGACATAAATGTAAGATACAGTAATGTGAATTAATGTAAAAAATTAAATGAAACTGAGCAACAGAAACAACACAACAAAGCATCCAAGGAACCAAAACGCGCCAGCCTCAGTGCAACACTTGGTAACGACGTATTCTTCCCCTGATCTCAACAAACTGGTTCCTGCATGAAGTTCATATTTATGATGCAAAGGTCGAAAGTCGAAACAAGAATTATTTGATCATTTATGGGGACTGCGTCGTAACCACAAAACGTCATAGGTCAAGGCTGTCATAACCCGAGGATTGCCTGTATGTTTATTTATTAGCTTATTTATTTTTATTTTTATATACTCATTTATGTAGTTAGATAACATAACATTGCATTATAGCCTTTTCTTTTGCCCAGCTTGAAGAGAAGTGCCGTGTTGACATGGAGAACCACAAGCACGTGTTGGACAAGGAATATGAAGCTTTACTCACCCAGTTTAGCAAAGAGCTGGAAAAACTACGACAGGTGAGTTACCAAAAGTTATTGAATATATAAATATTTAAGGTTTATTGCTCTTTTACATTTGTTTTTAGAAAAAGTGATCACTGAGAGCATGATTGAATATGCAAAATTAAAAACTTGTTATAGTTATATTTTTATAAATAACTTGTTAGACATATTTATATCCAGTGATATTTTATGTTGTTTAAGTAATTTTATGATTTTCAAAACTTTTTACAGAAACATGAAAAAGAACAAGAAAAGAAACGTGAAATGTGTTCAGTAGCAGAGAAAAACCTCACAAAAGAGATCAATAATAGACATTCTAATGATCACAAACACTTTTTGACACAGTACAAGAAACAGTACAAGGAAAACATTGAAAAATGGAAGAAGGAACTCTCACAAGATCCCAATACACCTAAAAAACAGAGAGAGGCTCAGCTTCAGTATGTATCAGCTAAGTTTTACTGTATATTTGCCACAAAATATTTCGGCAGTGTTTATTGATGAATAATATTGTTGATTGTTTGTTCTTTGTGAAGTACAAGAAAGCCCAATAACCCTAATGAACTATTGCTTATGAAAGTTTATCACTAATTTTATATGTATTTATATTAAAGGACCCAAAAAGAGTATCTAAAAGCCTCAGAACGACAGGAAGAGCAAAAACTGCTTCAGCAGCAAGAGGAGTACCTTCAGCTAGAGATTCGAAAATTCCGTCGACGCGGTCTACTTTTATACTACCTAAAAGAGAAGTCACTACTTAATGAGGAGCTTACCAAGAGGGAGCAGCAGTTGGAGGCAGCTCACTCGATGCTTTTAAGGCACCATCAACAAACACAAGATCTTGAGTACAGGCAGCAAAGAGCCATCCATGCTCTAAAGGAAGAACAAGTATGTTGTGTATATGTAGAAATCTAGAGAGTTGAAAGGAAACAGAATTTTATACATTGGGTAATGTACATATTATATCCTTGGAAAATGAACTTGAGTGGATTAAGGTATATAGGAATAGTCATTCCAGGCAAAAAACTTTTACTTCATATTTTATTTTATGGTCATATACTGGAGTTTCCAATTTTACAAAGTTAGGAATCTCATGAAATCATAATTTAAATGAAGCAGGATTATTGTACACAGAGTACAAATGGCTAATGGTACGTTTAGCTATGAAAAAGAGGACTAAAGAGAGGGTAGCGGCTTCTTACCTTTGATTTTAGCATTGAGACAACTATTTTGAATGGAAAACAGCAGATTGCTCCTGGCATTTCAAAGTTCAGGGAAACATTACTAGATTAAGATTATGGAAAATATACATGTATGAAGTAAAGGCTTTTGAAAACAGGGGAGTGTTCCTGTAATTATAGCATGGCATGCATTCAGGTCATTAGAAGTCTTTGAGCAATTGGTTCCAAATATTGACTGAAGTTAGAGAAGAGTCTGGCAATGTTAGTAGTAATAACCTCTGTTCAGTCTTTTAAGTACATTCACCATATATGTCAATTTGATATGATAAATATGAATACAGGGGTCTTTGCTGAACTCAGGGTTACCTGTATGGAACTTGTAGCGGAAATTCATTGTTATGTGGTAATGAAACGTGGACAGTTAAGGAAGAAGCCTGGGCAGAGGCATACAGAGAGGTGAGGATGGTCAAGTGACTGTCATGCACTGCTGAATGATAGGCCTGGTGGGGTTTAGATTTCAAAAGAGGACCTAAGAAAGTAAAATAAGACTGCAATGTGCTGTAGGGTCTCATTAATAAGGTCTAATTGGTGTTTGAAAACTCCACTGTTAGCAAAAACTTTGTATGTGTGACTTTGAAGTACACCTGTAAAGGGTTAATAGGTACCACCATCTCAGACATACACCTCCGCAGTGCAGTGGTTAGCATCCCTGACTGCGAATCTGTGAGCCTGTGTTCAAATCCTGGCCTGTGCAGTCAGCACCCAACCGCTCATCATTCCTTTCGGTATTGTCAATAAATGGGCACCTAGGGAAACCTAGGGAGGATAACCTGTGGTAACCCAGATGTTACACTGGCCCTGTGTCAGATTAAGGGCTTTCTCACACCATAGTCTCAAAGGGCCAATGGAACAGAGATGAGCACTGCCGCCACGCGCAGCTATAGCTTATGCTCCCAACTTTACCTACCTTTCCTGTTGTTGTAGA
The DNA here is from genome assembly GCF_024679095.1 of Eriocheir sinensis. Lineage (NCBI taxonomy): Eukaryota > Metazoa > Arthropoda > Malacostraca > Decapoda > Varunidae > Eriocheir > Eriocheir sinensis. The sequence goes on along the minus strand of NC_066512.1, from coordinate 19,181,194 downwards.
AACTTAATATTAATTTTATGTTGCTGTTATTTTGGAAATTATTATTGGTGAGATCTTACTGCATTAGTGAAGCAATGAGGATGGGTAGGTTGGTGGGTTTGGTCTTGTGGAAAGGATGAATGAGGGTAGCAGGTTAAATAGAGTGAAAGATGTTGATGTTGATGGTAGAGTAATAAGAGGTAGACCAAAGAAAACCTAGAGGTAGGTTATGTGGAATGTCCCAAAGGACCTTGGCCTAGATATAAAGGCTGCTGGAGATCAAGCAGTATGGAGAGCTGCTATTAGGTGAATAATGTTAATGCATGCAAGCAAATAATATAGCCCTCTAAATGAAGTGAAGCAGTTTTAGACCTAAAGCCATTCAAATAATAATAATGGAGATTTACTTTCATATCAAACACTGTTACTGATTTTTAATACAGTTTGATTTAGACACAGATGAGTGGTAGCTAATGCAGGGAAGTAAGAATTCTTTGCTAAACCCTCTACTTTTCAGATGAACAAGCAACATCAAACAGAATTAAGCAGTCAGCATGAATACATGAAGAGGGTGGAGAGGGATCTTCGCAAAAAACATGCTCTTCAACAAAAGCAACAGCCAAAGAGCCTAAAAGTAAGCTGTCAAGTATTTTGATGTATTAATTATATTATTTTAAAGTGAAAATTTGTGGTATTTTTGCATATCACCATAGGTAAGTATTTTATAGTAAAGGCACATCATCCATTATTTATTCAAAGGAAATCTGCATAGTTCATATTCAAATAATTTAAGTCCTGGTATGAATTGGCATCATCACATTTTACATAAGAAATGTATTAAAGAAGAAAAAGGGTAAGTTAGAATCAGAGGAACATGTTGGTTGGTTGTGTAGGTATTTTATTTAATTTCAATGTAAAACTTTTGATGTTGCTGAGCAGACATTTGTTGTTTCAGCAAAAAGAAATTGAAATACGGCGTCAGTTCCGGGATACCATAAATATACAGCGTCAACAATACAAAGAATATAAAGGTCAAATTCTTGCCAAAACACCAAAAGAAGAACAACGAGCAATTATCAAGAGGTTAAAGGAAGACCAGCGTCGGAAGTTGGCCATGCTTGGAGACCAGTATGAGCAATCCATTGCGGAGATGCTTCAGAGACAGTCACTCCGACTGGATGAAAGTCAGGTAAACACTGTGGGGGTATTTCATGAGAAAACTAACAAACTAACTAACATTTCATGCTCAGAAATATACTAACCCTCTGAATGACAGTAATTGCTGTTCCTGTCGGAGTGAGGTCTGAAGTCCTCTTCCTGTGCCCATCTCAGTCTTTTTAATGAGTTCCTGTGCAAGTGTGATGTTCAATCTTGGCATCCTGCTCAGTTTCATCTACCATATGGTGCCCAAACATGTGATGGAGAACTTTTTGTTTGCAGCTTATTTTGCTTGGGTAAAACCCAAATTTAGCCACAGATCCAAGGCTTCCCACCACAGGTTAGTAGTGACTGGCACCAAGCATGAGCTCAATTATGGAAAAACTCATTCATTGGTTCTCAGAGGTTCTAGTATGGTGTAGATATCATGTTAATCCTTGGGGATATTGTGTATTCCCATCCTGTTTCCCTCTTGACTGACTTCTGAGCAAAACCATTGGTGGTAAAGGTTGTGTGCATCAGTGAGATTGTTTTACACTACAAGGCTGCAGTGATGGGAGTTTAGTGATATGCGATTGAATAGTGGCTTGATAGTTTGGCGATGTGATTAATGCAGCATTAAGCTGTGATGAGGAACACTGTTGTGTGGCAATGTGGTACCATTCCAGTATCATGGTGTATTGAATACAAGGAGTCTTCAAGAGATGAGTTAACCTACATCTCCCTATCCATGAATTTACTCAGCCTCCTATGAAAGTCTAAATCATATTTGTACTTATTATTTGGCTACTAAGTCTTCCACTCACCTGTTGGTAAGGTTCTGCAAAAGGTGTAATAGTAGCATAGCTGGGCGTTATTGCGATAAGTTATCGCGATACTTTATCGCTGATAACAAAATTGGGTTATTGGCCATCCGCTACTTATTTAAATATATATCGGTATCTTCGTTTCTTTTGTAACCAAACTAGCGATAATCGATACTTTTTCCGCCCCTCAAAAAAAAAAAAAAAAAAACTTTGTCTCCTCCCTACTGTGCATGCATGGCCCGGGTGCCCGGTGTTGTATGAAAAAAACTTCGGGGTATGAAATATCTTCGGTGAAGAGATTTCATACTTAGATCATCAACATTAAAACGCTAGTTTTTTTTTTATGTTAGACTCAAAAATCAAAGAGAAAAATCATTTAACTTTGCCCAAAAAATGATTATTCACAGCCTCAGATTTGATATTCCATATTCGTTTGTGAGCATGCCATGGTATTGAAGGCACCTGGTGTTGTGTTATTTGGTGTCCCAACGTCAAAAGTTGGCGCTTTTGTTTAGAAACACTGGTCTCTTGTGAACTGCGCATGTTCAGACCAAAGCTTTTTAACACATTAAGAGTAGTTGCTGGAAGGCTGAATCAGACATACAGTACCACCCTCCTCGCTGTTTCTAGAACGACACTCTACATATAAATACAACTCGTACAGTGTTGTTCTAGGTAGAAACAGCGGGGATGGTGGTAGTGGTACTGTATGTCTGATTCAGCCTTCCAGCAACTCTTAATTACGGTTAAAAAGCTTTGTGAGACTGTACAGGTCTATGCTTGCTGGTCTGAGCATGCGCAATTCACGAGAGACCGGTGTTTGTAAACAAAAAATTCAGCTTTTGACGGTGGGGACGCCAAATAACACAACACCGGTTCAGGCGTTTCTAGTATTACCGTCCATAGGTACGTGTCAACGTGTGGTTTTAAGGATTTGTAAGTTTTCTAAAATACAGATAATGAAAATTTGAATTCATCTATATTTTTTAATTGAAATATTAACATAGTATCGTTTTCGCCTGTCGGACTTATCGCTAGCAAGTATCGGAATTGTGGATTTATATCGGGTATCGGTTATCGGTTATCGCCTATATTTGTGTCTCCAGTTAACGAATATTGGTTATCATCGATAAGGTTTTCCATTATCAGTTATCGGTTATCGGGAATAAGGTTTTCTGTTATCGTGCCCAGTTATGAATAGTAGTGTGGTGGCATGCTGTAAGCCGTAGTGAAAAAGTGTGAGTGAAATTGATGGTGCAGTGGTAAGTTATGATGCAAGCTATGGTGATAAGTTGTGCAGAAGGTTTAATAGTAGTTTGGTGGCATGTTGTAAGCTGTAGTTTGAAATTATGTGCATGAAATTGATGGTGCAGTGGTAAGGTATGATGCAAGCTATGATGCTCCACATGGAAACTCACCCGGAGGGATCCCTGGACTTGGCGTCATTGGGTGGGCGAGGCGACTCGCCCCACGCTTTATGCCCCCATTGATTGATTGATTGATATGGTGATAAATGCTGTGTGAAAAAGTGAGACAGTGGTAAGTTTTGATGTATGATATGAGGCATCCAGAGAAGGGGCATAAGGAACAAACCCATTTTATTCTAGTGTCCACTAAGAAAGGCAGGCTACACATCACAGGGAAAACAAGATGTAAGTTGCAAGGGAAAAGCGACTCAGTACACCAAATACAAGGTCGCTTTTCCCTTGCTACTTGTTTCTTTTTCTTCTTGTGATGTGTAGCCTGCCAACGAGAAAAAATGACTGTCCAATTCTCCCCTTCTGATACCTCATAGGGTGTTACAGATTGTACAAGGAGGTGACATGGTAAGGTGTTGTGATTCAGACCTTTGCTGAAAAGAGCATGAAGTGACCGTGCAATGGGATGTTTATATGGCAAGTTCTTGTTGAAAAGGCTTGGTGGTTTGCTTGAGTGGCATTGTGTTGCTCGGAAAATCATGGTGGAAAACATCCTATATGAAGGTGAATGGTTTTGCAGTGTGTCTTTGGGACATAGCTGGGCTTAGTGATGGCACAGCAGGGTTTTTTGTTGCCTTTTTTTTCAGATAATCCCTAATTGATTTTTGTAATTTTGTCTAAGAACTATATCAAATTTAGGAAAAGTTGCTTTTATATATATTCACATCCACTAAATTTCTAGCCTGTCTATGATGGGGCTCCTCAGTTATAAACTTTTAAGGACTGCATAATCTCCATACATTAAATCATTCAGTTATCTTTTGATCTCTCACCACTGCAGCTATGTTCAGCCTCTGTCATTACTCCTTACATAGAGCTCAATTCTCTGGTGTGTCAATTATTGAGCCTCTACTCATATGACTTCTGGAACGAGAAAAATGTGTTGTAAATGCCAAGAAATTGTCCTTTCAATCCTTGATCTTTCAGAGGTAACTAAAGTATTCAATAAAAATTCTGCATAAGTAGGGTAAGATTTACTAATTCAATAATTATATTGGCAATCTCCTCCCTCCTTATTTAGGTGGTAGAGCAGCAACAGTTGTCTGAGAAGCTCCAAAGGGAACTAGAAATGTTGGCTGAATATCAGACTCGCAATCGTCAGCAAGCAGAAGCACAGCGTAATCGGGAAAAGAGAGAACTTGATGAGAGAGTAGCAATCAGGAGAGATCTATTACAAAATAAGGTATGTGTTCTCAAAATAAAAATGGATAATGGAGGTTAGTGCCATTTGTCACAAAAATCTTTTCAGACAAAATAATGAGTCCAAGAAAACCCAGTTTTAACATGTAATCTCTAATAAATTTATTAACCTTCATTTTTTGCATCACTATGTTAACTATATTTAGCATTCAGTTTTCTGCTGGGACTGGTCTGCCTCATGTATGCTACATGTATCACCTTTTCATAGAAGCAGCTACAGACCTCAGATCTTGTTGCAGCATCATAACTGCACACTTCAATTATCCCTCCTGAAAACATATAGTTATAGAACCTCAGTAACCTTATTTCTATTGTATATAACTATTCCCATCCCACTTCTTGCACACCCTCTGTGTGTTATCCATAATTTCTCACAAATATATGAACATTTAACCATTATTTATGGAATACTTATACTCAGAAATTAGTTCTCTCTGCCTTCACAAACACATACTCAGAAATTAGTTCTCTCTGCCATCACAAACACATACTCAGAAATTAGTTCTCTCTGCCATCACAAACACATACTCAGAAATTAGTTCTCTCTGCCATCACAAACACATACTCAGAAATTAGTTCTCTCTGCCATCACAAACACATACTCAGAAATTAGTTCTCTCTGCCATCACAAACACATACTCAGAAATTAGTTCTCTCTGCCATCACAAACACATACTCAGAAATTAGTTCTCTCTGCCATCACAAACACATACTCAGAAATTAGTTCTCTCTGCCATCACAAACACTCCTTTTGCACTTACTTGTGTGTGTACATGTCTTAAAAATCTTTGTCATCATACATCATCAAAATTGGAATTGTGCTTGCTTACATATCCCATTTTGTAATATATATATATATATATATATATATATATATATATATATATATATATATATATATATATATATATATATATATATATATATATATATATATATATATATATATATATATATATATATATATATATATATATATATATATATATATATATATATATATATACACACACACACACATGTACATCTCTCTCTCTCTCTCTCTCTCTCTATATATATATATATATATATATATATATATACAGTAATCTTCTGCTCATCATGGGGTTAGGTTCCAGAACCCCAGCGATGGGCTTAAAATCATGATAGCGACCTTATATTTTTTTTATTATTTATATATATTTTAAGGCTTTATAAACCCTCCCCACACTCTTACAAATCTTTCCCACACTCCTATTGACCTTTCCCACACTCTTATAAACACTTCCTACGACGTTTCGTTGTTACAACGCGGTCCCAATAAATGATTCCATAATTTTTGTTTCGACTTTCGACATTTGCTTCGTAAATACGAACTTCGCGCAGGAATTAGTTTGGCGGGGCGGAAGAATACTCAGAGAAAGGACAATATGAGCGTAGCTCACTTCTTTTATATCAAAATTAGGTAAATACGGAAGGGGAAAGGGAGGAGAGGGACAGAATGAATCATGAAAAAATACAGATAGAGGATATAAGAAGAGAGAACAAGGAAAAGTAGTGGAGGAAACAGGGAGAGATAAAGAGGATGAAAACAAGAAGGGTGTGGGGAGGGAGGGACAATGGGGAGAGTCATGTCAGGTCCTGAGGGAGAGTCAGGTCAGGACTTCAGTCAGGACATGACCTGACTCACTTCCACCCCTCCCTCCCCACACCCTTTCCATTTCACCTTCTGTGTGTGTGTGTGTGTGTGTGTGTGTGTGTGTGTGTGTGTGTGTGTGTGTGTGTGTGTGTGTGTGTGTGTTTTACCTAGTTGTACACACACACACACACACACACACACAAACACACAGAAGGGGAAATGAGAAGGGTGTGGGGAGGGAGTGGCAGAAGGGAGAGTCAAATCAGGTCTGCCCCTCCCTCCACACACCCTTGCCATTTCCCCTGTGTGTGTGTGCGTGTGCATGTGCGTGCAAGCGAGCGAGCGAGTGTGTGTGTGTGTGTGTGTGTGTGTGTGTGTGTGTGTGTGTGTGTGTGTGTGTGTGTTCGTATAATCTAAAGGGAGGAAGAGTGATAGAGTGAAAGATAAGACTAAAGATAAGAGTGTGTGAGAAAGGAGGAAACAAGTGAAATTGGGGGAGGAAATGGGACAGGGAAGAGAGAGGTAGGGAGGGTCAGGTAAAGGTGAGGAAAGAGTGGGAGGAAAAGGGTGTGAGTGGAAGGGAAAGAGATTAAAAGAGAGAGGTAGGGGGGGTCAGGCAAAGATGAGGAAAGAGGGGGAGAGGAAGGGTGTGAGCGGGAGGAAAAGTGATTAAAAGAGAAAAACTGGGAGGGAGGGGAAAGGAAAAGAATGAAATGAGAAGGAAGGAGAAAAATACGGGGACGGAGAGGGAGAAGAAAGAAAGGAAGTGGGGGAGGAGTGAACCAGGGAAAAGACTAATGGCGCAATAGGCCGCGACGGAAAAATAAAAAAATAGGTGGGTGACGTAGGTGCTTATTTAGGTATGTTCCTAATTACGTTGATTTATATCGTTTTCATTTTGTTGGCTTGAAAATTATTATTTTACCGCAAAATCCCGCGATATAGCGAAAAATCCGTGATACGATACAATTTAAAAATCCGCGATACAGCGAGACTGCGATAAGTGAACCGCGATATGGCGAGGGATTACTGTGTGTGTATATATATATATATATATATATATATATATATATATATATATATATATATATATATATATATATATATATATATATATATATATATATATATATACAATAAACCCTCTGGTATCCGGGTTAATAGAGCCACAGGGGCACCCGGATATGGTGTGGGTTAAGTCTACGGACCCGAAAACCCAACTTTCGATCATGGCCTGCCATAAAGGCAACGACAGAGTACTGCATAGGTGCTTCTGTCCATACTCATAATATGGTATGCCTCACGGCTTTGTAGCAGTCAGTCTGCACCAGAATGTGAAATGCGCGCAATTGACGTGCTCAGGGCGCTGAGAAAAGGGTTCGAGCAGCGTCGTCACGGTTAGCACTCACGGCAATCTCTCCCTGGCTTAGCACAGTCATGCTGCGCCTTGGGGGAATCTGTTACTTGGGATTCGGCAATTAGGCGTGACAGCCTCAGCCACTAATCCATTGCTGAGGTGCCTAGCCCCATGTTCACAGGCAGCAGTTAATGTTCCCCTGCCTGGCCAATCACAGCAGCGGGGCCTGGACCTAACCCAGAAAAGCCCAGGTATTTGTGGCAGCTTAACCCCCCAAGTCTGCACCATTGTGTTTACCACATAGGCTTTCTAGCAGACCCAGCACTGCCACAAGAAACTTTTTACGGGTCCAGTTTTACAAAACTGGAAGGCCGACGCTCTGTGGTGTTCTTTGGTGCGCACCTGCGGCTTTATTGCTGCGTAGCTGCATTGGTAACCTTGTGGCTACGAGCACCGCGGGCCTTACCACCCAGGTCAACCAGAAGGCATAGCTACCAGAGCGATACCTGAAGCAGTCCGGGTTGGCAACGGGCATCAAGTGCTCAAGGCAAGCTTCTATATGAACGCCCAGGCAGGCACCCCAGGGCACTACTCTTTTAAGTCCGGCAATGAGCCCAAAGGCCCACAGACGTTGGGCAAGTATGCCAGGCCGCCCCACTTTGAGTGTAAGTGGGGAGGATAACCAAGTAGTCAATGACAACCTGGTGCATCCGCTTGCACGGTGATCTGTGGCTGTTTAGTTACACTGTGTTGCCCTTGCGAGCCAGGGGGGATGGGTATCCCCTGCAGAGTGCATCCAGCAGGACCACGGGGAGGCCAGCCACAAGAAGTAACCATGATTTTCAGCCAGCCTGCACCTCCAGATCAGGCTGGCCCACAGGACTCCCGAACCCATGTGGGCCCCTTTACTTGCTTTACCGTAAGCATGGTAAAATCCTTCTTTCACATGTCGGACTGAGGGCGGTACTTATCAGCATTTCTTATTCCGCCCTCACTCCCGCAGGAGTGCTAGCAGACCCGCACACCTTCTCCACGGGGACGGAGCCCTACTCACCTAGTCCAGTCTGGATTTAGGCAGTCATCAAGGCTTAAGCTAGGGTTCACACTGTGTGTTTCATTTAAACAGTCCTTTGACACTCCCACCATTTAAACCTGCACTGCCTTGACTCTCGTCACTTCGATATGACCTGCAGTGCTCGGCAAGAACGTTTATGTGCCAGTTGTACTGCGAAGCACACAGCTTTCCTGCGAACCTTCCCACCAGGACGTCAATATCATTGCTACGTGCAAGCAATTTGAACGACTTTTGGCGGCGTGCGACAATTTTTATTTATTTATTTATTATTTTTTTTTTATGGAAAAAATCAAATATTTTTTAAAACTCCCGGATACGGGTGAGGTCGGATACGGTGCACCTGGATAACTGAAGGTTTACTGTATATATATATATATATATATATATATATATATATATATATATATATATATATATATATATATATATATATATATATACAGTAAAACCCCGATTATCCGAAAGCGGATTATCCGAAAAACCGGATTATCCGAAATTGATCTGGATAATGCAATTAAAATTTTATTTTTTTTCTATACTAAAACGTTATAAAACATCAAAAATAAATAAAAGTAACTACATATGTACTATATTAACACATTTAAAATTGATAAGAACAGTTAAAATGAATATGCTTTCTAATACGTATTGCCGAAATAGCTTGTAACGAATAGATCAATGTATTAGACAAAAAACATTAAACAAACTCTCAACAGCACCACGTCCGCACCTTCGCCCCAGCAAGGACGTAGGTGCGGCGAACGAACAAACTACTACACGACTACTCTCACACCGTACTCTCAAGACAACGACACAAACACGACTCCCCTCTCCACTCCATGCCACATTCCCCTTCCAACATACGAGTTGCGCGATAATATGAGTCATCATACTGTGTCTCCACCTGCACGATGCATCAAGGTCACACTTGCAAGCTTGCACAACCATTCACAATCGCACTGCAACATTCACAATTCAGATCTGCAACGCTCACAAGTATCAACATACACTGGTCCAGACAAGGAGACACACAGACAAACATACAATAAAACATTTACATCACATGTTTTAAGCGTACTACTTTGTTTAGTGTAGCGTGTGTTTGTTTGGTTTCATTGTTTACATCGTCAGTCGGCGGCAGTCGCAACGCCACAATGCCGACGATCAAACTGGCGGCGATCAAAATGGTGGCGATCAAAATGGCGGCCATAAATCCGGATTATCCGAAAAATCGGCTTATCCGAAAGAGGCTTCCCCCCTTCCATTTCGGATAATCGGGGTTTTACTGTATATATATATATATATATATATATATATATATATATATATATACACACACACACACACACACACACACACACACACACACACACACACACACACACACACACTTTTTTATGCAGCTAATAGAGATACATATTTACTAAATTTATTTCCTAGATGGCAGAAGAATCTGCAAGATTTCAGCATGAACGTCATGAGCGAGTGAGACTGATGCAGGAAAAACATAACAGGGAGATGGATGACTTTGATAATGAATCCCAACGGTATGGCTTTAGGTAAGTGATGATGATAAAGGCAGTTATAAACCAAAAGCTGGATAGATATGGTGCAAGAGAGAAGCATACTCCTTTTAATTAGCAAAACAATCTTGTTGAGCTGTGAAGCACCATTTGGTCAAAGTGATGTTGATGTGTTAAATTTTATTGGTAAGGATTTTCACAGCTCAGGGACTATGAATTTGTAAGTTTGCATAAACTACAGTACAGTTTATAATATGTAAAGCTGATGAATGATGCTATTTATGATCTTTTATGGTGCTTTCAGGTAATGGAAATTCTTTATTAGGTACAGTTTATGTAAAATTGCTTACCTCCCTGGGCCTTAAAGTCCTATTTTTGGGGCACGCCAAACCTTCAGGGGAATTCTCTATTCATGGGGGTCCATGTCCTCTAATCCCCATGAATGAGGAGGGACAAGTGTAGTTGAAAAAATTCTTGCAATGGAAGTAGGAGATAAAAAAGGGTGAAATGCACTATCATCACAGGAGGAAAGACTACACAGTCAAAAGAACCAGACATACTCGGACTCCCATATACTGGCACTGGTTAAGATTTCAACATTGTCAGCTACACTTAATGATATTTTAAAACTCATTAGTTTTATTGATATCAATGATTATGAAAACTGTTTTTATTATGTAAGCATGTACATTTATGCTAGCTGAAACATGCCACAAATATATTAACACTTTAATGTACTCTTTTTTTTTTTTATTCCAGTCCCCCTCAAGTGACGGAATCATCAAGTGAGCGATGGCCAGAAGAATTCAATGTGGCTGCATCTATGCTTTCCTTATCCCTCCAACCTAACCATTGAGTAACTGGTTGATTTTTAGCTAGCTTAGGGAGTTAAAAATAATTGACAACTTGTTCTTTATAGGCTGTATTAATTTCCAGGTATGAATATGAATTTGAAACTTGAATATTTAATTAGCCTTATTTAAGAAATACCAGTGTCACATCATATTTATTTGCTATATATCCAGATAATGGTTAGGAATTGCTAAATATGGTCATCAAGTGACCAGGGAATTTTCATAGATGCCCGGGCTGCAAAGGTGCTCGTGTGGCCTCGATGCCAGTGTGCTTTAGATTTCCTTCCTCCCAGTAAGAGAAAGAAGTTGGATTGGCATTTCTTTGGAAAGCAAGATTGGTTATGACACTTGCATCTAGTTGAAAGGACTGCTGCTTGCAAGATAGATAAATGATCAGAATTCAGTATTTGAAGCCGTAATGCTTGTCAGAATTTATTATTTGATAAATTAGTGTACGTACCTGTCCATTATCTGCTGTAGACATTGCTGACCACTAGTTTAAACATTATAGGGATCAGTAAGTGGAAGGTGTAAAGTCAAAGTTAATTTTCTTGTTAGGAAAAGAGACTAGAAAGACATTATCTTCCTCTTGCATTCGCTGCTCACTCCATATATGTTGGTCCTGTCATTTATAGTCATTTGGGCACAGCTGTTCTAAGTTTGCTGCCCAGATCTTTATACAGATCAGTGAAACACAGAAGCTAATGACTATAGAGTTCTGATGTTCATCACTGCAAGCACAGATTCACCTTTTAATTCAACAAATGCCAAAATTAGACAAAAGAGAAAAGTATGAAATGAATCAATGTCAGTCTGTTATGATCTCGGCTTGCCTCATTTCAGTGCATTCTTTTCAAAGTTTGTAAAGGAAAGCGATGGTATCGGTTGACAGTAGAGAACTTTCTTTGCTCAATGTCATGAAGTGTAATACAAGAAATGGAGCCAGTAATTGTAAACCAGGAAGGCTCATATTTTAACATTGCCATATTAATAATTTCCATCTACTGCTCATTAATCTCTGGTCCTGTCTCAAATAATTTAACTAGCAAATGGTGTGATTATAATATGATTATTTGTGACATGGTCAGCCATTATCAGCCTATATATATATAGCTTCTATACATATTTTATTTATCATCATGGAACTGGTTGATTTAGTAGGAATTCTAGTTGTTGCCAGGAGGTTTTCCCTAGTCAATGAAGGCAACATAGCCTACAGAGAACACACTCACACATCACACACACACACACACACACACACACACTCACACACACACACACACACACACACACACACACACACACACACACACACATATGTGTATATATATATATATATATATATATATATATATATATATATATATATAATATATATATATATATATATATACATATATATATATATATATATATATATATAGATATATATATATATATATATATATATATATATATATATATATATATATATATATATTTAGGAGCTGAATATTTGTATATTCCAATTCACTATCCATTATTATTTAATTCTGAGCAGGCATTCTTTTTCTCTTCCTGTTTCACTCTATCATTCTCATTATTGTATAATTTTATGGCTTTTAGTTGCTGACTTATTCACAAATATTTGGAGACTACAAAGCCCAAATACTTACCCTAAGATCTTCATATGCCAAGGAAACATGGTTTACATGTAGATTTTCTGTGGTCTCTAAATATGCAGCTTTTACAGAAACCCAGTGTTTTTAGAATAAATTAATTTAACAGGAGCAACTGTAATTTATTTTTTTTATGCTTCAGCGCTTTCTGTATGAAACTGAATTTTTATTAAAATATGATCCAAAAACAGTATTTTGTGGTAGTAAGAAGCATAAATACTTCAGACAAAAATCATCTTGATTTTATTTGACAATGTTCTGGTCATTTCCTTCCATCTTAGTGTTTTCAAGGTGGTTTCACTTGTATTATTCCTACAAAGGCCAAAAGATTATAAGTCTTTTCAGGGAGGATGAGCATAGAAACTTCCACCTTTATAAAAAAAAATGGTAAATACTCCTGCTCTAATGATTTTTCATCCTTTTATTTGCCACTCAAAGCTCTAGTTTTGATCCAGTTGCCATTTGACTGTGTTACATAATGCATCGCCTAAAATCTAACTCTCTGACCCAGCAGCATCATTGATTTCACCTGCCATGAGTCCTGGTCGGCTTCATCACAAAAACATTCTCAGCCTTGAAATAGACCAAGGCTTGTTGTTTATTTTACATCATTCCAGCCTTTTAATGTGTGAGTTATTTATGTATTTTTTGTTATTGTTTTATATTAATTTTTATGTAGTTCTACTTGGAGGTGATTTACCAGTGTTTTAATGCTCAAGTTTGTAAAGTCAAAGACTTATGAAGGGTATCCACCAAGTAATATTAAAACTTCATAAAAATGGACATTTTATAACTGCTGATAATAGAGAACAAATAAGTACTTTCCTTAAAATTTTAGAGTTTTCAGCTAAGCAATATTATGAGAGGTGCAGCACTATGGAACTGAGTGTTAAATTGACAAAATAAAGAGATCAGTATTAAGTCTCAAACATTGAATTGTTAGGTAGTCTTTGTGTGAAAGACAAACTGTGGAATGTATGTGTGGATGTTTGAGATTATAAGTGGCAGTGATGGTTATTTTTTTTTTATTGCATATATATATAATCCACTGATCATAGAAATAAAAAATGGGTGTTAATAATAACTATCAGTCAACCATTGGTATTTATTGTATTACAATCTAGTTAGACTTGTTACTTTGAGCTTAATGAGACAAAGTGTTTAATTAGCTGCTAAGATGTTTCTGGGTCATGGACTGGGTGTTCACAACCTCACATGGAATGCATCTTGGTCCATTCTTACTGTATCTTGCCCCAAATGAATCATTTCATTTCTTGTCATGCCCTTTATTACTTGTACATTATATTGTATATGTTATTTTTTGTACACGTGATATTATTTCTTTCTGTACCACGTTTGATATGATTTATTAGTTACGTTGTCATATTTGTATCATATTATTGGTATACTTTTCTAATGGTTCATAGCTTTGTATGAATTTGCCTTTTTCATGACAAATTTGTATCAGTCACTTTTTTATACAGTTACTTGTACAGTATTTTCTTTCAAGTTTTCTTCAATGTAATTATCATTATTCATATTTGTGATAATAAGTGATATTGATCACAGGATATGTTCCAGCCATATCTTGGTCATGTTTCTTATAAGGTAAAGAGAAATTTTCTCCCTTAAATATTTAATGTCTGATATCTTCTTTACTGATGGAGCTGTCATTAGTGACAGTCCATCATTAAGCTTTTCCTCTGCCACATACTGCATCCATGTGTTCCTCCATAAACTTTAGTCATGGATAACTGTCTCAATATCTAAGTGAAAGGATGCATTGATTTTCTTGGGTGCCGCATTCCACATGTTTTCCCATTCACTCCTTGCCTCACCTGTATATGGCAATTAAAAATTAGTATCAATGTTAATTTTTATCTTTATTTTAATTTGTGAATTTTTGTTAAAAATTGTATATATAATATATCTTGTATGTTATTAACTTATTGCAGTCACTGAGGTATCCCACCACCCTCTATTAGATCTAGCTTCTTCAAGAAATTATATTTAGTTTGTTAATGAAATCAACATTGTAGAATTTGATGAGCATGCCATGTGAAATACCTACCACATTAATTGGTAGATGATTGTAACACCAGATCTGCCAAACAGATATTTTGTTTAGGACGATCTCCAGATTTCCCCTCAATGGTGAGGTATTATGTATTGTATTCCAACATGCACTCCCTTCTCATTAACAGGTCTCAGCTGTAGGATCATCTTTAGTGTTCAGTGTAACTTTTGTTGTGGCTAGGTATTTCCCCAGAACTACCTCTCTAAATGGCCTCTCTCTAAACTTTTCTGATTTCACAACACAAAACTTCACATTTTTGTAATTTTAATTTTATCTCATGATACTTCAATGACTGTTGGCTCATACTTCGTATGTTTAACTTTTGAATGGTTTCGCCACATTTTGTAACATTTTATTTCATTAACATCAATCTCAGATCTTTTATTCAAGGTCTTTAAATTTTATTATAATTTTGAGTTGACCCATTGTGTACATATTTCCAGTGGAACCTCTAGATCCTTCTCCTGCTGTGCCTGTCTTATCTGTATTAACTTTTTTGTTTTCCTGTTTTAGGTCTTATCCTATGCAATCTGTTTTGTACTTCTTTTTATTTATCTTTTCACCCTCTTTCATGTTGTAGAATCATTCATGTCACTTAACCCTCCTCTGTTTAGAAATTCCAGGTAAATAAAACAAAGTCATAAGTATTTACGGCGTTACAAACATGTGGTATGATCCAGGCATATCAAGATTGCATTTACCACCCACTTCGGTGAACATGGCATCTGACTGTATACTACCTCATGGGCAGTTTGTTTCTTCATTGAAGCTATGTGATGATTTATCTAGTTGTAGCTGTCATTAAAAGTGCAATCACGTTGCCCTCCAAGACCGGGGCACCAGTGGAAGTACCACCCTCCGTGATGTTTGGTGCTCATGCGTAGTGTCCGGTGGATGCCCCTTGCGTCGATATGAATGAATTTCACGTTGCAGTTCAGACAAGTGAGGATGCATTTTTGTATGGGTCTCTGTGTTTGTAATGTTGAAAAAAATTCTGTGTCTGTATATAAGAAAATACATGATGCTTCCAAATCTAAGTGTCATTTTTACTGTTCCAGCTTTTTTGTACAGATGTACATATATGATTATATGATGTATCAGTCCAACTCAACATCAGATTATCTGAGTATTTTGATATCACCTGATGTCATTTTATATAACTTTTGCATTATTTTAGTATTTTGTTGTCCCAAAAAATTCTGACTGCCACTTGACCATATTCAGGGGGGATACTTCAGCGGCTGAGTATAGTATGCATTTGCATCATGGAATCAGGAGGATTTTTTTCTTCTTGAAGAGCACTGTTTTGCTACTGAACAGGAAATTCTAGTCCCCTAATTTTACCCATGATTAAGGTGTTCTTTAGTCTGAATATCTTTATAAATATGTAATGTGTAATTCTGAAGATCATATGTAGGCATTAATTAACAACTCTGTTCAGTACAATAATCCCCTCCCAGTTTAACTCCATGGTTAAATTTGTCCTTTAACTTAACCCCATTGAGCCTACCACACAGTTATACACCTCACGTGGCCCTCTTTATGTGGAGCATTATGAATGTCTTGAACTGCTGAATTATAAACTGCCAGCATGCAAAGTCATTTTAAGTTTGCATTAAGGCTTAAATCTGTGGGGATGCAAGTTTTGTAGTTTAGTGATAATTAAAGCTATATTGAATTTTTAGTGTTTCAATAGAGCATAATTATTATAGTAGTCGAACATCATGTGAGTTCTCAAGAGTAGTGATGTAACATTTAATTTAGCAATGTCCTTCCCATGATGGGGAGATCAACAACTACCACACATTCCACTGAAATTTTACTAAATCATTGTATGGTGGTAGTATAAGATTTGTATTCTTAAATGAAAAGTTTGTTAATGAAGTCCAACATGTTCGCTTACTTTGCTGCCTCAGTACTCATACTCGGTACTTTGAGGATCCTTCAGAACTGCAGGTTTTTCTGGAGTGCTGAGTTGTTTGGAACTAATCATGGACTTATTGCAACACTCAAGCTTCATGTATGGTCATGGATCTTGAGATACAACAAGACTTTGTTCCATCTTGAGAGGCTGAAAGACCTGGCATGTGCTCATGAGTATGCAGTGACAATCTTAAATTAGTTCAAAGTTCTAAGCACTCTTGAGGACCCTATAGAACTGTGTGATACCTTCAAATGTGAAACTCATAAAGCTGCAAAGAAGTGCACTGGAAAGTGCCCGAGATCTAGGAGTGGTTTTGCCTTGGGGAGATGCTGGAGAATACAGGAGAGTCATGCTGCCAGACTTGCTGGGAATCAGAACCAACATAAGGCTCCGTTGCATAGGACTAGTGTTCTCCAGAGGAGAGAAAAGGAGAGGTATGTCAGGAGTCTCCCTGAGGATGTCAAGATTGGGATAGAGTGTGCTGTAAAGTTTGTGTGTGTTTGAGTGTATTTCACCACGGGATGATCACAAGTTGGACTCGTAATCGCCAGCAATTAAGTGCCCTCCCAATTTGAGCAAGGCTCATTAGTCAATCTATGGGTACTGCCAGGACCTCACCCCCCCCCCCCCCCCCATCCCCCTTGCTCAAGGGGGACAGTAACCACCCGGCCTGACCAGGGCTCGAACCTCTGCCTGCCATGCCACGAAGCCTAGCAGAGCAGCGCTCAAACCGATTGAGCTATATCAGAGTGGTGTCTGTGTGTGGGTGGGTGGGTGGGCAGGGGGGGTATCCAGATTAATTCTTTCCCATGAATGTGGGAGTGAGGCAGGGCTGTGTCCTTGCCCCATCCCTTTTCAACATGTAGTGACAGACCCTTAACCCACTCTGTATGATTGGTACCTCTTTGGTCGACTGATTAAGGAGTGGCTTTTCCATCTCGATCACTGGTCGCGGGTTCGATCCCCCGCACCGGCAAAACCCTTTCCTGGTCTGGATTAATTTCTCATGTGTTTCGTGACATGCAGACATCGTGTTGAGTCACAGTGAAGTGGATTTCGGGCAATACAAACACGTACTTGTATAGACTGGGAAGTAGAGTATACGTTGTGGATTAGTCACTGTGGAGCATGTTAACAATACCAATTAAGGTCACTGACCTGGTTTTTGCTGATGATGCAGTAGACTAATCCTTGCAGAGCCACTGGATATTCTGGTGGTGGCTCTTGCATGAGGCACTCCATGAGGAGACAGAGCCCTTGGGACTCACCTAGATGCATTAACTACTAGATGAAAAGTAGGCTACAGTGTGTTCATGCGTGTGAAGAAGACATTGATATATTGGAAATTTCACATACTTTGGTAGCTTATATCAATGGCTGGTCCTGTCAAGAGGCTTCCCGCGCAGCATGTGATATGGACTGCATTTTTTTCCGTAGGCTTATAGCTACCAATTTAAAAAGGCTCAATTGAATTTACCATCAGGGTCATTCAACAACCCCTGGAAATGCACAAAACTCCTTCAAAAAGCGTGTCAAATATGTGTGCTGGGGCGCCGAGAGGTTTGAGCATAATGACCCCACAGATCATATTGGGCAAAGGCCGGGTCGTATTATAAAACATTAATCGCCCAAGAACACAAATTTGACCAAACTTTCGTAGGAGTTACATGTGGGCAAAGTCAGGGTAAGAAAAGAACAGCGAAACACACATATCATGCAGTTCGAATCGGATCAGGGTGAAAACTATAAGCGCATGATATGTGGAGTATACAAGTAGTCTTAAGGAGGACCTAATAAGAAGCAATAAGCGGAAAACAGGTAAAAAAAACAACAACAACAAAACACCATGCAGTTCAGGGTGAAGTATATATAAGTGTGCACCGAAAATTAAGTAACTAAGCGCATGATGTGAAGTATACAAGTCTTGAGGAGGACTTATAATGAGAAGCGATGCAAAGCGGAAAACAGGTAAAAAAAAAAAAAAAAAAAGAAGAGAAAAGAGAAACGTTCATGCAGTTCAGGGTGAAGTGTATAAGTGTGCACCGTGAAGTAACTATAAGTGCATGATGTGAAGTATACAAGTCTTGAGGAGAAGGAGGAGGAGGACCTAAAGAAGCGATACAAAGCGGAACAGGTAAAAAAAAAAAAAAAAAGGAGAGTATATAGTGACGGTAATAGGCAGATATAGGAGTGGGTCAGGAGATAGAGGAAGACAACGGGGCGATCTGCACAGTGTTGGGGTTATATGGAAACAAAAATTAACCAGAGAGAAGAATATGGTAAAGCTGACAAAAGTGATTGATTGATTGATTGATAGTTTATTGTTGCAGGTAAACAACAAGGGAGAAGGGAGGAACATGCCATCCCAACCCCCAGGCAGGACAGAGTGTGTTCCTCGCGCAGTGCTGGGAAAAAAAGGGCGCAAATGCATGCTTGAATAAGTGAAAATAAGTGACTTTATTGCAGTTAAGAAAGTTACGTGATACTGAAAAGGAAAGTGTGTGAATAAGAAGGAAAGAGGAACGAGAGGAGGACCTAGAAGCGATACAAAGCGGAAAACAGGTCAAAAATAAAAGGAGAGGAGGACATCCTTGCCAAGACCAGGGCCGAGACCAAGACGGCGCCGTGAAGTAACTAAGTACATGACGTGAAGTATAGAAGTCCTGAGGTGGAGGAGGACCTAATAAGAAGCGATTCAAAGCGGAAAACAGGTAAAAAAAAAAAAAAGGAGAGGAGGACATCCTTGCCAAGACCAGGGCCGAGACCAAGACGGCGCCGTGAAGTAACTAAGTACATGACGTGAAGTATAGAAGTCCTGAGGTGGAGGAGGACCTAATAAGAAGCGATACAAAGCGGAAAACAGGAAAAAAAAAAAAAAGAGGACACCCCTGCCAAGACCAAGACCGAGACCAAGACGGCGCCATATTGCCTGTTGTCAGGATGTGGGAGTGCTCGCCCGCCAGCCACTGAGCGCCGTCACCACCATGGCTGTCGACTTCTGTGACTATTTCTGGGTAGGATTTGAGTTTCTTTTCCTGAATGACTAATGAGCGCGGGGATCCTGGGGGCGGCAGGGGAGGGAGGGGCCATGGCGGGGCGGGAGGCATCAGCTGATCCTCCTCCCGCCCCTTAACTGGCACTTCCTCTCCGCCCCCTTGGCCTCGTTGTGTCCTCCTCCCGCCTCAAGTATTAAGTTTTTGTCATATTTATCTGTATTGATGATGGCTTGGGTGGTCGGTCTGTCGTTTTTGAGGTCACGGGTGGCGGTGTATAGGAAGGGACAGGCTAAAGGAGGAAGGGAGGAGGAGGAATGAAGTAAGGGAGGAGGAGGAGAAGTAGGAGGAGGAGAAGGAAGGGAGGAGGAAAAGGAGAAGTACTTGAGGAGGAGGAAAAGGAGAAGGAAGGAGGAAGATAAGGAGAAGAAGGAGGAGGTGATAATGATAATGGAGGAGGAGAGGCAGATGGACAGGGGAGAATGGAAGAGGTGGAAAGAGAAGAAAAAGCAGAAAAGGTAATGTGAAGAAGGAAGAAGAGAATAAGAAAGAAAGAAGAGGGAAGAGACAGAAAAATGTGGATTAGTTCATCACAACATTTGCCTGTGAGAATATTGGTATTAGTCCAGAATTACACCCAACTCCCCAGTTGTGACACTTAATTGTCACAAGAACAAGAATAAGAAGGATAAGATGATAGATTGTGCCATGCTAATGATTGTTGAATACTGTTTTTATTATAAATTACTTGTCACTGAGATTGAACAACTTATGAAGCGGTGATACTTGACTCTATTAGGGTGATATGTCAATATTTAAGCAGCAATAGGTTAGCAGTCCTTATGATAACATAGGGCTCTGATAATTTAGGAAAACATTGGGGGATTATTTAGAGCCAGCATTCATCACGCCATGGACAACGTCGATTCAAATCCCCATGCTACCACCTGGGATTTTTTAGTCACTGCCGAGTGGCTTGAGACTACCCACAGGCTGTCCAGAAGACCACCTATCATCCCGGATTCTAGAAGAAACCGTACAAGCGAATCAAAAATGAGTTCCAGGGGGCAGCATGAGCCAAGCATAACTAGTGCCACTATAAAAATTGCTTGCGCCATGACAGGCTTGGGCTGACCACCAGGCCCCTGAAGAAAGCCTACCGGCGCTATAGGCTGAGATGTAAAAAAAAAAAAAAAAAAAAAAAAATAAATAAAAATAAATAAATAAATAAATAAATAAATAAATAAAAAAGGTACCTCATTTATCACATTTACCGACATACAAGGGGTGTAGGGTACCTCATTTATCACATTTACCGACATACAAGGGGTGTAGGTTATCTCATTTATCACATTTACTGACATACAAGGGGAGCAGGTTATCTCATTTATCACATTTACTGACATACCTCATTTACCTCATTTACTGACATACAAAGGGTGCAGGAAGAAACTTTCATATATCAAGCAATTTTCAAATTAAAAACATACGTCAACATTTACTTGTAAAAAGATAAAAAAACAAACTCAGGTGGACCATATCGCGATAGGCAGTCGACAAAGACACGGTGCCGTGTCACAATTCATCCACCCTTTGTTTGTAAACAAATCCCGCGCATGCGCAGATTGGATGGGATGTCTTAGGATACGTGGATGGCAGATGACACCACGCTGGGTAGGACATGTAGCAATGGGTTTAAGTTGGATAAGTTCAGGTTCAACAAAGACATAGGCAAGAATTGTTTACCAACAGTGGTGGATGAGTGGAACAGACGTAGAAGTCATGTGGTGAGCGCCAACACGATAGATACATCAAGAAGAGGTTAGATAAGTTCTTGGATGGGAGGGGTATGGGGCGTTGGTTTGGTGCCGTGGTGTGGGCGGCATGTTGTGCTGTCTCGCGAGACATCCTTCCTCCTCCTCCTCTTGTTGCAGGGGCCGGGAGCCCGACGGTTGGGGGGGCGGTCAAGGGAAGGCAAAGCCCTTCCCCTGGTTAAGAAGGTGGGGAGGTCGAGGCAGGGCAAAGCCCCCCCTTTTAGTTTAGGTCTTGTTGGTTTCCCGAAAAGGAACTGACGCTGCCGCCATTAGAGGGTGGTAACACTGCAGCAGAAAATGCATACTGACAATTGGGGCAGGCCACTCGGTTACAGGAGTGAGGGGAAGCCCACTACTGCAGCCCACACCACATTGTCATGGCATCGTGTAACAAGTCCCGCCAAGCAAATAAAGCGACTTTGCGCCTGCGCGTCTCGTTCACGATGTCTTACCAGGATTAAATAAATTAACGATCAATAATTATCGCTTAATTTTATAAATAAAGACGCTCATTGAAGTAACTACACTCAACCCTCGATTTGCCGGACCTCCATTTGCCGGATTTCGGATTTGCCGGACAAGAGTCCGTGGGGTAAAAAAAAAAAGTCCGGGACAAGTCGATTTCAAACTACGCGCCAGACAAAGTTCGCAAATCGGGCACTAGATGGCAGCGGACATACACGTCTAGTACTGGACTGTACACAAGTCTGCCGCGTCACACGAGTGTTGTGCTTACGTGCTTGTCGTGGATACACCTCTTCTTCACAACGATGCCACCCAAAAACCCACCAAAGCTATGCGAGGTGTAGTCCGGGGGTGTGTTTCCCGGACATATATAGGGTAAAGTCCGGCAAGGGGGTAGACCCCCGGACATTTTCCATTGCCGGACATTTGCCATTCCCGGACAAGCCTTCCCCCCTTTTAGTCCGGCAAATCGAGGGTTGAGTGTATTTAGCAACGTGTATAAAAATAATTATAAGAAGTCTGCAGTCACTTGTTGCCATGACAACGTTGACCACTTTCTTTTCTGCGATCGGTGATCGGAAGTTAGTTTGTGAAGTTCCGATCTCCACAGTCCGATTACCTTTTACAAAGATGATCCAATCTTTGTATTCCGATCGCCAAGTGCTGCTCCGATCAGATCGGACGATAGGACTGATGATCGAAAGTACCCAGCTCTGATATATATATATATATATATATATATATATATATATATATATATATATATATATATATATATATATATATATAATGCATATATAATATATAATGCATATATAATATTGTAATGTAATGCATTAAAAAAATAATTGAATGAAAATGCCCTTAACTCTGCAAACTTTCAGTAATTAAAAACAGCTCATTCATTAGTAGGATAGATGAAATAACTCACACTGAAGTATCTGAATAAAAACAAACTGTTGGTTCATTCTAAAAAACATTGACACCATGGAACAAAGAAAACTGAAGTGTGAATTCATTGCCACCAAACAAGCTTTTGAGTTGAGGCAATTCATGATTCATAAATTGCCACTCTGTAGCTGAGCGAATTTGCGGCTCACCCAGTCAAGTTATGTCATATATAAGATAAGCGACAGCCTTTTTTCATTGTCAGTTGCATTGAGTCTGGGAGTGCCCTGCTCATTATAATCCTGTCACTAAATCCACTGGAATTGTGATATGATAGCTGCTATGTGGAAGGAGGCTGCTGGTGATTTTAAGTTGTAGAATTTTTTAGGGTTCATTAAGTGGGAATCAATAACTGAAGACACTAAAATCTGGTCTTCATGTATCCACCACATTCTTTTTTCTTTTTAACAAAAATTCTGTATATAGAAGCAGTCAAATAGATTATATTGATTCTGTTCATGATCAGCCTTGGTATACAGTAGGTCCTACTAGCTTTCTAGCTCAATAGATGTTCATTATTACTACATCTTGTAAACATTGCCATTTCAACCCTGTCATTTTTGAGAGTTGATGTTCATGCTATTTTTCTGTCACTCAATATATATATATATATAAATATATACAAAAAAATATATATATATATATAGATATATATATATATATATATATATATATATATATATCTCTCTCTCTCTCTCTCTCTCTCTCTCTCTCTCTCTCTCTCTCTCTCTCTATCTATCTATCTATCTATCTATCTATGTGTGTGTGTGTGTGTGTGCATACATATGTGTGTAACATCACTTTACCTATTACCTCTTGACAGGGAGAAGAGCACAATGGGTGGAATGTTTTGTATCAAAATATGAAGCAGGGGCAAACTGCTAGCAAAGAGTTGGCAGAATTCTTCAAAGAAAGGTAAGAAAGCTATGCCTGCATTCTGTTACATTGTGCAGTATGAACTTACCTTAGGTTACTGGTATGAAAGTAACAATTAATAATAGAAAAAAAATGGAATAATAGTGTAAATTTGGCATATTGAACATTTTTAACCGTTTCATGTATGCAGAGTCACAATGGCATGAAAGAGGTAAAAGTAATTTTTTTTTAGCTCTGGAGATGATGGGGTTAAGTATGAACTGGCAGTAAGAGCAAAGAGTGATGTGTTTGCTTAGGTACTTTGTAGTCAGATGGCCTGTGTGTCCTGTGCATTTCACAAAATTTTTCACAGTTGTTCTCATGGAGTGTATGTTGGAGGTTCATAACATGATATTCTCTATTTTATAACATTGTCATAGAAGGGAGAGCTAATGTTGACTTATTTTCAGGTGGTCAATTGATGAGACTTATTCCAAGTCATTGGTTAAGTTAGCAAATAAAGCTAACACCAATACTGAAAAGGGAACTTATGCTCCTATATTTGGGGTTTTACGGCAGTCATCAGAAAAGCTATCCAGTATTCACTTACAGACCGTCCAGCGTGTTCAGGATTTAGTCAAGGAGGTAGTCAAGTATAATGATGAACTGCACAAAAAACATAAAGGGGTAAGTGTTCTCTAGTGTGTTACATTTAGAAGAGATGTAAAGTAACAGCTATCTAATTTTGCTCAATCATTGTATCCAGTGTGTACAAAACTCATTCACCAGTAATAATCCTTCTTCTTATTGTTTATTATAATTATGAATTAACATAATTTTATTATTGAGCATTATGCACCTATTATACACTGGGTTCCAAAAAAAATAATTTGTAAGTTGTGTAAGTTTTTTCAACTGATTTAGGACAAATTTGCACTGCTGAATCCGAAAATGGCACTCTGATAAGTCTTTTCTAAAAAGATCTGATCTTATAACTAAATTGATTACATTTTTGTGACATTTTCGGTTGATTTTTGTTAATATTTCTCATCCGAAATAGGTTTTAAGATAAAAAATTGTTTTCTAACAATTCATTAATTAAATGTTACAAAAATTCATGTGTACATTGAATAGTAGACATTAATTAAGGTAAGTACATGTAAATTGGATATTAGGTCATCATTGTTCAAAATTCAGGGCATGAACTTCCGTTTCTTCGAACTCCTAGAATGCTCAGCGGTAGGGATGTCTCTCTTCAGAGTCCAACAGTAATCAGCCATCATGACTGCATCCCAGTGCCCCTGATACCTGGTCTCCATCTCTTTCATGTCCTGATGGAATCTCTCCCCATGCTCGTCACTCATTGATCCCAGATTCTCAGGAAACTGATCCATATGTGAGAATAAGTAATGCATTTTGATGCTCATGTTGCATCTGAGGCTTCTGAAAGCAGTTAGCATATTGGGGACAAGTTCTGCATAGTTCCTGGCCTTCTTGTTGCCAATAAAGTTCTTCACGACAAGAACAAAAGCCTTCCATGCTTCCAGTTCCACTTCGTTCATTGAGTTTTCAAACTCTGGACCTCTGATGAGTTGACGGAGTTGAGGACCGTCAAAGATGCCAGCTTTCAGTTTCTCCAAGGTCAATCCTGGAAAAGCAGGGCACAAGTAAGTGAAGCAGCCACCATCCTTGTCCAGAGCTTTGGTGAACTGTTTGATCAAGCCGAGCTTGATGTGCAGTGGTGGGAAGAATATCCAGTCTCTGTCCACCAGAGGGTTGTTTATGACGTTCCTTGCTCTGCAGGGCACCAATTCCTCCCGTACAGGCCAGCCCTTCTTTGTGTAATGCTTTGTCCCTACTATTCCACATGCACAGAAAGCACAGGTACTTGGTGAACCCAAACTGTTGTCCCAATAAAAAGTTCACCATCTTTAGGTCAACACAAATCAACCACTCATGCTGATCATAACAAATTTTCTCCAGCACATACTTCACCGCTTCATACTTCTCCTTCAGTGTGGTCAAGTGAGCGAGGGGTACAGAGGCAAAGTGGTTGCTGTTGTGCAGCAGAACACATTTCAGCGATTGCTTGCAGCTGTCAATGAACAGTCTCCAATCTTTGGGTTGGTACTGTGGCACTCCAAGCTTGTGCAGAAGCTGCGCAATATCTGTACAGTACACCAAGTCCTTCTCTTCAGAGAAAAAAACGGAGGTACTCTTGATGTCTGTTGCGGTAGAAGGTGATGTGAGCACTGTCAGAGAGGAATTTTCTTTCCTTCAATCTAGATGCCAACAGTTCGGCAGAGGACTTTGACAAGCCAAGATCGCGAACTAGATCATTTAGCTCCTTTGGGAATAAGGATGTGGAGCATCATTGTCAAGAACCACTTCTTCATTTTCTTCAACACTGGAGGAATCCTCATCACTAATGTCAGGAAATTCTCCAAAGACAGGGACTGGAATTTCATCACAATGAGCTACAGGACGACGTGCTGATTCAAGATCAGGATACTTGAGGCTGCTCCGGTTCTTTCTGTTGATCCCAGTCAAATCAATAACACAGAAGTAGCAGTCAGTGCCATGGTTTGTTTGCTCCCTCCAAACCATTGGAATTCCAAACTTAAGAGAACTCTTCTTGCCCTTGGTCCAACGACGCAGATACTCGGCGCATGTCTTGCATACCATGTGTGGCGCCCAAGCTTTATCCTGGTCACCAAGTTTCATACCAAAATAAGCATGGTAAGCACGCTTTATGAAACTTGTGACTGGATTCCTGTTAGGAACAATGGTGTATTTGCTGCAGATGTAGTAGAATACATCGGGCTTATTTTTGCAAGATGTTCTGGCCGAATCCATTTCATTCACCTGCAAAAGAAAAATACCAGTTAGTCAAAAATTGGCGCATGTAAACACTTCAGAATTCGTTTATTTAAAGAGAGAATGTTGCCTCATATGAATAGAAAACACCCGTATGTGTAAAAAAAGCGTAAAGAAACGTGGCGTTAGATAAAAAAAAGTTGACCTGATTGAGCAAAACCAATGTGATTTTTGGATTCAGCACATCAAAATTGTACTAAATCAGCTAAAAACTTAGACGATAAATTTGTTGTTGCCCAGTGTTCTCTTTCTTTTTTGTACTAAACATGTTCATGGAAATTGTTATCCTGTTTTCCGTCACACAGGTGAAGGACGAAGAGAGTCAAACAGAAGAAATTGTGAAAAGTATCCAAACAACAAGTGGTCTGGCTCAAAAAGCAAGGGAGACATACAGCCAGAGATGCCAGGTTTGTTGAAATATTTTAGGATATACTCTACCGTTCAAAATTAAGGCTGCTTTATGTGATATTTATTAGTTGATGCCCCTCTTGCAGCCTTATTCTTTTTTGCAAGGTGCCACTAGCAGCCGTCAGTTCCGGCAGTGTTCTTTCTCCGAGGAACCCTAGCCCATCATAGTATTTAAGGGTTAAAGACAATAAAAGAAAATCAGTAAAACTGAACATTAGAAAAAAGAAGCATTAACTATTGCTTTACTCTGATATAAAAGGTCATAAATTTTATGCATCACTCAACGCACCATACCTCAAACAACAAGAAGTGGAAGTCACACCTCTTGTGCCCCAGAATTGTGTTCTTTCTCACATGAGCTAAAGAAAACGTTTATTATAAGAGTGTTGAGTGGTGTTCCTTGCTCTTGTATTTTTCACTTAATATATCATTGCCCTAATCATTTTATCAATTCTTGCATAAGTAATGCCACCTATAGTCTCAGAAGTATACCATTTAGGCATACATGAAGAAAATGAATTTAAGACAATAGACATGTATACTGACACTACCCTAGACAGATCCTATTCCATTATTGTAGAGGATATATGAAAGAAAGTAGTGAAAAGACAACATGAAGCAGCTATCCTTTGGTGGCAGCCTCATAGCTACATAATTCTGATTCTAGTACTTTTTCATAATTAACTTGGATTAGTTGTTTGCAGCTCATGCTGCCTCCTCTCATACAACCTCTTATGGTGATTCCCTCTTTTGGGTAATGGTGAATATCAACATGGCTGTTTATGACTTCAACTTTTCCTTGGGACATGAGATCACCAGTAATGATATGAAATATTTTCTTTTTCCCTTTAGGACTTAGAGAAAGTGCGTCGAGATGGTGCATCCTCTAAAGAAGTGGAAAAAGCTGAAGCCAAGCTGAAGAAAGCTCACGATGAATACCGCACTCTTGTGGAAAAGTACAACAATATTCGTGAGGAGTTTGAGAAGAGAATGACAACATCTTGTATGGTATGTATTCTGCCTTCTCAAAGTTCATTATATCTTTGTACTTTGCAAGAATGTGGTATGTATTCTATCCTCCCAAATTTCAGTATATACCTATATTCTTGTTCTTTGCAAGAGTATAGGTGACACCAAGTGCAAAATCACAAAGTACCATATTTGACGGTTTATAAGACACAATTTTTTCCAAAAAAATGTCTCAGAAAATTGGTCGCAATATATGAGGGATAGGTGTACCAGATCTACTCATAATGTGTGGTAAGGTAGGAATGTGACTTACTTAATTTTACAATTGAAATCCAGCTCCATGTAATAATTTTATATGAGTACTTGCTGATTATTATAATGATAATTTTATTCTTCCCAGAAATTTCAGTCTGTAGAAGAGGCACACTTAGCACAAATGTTGCAGTTTGTGCAGACTTACATCAATGTGCTACAGAGTAATCATGAAGCTATGGGACAAGTTCACCGAGATCTTCTGAATCAGTATTCCAAGTACTCAGTTGAGAAACTGTTGGATATGTTTGCTCTTTCAAAGCATACTGGGTTAGAAAAACCAAGTAAGTTTTCAATTTGAGTGGTTTGCTTGTAATTTATGTTATATAGTATCTCATCCATTGGCTATATTACATTTGTATATTTTTTCTACAGATGCTATGGTTTTTGAGGAATCAGAATCCCTTGGGTCAGCCGTATCAGGACAACAGTCGCCAGAACCAGTTGATCAGTCCAAATCATCAGTAGAAGACACAGGGGGCAGTGGAGGAGGCTCTACTGGAAGCGTCCTAGCTGGAGGTTCTGTAGTCGTCACAAAGCCTGGTAGGAAGGAGAGTGGTATGAAGGTGTTGCGAGAGCGTGCCTCAATTTTTTCCATGTCCAGGGTTACCTCACGATCTTCATCGTCTTCTGCAGCAGATTCTGGTAGTCAAGTAGAGAGTGGGGGAAACACTAGCAGGGTTACTGTAAATACTTCTTCCTCTTCATGTAGCAGTAAATTCCTCAGCAGCTTCACACAGGACCACAGCAGCTCACCTGAGTTGAAAGCAAATTCATCTTCAGGAAATACTTCTGTTAAAGGCAACTTCACCTGTGCCACAAGCAACAACAAACCGTCCCGTCGGACCACCTCTCTGCTCAACCTGTTTGTGGCGTCCACTTCTGCTGCTGGTATGTGGCTGATCCTTGTGTCTTTGTGTTTCTGGCTCTGTGGCATCACGTAGCACTCTAAAGGTATTACTTTCTAGAACCTAGATAGGATTGTTTGTTCCCCTTGCCCTGTCAGAATATGCAGTGTAAAATATTTTCCTTTAATTATGTTTTTTTCCACCTGCAGGAAAATGTCATAAGTTAATACTTGAATTCATGTTTAAACTGAATGAGTGTTGTGCCTTTTAGGGATAAGCACAAAACAGATCCATTTTTTCCAGATGAAGTTATTGGTGCAGCATTACAGCAAGGAAAGAAACAAATTTATGATTTTCATATATATATACTGAACTGTTTATGAAACGGTAATTATTAACAACTAATACCTTATGCATGAAAAGGGAAAAGGGTACACACACACACACACACACACACACACACACACACACACACGCACACACAAACACACACGCACACACACACACACACTCAGTACCAAAATTTCTATAATTAGGTAACCCTTTGAATAGATTTGAATATATTTTTACCCAATGGCACTCATTTAACATCAGTTTACAGATCACAAACAAACAGTATTGAATGGTTGCATGTTTCCGAGGAAATTAATAGAATAATGACCATGTTAATGTACAGAAATACCATCATTTAATACACTGATGCCACTCCATTTCCAAACATTATAGGTGCATAGTATCTAATAATTGCACTTTCCATTACCACTTTCCAAAGTAGTTTTTATTATGTTAAAACTAGTTTTAGCCAGCCTTGACATAAATCAAGGCCATCTGTAAATGATGTGAGTGTTACATCATGATCAACAGTCCAGTCTTTTAGACCAGAGTCTTTGTTTTTGTTTTTCTCAAACAAACTATTTGCTCTAATAATGCAGCCAGATGTGAAGATCCAGAACTGGACGTGTAGACTTTCTAGCATGGATATCATCATACTCATATTTTGAGCACATGTTGGTGCATATAGGGAGCAGACGTCAAAACTACTTAAGACTGTGTTGCCTAAAATTGTCTAATCATGTGATAATTTTACTGCCACTTGCTGTCTTTATTTTCTCACAAATTGATATTACATTTTTTTCATTATATCTCAGCATATTCATTAATCATACCCACATTTTAGAATTTCTTTTCTTGACAATTTTTTTACCTGAATTAAAAATATATAATCTTTCAAATTATTCCTGTCACAAATTGTGGAGACATTCAAATAATGACACTGCTAAAGAAATGCCAGCAATGGGACATTTTTTGTAATGTTTCTGTAGTGAAAGTTGGCCAGAGAAGTTTAACTGACATAGATATGCCAAGAAGTGAAATAGTTGCTATTTGTATGAAATGTGCTTCAGTTCCACTGGGTCATCCTAGGAGTGTGTTTTAACTTGGAATCAGCATACAAGGGCTTTACAGTGAATTGTTTTGGAAAGTTATGCAGTTAAAAAAAAGTTATTTATTTTAATAATCTCATGAGTTGCTGCAAACAGTTTTACTATAACGTAACTTTGCTAATACTGCAAAGATAAATGACAGGTTTTGTAAACTGAGTGATTGTTTTAAGTTGTAACTTGAGAGAAAGAAAAGGAGTCTAGATGTTTTGCATCACATACAAGGAGAGTCCCATGAAGAACTTCAACATTTCAGTCATAATATTTAGCCTTGAAGTTCATTGAGGGTGGCATATTTGTATTTGCTGATGGTACACGTATGTAAACTACTCATGAAAATCCAGCACATGATGACATTTTGAAAAATGCTTTCATTACTAAGGGGGTAACTTGAATTTTGGATGAAAAAAATCTGGTGGAGATGGATTGAATTGTGGAGCAAGTAGCACTGTACTTTTCAATTTATAACATCTCCTTGTACCTATAATGGTTTATATCTAACCTTGATGGTAATTTTTTTAAAGATAGATTTTTTTTGTTGCAGCTCAATATTGGTTATTTTGATATGCAGTCATACCTCGGTTTATAAGCTTACCGTAATTTATTACGGAAATTTGCTCGCAAACCCAAAAACTTGTAAACCAAAACGAATACACACTGTAGTGCTGAAAACACAAAGATCACATACTAGAGCACAAAGGTAAACGGACACAAGCGCACGGGTGCAACCTCTGTGAGTTTATGACGCGAACTGAGACCCCATTCCCATCTTTTTCCACAATGAGTGCTCTCGTCTTGTGGCTGTCAAAGGGAACCCACACACGTCTTCAGCTTGTGCAAACAGGATGCTCATACACCATGTCACCACTCGTAAATCAAGGCATTTTTTGCAAAATTATTTTGCTTGTAAATCAAAATACTCCTAAAGTAAGGAACTCGTAAACCGAGGTATTGCAGTAAGTTAAACAGACAAGGCTTTGTTAACTCTAGCCTTGGTAAGATTTAACTAAGAATAATGTCTGTACTGCGCTGATTGGTCATTGAAATTGGCATCTTCCCAAGTTTATGATCACTAAGTTAGGGAAAGGGAAAATGCAGATTGCAGTACTGAAAAAGTTAAGACTCCAGAACAGCACCCTCAAAAGGCATCCAGAGTTGCTGCCATTTATTGCATTGTGAATTTGAAACACATAAAGAAAGTTTTGATGAAGAGGATCTATGACATACGATTTGTCATCATGATAGCAAAAGAAAACAACTTTGAATTCTGTAAAAGGTGAAATTGCAAGTCACAACAATAGAAAATAAGTGTAGCCATTAGGGGGTAGTTTAGCATGGACTGTTTATTTTTTTTTCTTCAAAATTTGATGAAATCAGTTTGAACTAATTAGAATTATAAAAAAAGTGCATTTGCAAAAGGAAGAGGGTGCATATATTTTTTTTTTGTCTGATGGTCATAGGAAACTATCACAAAGTTTTATGCAACATTCATGGTCCTTGAGAAGGCACTAAAGTCTTGTGATGCAATTGTCTAAAATTCATAAATATTTGAAAATCCAATATATGGGTGGATGACTTTTAAATGGATTCATTATCTTAATAAGCAAATACCTGTTGGCTGAATGGGAATTGTTCTGACAAATTTGTACACACATCTGTAATCAGCTTGTGTATATGAGCCCCACCTTGCCTTATGCAGAACATGCTATTACTCATGTACTCATGAGCAAGATGCTAAAAGAAATAAGTTGAAAAAGAAGGTAAAACTCAATGTGTTAGAGGCTTATCTGCTATGTTGAGTGAAGAAAACTGCAGCAAAATAAGTGTTTTTTAACCTGGTAGCAGCGAGGGGCCAAATATGTGGCTTTACCGCGTACCAACGACGGGCCAAATTCTTGCCATGACATAAACCCCCCAAAATATATATATATATATATATATATATATATATATATATATATATATATATATATATATATATATATATATATATATATATATATATATATTCATGCATTTGATCACAAATGCATTGATACATATAATATAATGGTTTGTGTGAGTGATGATTTTTTCTCATTAATTCGCTTAGAGGGGTCTTTAAGAAACATGATCGCCGCAGCTACCGGGTTAAGGGGCATTGTAAGCTTTGGAATTTTGAAGAAAATATGGGTGAAGTGTCAGAAAATAAGGCATTGTATTTTGAGGCACTATGGTTGAAGATAGTAATTATAGTGTTGTAACTTTACAGCACTGATGTAGATTTTTAAATCAGTTTAAAAATTCAGGTTTTGTGCAGCTGTCTTTAAACATTGGGGAATGGAAGAAAAGTTTCAGAAAGAAATGTCCAGGATATGGAAGGTTAATTTTGAAATGGAAAGATGCTAAAAATTAGTAAATGTATTTACTTCACAATGATAAATATAAAATGTACATTGTACAACTGAATCACGCCAGTAAGTACATCAGGCATGATATATGTCTGTAGGATAGGATATTTATGGGTCAGCAACATGAGTATCTTCAAACTTTCTTCAGAATTACTGTAGTTTTTTTTTTCTAAAAAGTCTTTAATTGCCCACAGAAGGATGAATTTCTTGGCATTTTAAAGAGACCAATATGTATCCTTTAAAGTTATGCCACAAATGTGTGTAAAATTAAGGCTCTAAGGATAGTTTATTAGAAAGTAAAACCATAAAACCTATATACTTTATATCTGATACATTATCAGCTTGAAAGAGAGTCATATAATTTCATTGATTTGCATCAAGAAGGCATTTGACACATATTTGTTTTGTTATTGTCATTTTTTTTTATTATGATTGACCTATGATTCTGGGGAAAATTTGGGTACATAAGTGTTAGTCGTGATCTTTTACCATTAAGTGATCAAGATCAGTCCGGGCAGAACACACTGCTGAAGGTTACAGCAAATGACCGTCCCTGGCTTGACTAATGTTACCTTTTGTTTGGGTTAACATGACCTTGCAGGTCGCAGTGAGCGCGAGTGGTCTGCTCCTCCCAGCTGTGACTCAGGTGGGGGGGAAGATAGCCAGGATGGGGATGTGGGTGAAAGAGGCACAGAGAGCCTGCCCCCATCTCCAGCTAAGGCTTCCCCAGCACGTGTGACTAGTGCCCCAACCAGCCCTACAGCAACAGATGATTCAAGCCTGGGTCGCACTGTATTCCGCTCATCAAAGTGTAGGGCTTACTAATTTCTTTTGTGGTTTCATGATTTATTTTATTTAGCTTTTTTGATTTGATAAGGTTAATTTGGCTTCCACAACAATATACCACCATCTAGGAATTTCCCAGCATGCATACTAATCTGCACTATTGTTCGTAATTCAATCACAGCATTCAGCAGATTTCTCATAAGTCATTTAATCTTCTCAACTCTCATGTTTATATGTGTTTGTGATTTTATATATAAATACATATGCATATATATATATATATATATATATATATATATATATATATATATATATATATATATATATATATATATATATATATATATATATATATATATATATATATATATATATATATATATATATATATATATATATATATATATATATATATATATATATATATATATATATATATATATATATATATATATATATATATATATATATATATATATATATATATATATATATATATATATATATATATATATATATATATATATATATATATATATATATATATATATATATATATATATATATATATATATATATATATATATATATATATATATATATATATATATATATATATATATATATAGGTATTTACACACACACACACACACACACACACACACTGTAGACCCTCTTTAAATCGGCACTCTATATTTCATATATTGCATAAATCAGACTCAGGGCTCCTGACACATATCTGTAAATTGTACCAAAATCCAGGATATTTGGTGCATGTTTAGACAGTGTCAAGATGAATGTTGTAAATCAGTTGAAAATAGGGTTTGTAGCTGAGAATTTGACGTGAGTCTGGACCTTGTCATTCCAAAACAAAGGCTGTCCTTCTTGGGGTCCCCCTGAACCTTTTGTGTATAGCAGGAGGAATGTTGCCGCTCATTGGTTTATTTTGTTTTTCAATTGTATAGACACAGGGAATAGTTAAATTAATTTTCAAATTCAACATTAATTTAGACTTGTTTGCTCTAGATTCAACTCATAACTTATTTACCTGACATCAGCTTTCCTGATGTGCAGGGCATGCCTCACTTTTCTGTTCCATGCTTTGTTTGCAACTGCTGCCCTTACTTGCGCCACTTCACCTTCGCTTCTCTTGCACAAGACTACTCCAGACTGGTATAAATTTATAATTTTATGGCCCTGCTCTACTCCAGCTCCCTTCTGGTGTCTTGGTCTCCTATGTAAGAATT
This sequence comes from Eriocheir sinensis, assembly GCF_024679095.1. NCBI lineage: Eukaryota > Metazoa > Arthropoda > Malacostraca > Decapoda > Varunidae > Eriocheir > Eriocheir sinensis. The sequence goes on along the minus strand of NC_066512.1, from coordinate 19,146,136 downwards.
AATCAGAATTGCTGTTAACTCAGAAACAGCTTTGCTTGGGTACACAAGTTTTTTTAATTCAGATTTTCAGCTACTTTGGATAAGGTCTCTGCCCAATTTGTCTGATTTAGGGAAGGTTTACTGTATATATATATATATATATATATATATATATATATATATATATATATATATATATATATATATATATATATATATATATATATATATATATATATACATACATACATACATACATATATACTCTTGGTAATATCTCACCAAGAATGTCTAATTGGTGTGTGAAAAATGCTGTTATCAGTGAGAGCTTTATTTCTGTGACATTTAAATGCATGATATAAGGGCTAATTGGTTGTTACCTGAGGACTTTCACCCAAGTATCCCCCTTGAAACAATCCCATCACTACATTTCTTATTTTGATGAAATAATAAGAATCCTAATGTATTTAATAAGAGTATATAAAAACTTACTCTAAAAACGTTAATGAGGTGTTTAGAATAATGGGTGTCTTCAAGCTTTTATATTAAGGCTACTATGGCACACCTACTGCTTGCAGAGTCCCTCAGTGGCTCCTCTTGCCATGCTTACTAACTTCTGTCAACAAATCATCAAACCTTACACATTACTAGTTGTAAAGTAACTACCACTCACCAGCATACACGCTACTTTAAATGACAGTGTGAGAATTTCTGTACTAGTGGGTGACATGGCCACGACCAAGGGCAAGAGATATGAGCAATGCATCAAACTACATCAGTGACTTGACCTACTTGTAAACACAGCAGTGAGTGGTACCAAAAATGCATAGTGGATGAGGGCCAACCTGCAAGAATGGTCATAATATGCAGATCAGACAAGTTCAGTGAATTCTCAGGATACTAATTGCTGTGTTTATATATTAGTCGAGTGACAAGCGACACATGATGCATTTTGGATAAAACAATTATCAGTGAAATATCCCTATTGTCTCATTTTTGGTCACGACCTGGTCATTCATAGGTGAGTTTTCACCTACTATGGTTTCAAGTGTTGTATGTACTGTTGTGTGATATTTTAGCTGCTATAGCCAGCACCTATAGGGGGTTGGCTTTGACAAGTTTGATGATGTGTTGATGGAAGTGGGTAAGCCAGGTGAGAGGGGCCAGTGTGGGGACGAGGTGAACGGTAGGTGTGCTATGGCAGTCCTCAAAATAATCATCACACCAAACACTATATTAATTCTAATAAGGTGAATTTTGTATTACGTGTGTTGATATAGTGATGATTCTTATTACTTAAGCAAAAAAAGTAGTAATTGAAGGGGTTCAAATGGTAAAAAATGGAAGAAACTCCTGGGGCATTGTCAATAACTATCCTTTGCCATGACCAGGGTGAAAGTCTGATGACACAGATAGAGACAAAAACTGTGTCCTGACGCTTCCTTCTCACATAACTGTTTTTCAAAAGTATGCAAACGTTACTGTAGAAACTTGGTATTTAACTTGCAGTTACTGTCGAATATATTTTATTGGATATTGTTGTCAGCAAGTTCTTACTGTGTGTGTGTGTGTGTGTGTGTGTGTGTGTATATATATATATATATATATATATATATATATATATATATATATATATATATATATATATATATATATATATATATATATATATATATATATATATATATATATATATATATATATATATACATATTTATCTTGAATATAATTTCATAAGGTGAAAATTCAAGTCCTTTTGATGGTATTTTTTGAATAATTTGAATTTTATGTTGAAAATCATAATTAATTATTGGCCATTCCAGATATGGCATTAAAATACTGTATCAGAAACCTTAGTTTTGGTAAATATGGGAAGTAATACATAGAATGGATGTGGGATAATCATGTAGCACTGGCCTGCTTTAGCTTGCTTTGCCTTTCACTCATTTTAAACTGATCCAGTAGTTTCTTGAGAAATATGCATTACAGTTGTTGAGGCCCAAGGTGTAAATGCTCTGTATTTTTTGGTATTGTTTTTGAAGGTTGCATAAAATCAAAATTATTTGATGGTATTATATGAGGATGAGCTTGGAACAACTGCATGGTTAGGCTTACTCTTCATTCTTATGCTCACATCATGATCCAACACTGCTGTATGGCTGGTTTTAATTAGAGTGTTTTTGACCCATTATTGATGTGTGACTGGTTTACATGATTGGGTTTTGTTAGTCAAGTGGAAGCTGAACTGAACTCAGAAAAGAAAAAAAATATCATTGATGATTAAATGGTGAACTCGACTGTCTTCCCATAGCTCTATCATCATCATATGAAAGGGATTCTTCATGCATTAGTCAGCTGATAGGACCTCATTAAATGCTGTGGTTATATACATGTCTGAAATATCAAAGTTAAGATCCATATCACTTTGTGAATGGTATTTAGGATGCAAGGCAACATACAAATCTTTGAATTATAATGTGAACATACACTCAATACACACACTCACTTTTTCTCTTTCAAATAATCATACAGGCATAAGAGGGTATGTCAATTGAATTTGTGATGCATGACTTTTTGAAGAATGTGTGAATGTATGAGGAGGGTTGAGATATTGAAACATCTGTGACAGAAGCAAAGATTACACCTTGGGTAAATGTTTATATCATAGTGATTTTCTACTCATTTAATCAATGAGATTATTGCTTCTTTCTTCATTATTTTTTGTGTTGTAACCCTGAACTACTGGAGCAGTTTTATGTGGATTGACTTTGAAACTGGGCATTTGGTTAAGCTTTCTTCACTTATTACACATAGCTCAACAAAGTTTGTTTGAGACTGAAAGTATTGAAAGAGCTGACATTGAGAAAGAAATTGTCTCATTGACTTCCAAAATTATATATCAAGGTCATTTCATAGCTTAATATGTCTTGGCAAATATACTGAGTATTGTTCATGGATGTTTTCATAGCTGTAGTTGTACCTTCAAACTGTTGAAAATTAGATTATTTAGAGGCAAAATATGAGTGAGTAGTATTACTCTGAATATTGCTACTTCAGTTGAAGATTTTCAAATGTATTCAACCTTTATAGTGAGAGGCCTTAGTAAATAGACAGTGATGTAATGTGTGAGGCAGTGTTCCCTGTGGTATCAGAACATCAGTTGTCTGTCGCACTCAGATAAGTAAATAGAACAAGATAGATTGATAAGTACATAGATAGACAAATTTGTTCTGCAACAGGGAAGATGATTACATGCATGATCACATTGTATGTGTGTATTCATGCAAAAAAGGAAAAAAATGTTTAATTTTTTGTCATTGCTTTTTTTAGAGAAAAGAATTCTCCCCCCCCCCCCCCCCCAAAAAAAAAAAAATAGTAGGCCACTAAGGTCTCTCTATATAGCAACTGTAAGTGGTGGATGTAATATCTACCAAAATTCAGTTAATGAAGCAAAAATTTGCATACATGGAAAATGCAGATCATCTTGGTGCAGGACTCCCTTGAGAGGTGTCAGCTACACTCTTTGACCACACTGTAGTCTGTTTTGCTCTGTCAGCATGAGTATTTTTACACTGCTTTTTGTAGCATTTCTTTGTGAGGCTTTTGTTCCTCACAGCTTCCAAGCATTTTTCCTCATGTACTGACCCTGCAAAAAAAAAAGTAAAAGAGCAAGCATCATTAATGCTTGAAATGAATCAGAACTGAGGCAGGCAAGGGAAGTGGTGTGCCACAGCATCTTACAACGACCTGGCTCAGCCAACCATAAAGACCATTAAAAAGTTGCTAAGATCAAAATTAATTGGTACCATACTCTCTGAGTATAGCCAATTTGAAAAGTTTGTAATTCAACAATTTTTTTGTCTAATAATTTTATTTAAAAAAGGCGATTTTGTGCTATAATTATAATAATACAAGTGTGACCACTGCTAAATCTCATTCATCCCATGGAGATTGCAAACTACAGGGTCTCTTGATGTTGTTTTATAAATTTTGGTATGAAAATGTCAATAAAATCTGTGGTAGGCTGTTTAAAACCTTGGGGAAACACATCCCTCTTTTCATATTGAAACCAGTGTATGTTTTACGTGACTTCACACATTGCACGGTTTTCATGAATTGCATCCCACGTGTGACGAGACCCTAGTATACTGGATGATATTTTAATACTTCATTATAGATATACATAATCCCTTTGATATCCAGAGGCAGTTTATTCACTCTAAATATTGCTTAATTTGAAATGTTCAAAGTTTGCTATGGTACTAGGTACAGAAAGATCCTTTCATATTTGCTAGATAAATATTTACAAATCCACATGTCTTAGGTAGACTTTAAAATTGCATATAACAAATTACTTAATCATGTGACCTTGATAGATACTCATTGAAAAGTTGTCAATTGTAGATGCAAAGCAGCTGAGCTATGTGTTCATGGCCATACTTCAATGGCAATAACCTTGAGCACAGTCTTTTCTTTCAGTAACGTTACCAGGAGGGACACCAGTGTTATCCTTTGGTGGGTACAACCCGTGCTATCTAAAATTTACAGGCTTATTTGTATGTGAATTGTGGCAACAACTGTTGGAGATTACTTGAGGTCACCTAAAGTATACCTTTGATCAAGGTGTCATTTGGTGACAATGAATTTTTTTTCAAGCAGAAAATTCTCAGAGCAGTGACCTTCAGCTTTCTTCAGCATCTCTTGCCATCTATTTTCTCTGGTATTAGAAGTGCCAATCTTGCCAGTAAAAGCTTTTAGATGTGGCATCCTGTGTAGTACAGAGGACACACTTATGTCCCCTTTGGGTCATTGCTTGTCGTTCATCATGCCTATACCTTATGTTGCTGCTCGTGATTGCCACAGAGCTTACCCAGACACAAGGTCAGTCCTATGGACCAAGCTTTACAGTTTACACACTTCTATCAATTATAGATAAGTAGTACAATTTAAGATTTAAGATTCTTGTTTTTGCTGTATTAGTAAAATTGCAATTGCTAATCTTTGGTTTCAGTATGTAATGTTCAGTGTTACTCTGAAATTCTCTTGCCATGATTCTGTAAATTTGTAAGTACTTAAGACATTTAGAAAAAATGAAGTATATTTCACACTAATAGGTCCATAGTGTGGTTTGCTAGTAAATCCTAAGTGATTGCAGAGCTTTGTTTAGTATTTGAAAAATTCTTAGTAAGTGTATTTAGTCAAGGTAATGATTTTATGTCAGTTCCCCATGCAGAAGAAAATTCTGCAATCTTGTGAAATTTTGCTTGCTTGCTACATCTGAACTTGTTTCTTGGAACATTCTCAAGTATATAAAGTTAATATTCAAGATTGTGATAGCAGTGTCTCTATCATGTATCACCTTATGTGTAAATGTTTTCTTCATGTTCTTTGGTTAAAATTTAAAGGGTTGTTTTTATGCAACTTTTTATAAATTATAGACTACATGTATTTAGTTAACGTGGTACATATACTTTTTATTCTCTGTGTGCATTACAATAATATTCCTGGTGTTTGACTGGTATTGGCTACACTGAATTATATATTGTGATAAAACTCATGTGACTGAAAACCTCAAAATTACTAACAGTTATTATAATTTATTTTTCAGCCTATAGTTATCATTAATATTTGATAAAATATAAATTTGAAAGTAGGTTGTAAAAGACAAAATTTTGGGGAATAATTTCAATCTTGTAAACTTTTTTTCTTTCCAGGATTAGTTTTTTTATTCACAGTTGCTAACAGTTTATTATTGAGCTCATTTATTTTATATTTATTTATTTATTATTTGTTTATATTTTTCCAAGGATTTACATTTTATCATGCATTCCTTGCATGCTAATGAAAATAATGAAACAGCAATGTGATGAATAATCAGTATGTAGGATATATATTCTTTATAGATATTCATGTGGGTGTTATAATTTTTTCATTTTCATATATATAACATGTGTTGCTATTTACTTATCTTTGTTTGTCCAGTATCTGTTTGCCTATCCAGTCGTCTATTTGTTATCTAAATCATTATTTATATTTGTAAATTGATATCTGTTCCCTTTTAGAATTTTTATTTTTATTTTTAAATGACTTATTCTTTGCTTTACTAATCTGTGAGCACCACTCCTTGATGAATACTTATCCTTAAAATTTCAGTCCTTCAAAGCTGCAAACAATTAAATATTTGTGAAGTTTTCTGATATTTGTAGCTCTCAGAAAATAACATTACTGGTGGCATGGTATGTGGTTTGTTTTTTCATGAGAGGATTTGCTTGTCTTCCCATTTCCATTTTTTGTTCTGGCTTTGAAAGGCTCCATACATGCTTGTGTGTGTCAACCTTGCTCCCCTAATGGCAGCTCTTAATCAAATCACTGTAAGGAGGCAGGGGGACATTTTTTTACAGCCACATGCCTTAACTGGCACCAACCCCTTTAATGCAAAGGATATGAGACTTGCAAACAGTTCCATGAGCTAAGACTTTACCAGTTATTATTATTGATTTATATACCTATGCTCTTGAAATGCATGCTAGTCACTGACATTGATTTATAGATTTCAGTTATTGTTCCCAAAAGTTTTTAGTAACTGTCATTGTTCACCAGTCAGTTTGATTCCATTACATAGATAAGAAGCTGTTTAGTTCAGCAGTGAGCATTATGTAAAATTGTGTGGTTAATGTCATTAATATTATGTATGGTCAATATAGGTAATGAATAGTAACATGGTTTACATAAATTTCTGTGAACCAAAATATATAGCAATACTAAAGGGTACTTCTGCATGGAGTTGCATAATTCCTATTACAGAAAAAGTGAATATTGGTATATATGATATATGTATGCACGTACACATTGTTTTGGTATATAGTATTATTATTTACATATACACCTTAATCAAAAGATTATTCCTATTTTCAAAGCAAGTTTTAACTATTGTCTTTGATAACATTCAATTATTTCTACTTGAATAGTACAAAAGTCAAGGTGAGCTAAACAGAAGTGTTAGTCCCTGAATCATGTGATTCCATTGTACAATGTGTGCGACCATGTGCAATTTGTTGAAAAAACAGGATATATTTCTTAATGGTTTCACTATATGATTTCAGAAATGTGTAACTGCTGAATAGGAATTAGGTAAAGCCATGAAGGTGTCTTTTGTTTTAAAAGACAAATAGGTATTAGGCAAAATCTTGAAGATATCTTTTGGGTTGTGAATCATCAAAGATTGCTTGAAGAAACATTTTGGAAGAGTTAACTTAGTAGATGTTTTACTGCCATTAAGTATTCTTGTAGATATGTATTCGTTGGTCCATACAGTACCTGAATATCTTGCTTTTAAGGCAAGGTGCTGTCAGTCAACTAGATAGGAACATTCATATTTTGTTGATTTTACATAAACCATTTATAGGCTGTATGGGGTTGCATGAAAAAACCTATGGCTAATTTGATGGAATTTGGCTGGAAAGTTTTCAAGAAAAAGAAGATAGGATGAAAATTATTAAAAAGGAAGTGCACTTAAATAGAAACAGAGAGCTTGGTGTTGTCTGGTGTCAGTCATATATGGTCACTTTTGTACTAAGCCCACAGCTATGATTTAATGTAGTAGGATAATGTTATTATCCCAGTGATAAAGATTATAACTATGAGATAGAGTGTAAAGAGTTATTAGGAGAGTCAAGTTGAGTATGGCTCAGAATATGATCCTGAAACAGAGGTGAAACAGTGAAACTAGCAGACATTGTTACCAGTGGAGACACTGTTGGCAAGTGTGGAGGAGCGCTCTTGTAAGAAAGCCTTGCATGAGGTGGGGAGGGAATGGGAGCTGTGGTACTACAGCCGAACGCTTTGTTTACATCAGCGGGGAGCTGCAGTAAAGAAGGGGGTTGTGGACTCGCTCAACACGAGTATATGGCGTTGTCAATACTTGTGCAGAAGGACAAAGATTTGGATCTTCAAGTCCCTTGTGCTCTCTGTCTTACTCTATGGCTGTGAGACATGGACACTAAATGGGGACTTGGAAAGGTGGATTGATGCCTTTGGTAATAAATGGCTTCGCAGAATCATGGAATATCGCTGAAATGACTTTTTGTCAAATTGGCGACTGCGCCATGAGACTGATTGCATAGTTTGTCAACGCCAACTCCGGCTATTCGGGCACGTGGCATGTTACCCTGAAGCTGATCCTGCTCATCGGGTTGTCTTTGTAAGAGACAATCCTGAGTGGAGGAGGCCAAGGGGACACCCACGGAGTTCGTGGCTTAAGCAAATCGATAGATCGTACCAGGAGGTACTCAGGATGGGAATGGGGCCTGCATGGAGACTCACCTGGAGGGACCCATGGACTCGGTATTGTTGGGCGAGCGAGGCAATGTGCCCCCCGGCGTATGCCCCCATTGATTGACTGATTGATATTGTGTTGCAGTCTTAGCACATTCTCTCTTTATACTTAATGTCCATCAAATGAAAGTTCTATCTCTACCTTTATTTTCTTTATTTATATGTACAATACCCTCTCGAGTTTCGTGCTATCCGAGTTTCGCAATCCATGAGTATTGCAGTTAGTCCTAAATTCTTACCATCCCGACTTTCATGCATTATCACCCCGAGTTTCACGCTGCTTTGACACGTACGGGTCACGTCTACTTACCATCGGCATCACACACTATCTTTAAAGGTAGTATCACACTGGACGATTTCCTCCAAACACTGTGGCTATGGCGAGAGAGAGAGAGAGAGAGAACGGGTCGTTTTGAAGCTGCAGTTGAAGGCCTTAAGGTTGGCTGACAGTTCTGAAAACAAGCTTGTGATTTGCTGGGAGTCCGATGACATCATCGCCTTCACTGCCTCAAGGCAGTATCACAATGGCCGTTTTTGTCCAACTGTTGGGGCTACGGGCAACGCCAATACGCCCAACTGAGAGTGAGTTCACGGTTATCCGTAAGTTGGTGTCACACTGGGCTTTTTTCTTCACACCACGTTGGTGCCACCTAGGGCAACCAGCAACTGCAAATTTTCCTGGTGTGCATCACACACGGCCAAGGTAAGTTGCCTGTATCCACATCCACAACGTAAACAAAGCACTTGCCCTGTATCAACATGGCGTCATCTGCTAAATTAAGGGCTCTCACGGCCGTTCTGCTATTACCCAAGTTATGGACTTGTTGCTGCAGTTAAATGGAAGGATGAAACAATTGTGTGTGTGGCATGCCTGTGGTTCCTCCATGCCAGTTCTCATTGTCACCACTGCGCGTGGGCGGCCAACCAACCCATCTTGACTCAACCACATAAACACATGGATTGAATAACAACAACCACACACCCACACACGCACGCACACACCAGACTCATTAGGAACCATTGCAGATGTTTCTGACAAACAGAAATGACATCACCATTTCTTGAGTGTGTTAGAATGTATTTGGTGAGTGGCTCACATGAACCAAACCTAGCTCTTGGCAAGAAGAGAGCAGTTGTCTTTAACACTGCTCTCTTCTTGCCGTTGGGTATGTTTGGTTTGTGTGAACCACTCACCGAATAAGTTCTAACTCTAGGAAATGGCGAAGCCATTTTTGTTTGTGAGAAACATCTGCCATAGTTCATGATGAGTCTGGTGTGTGCGTGGATGTGTGTGTGTGTGTGTGTCTTTGTTGTTACAGGTAACTCTCGATTTACGCGAGTTTGTTTTACACGTTTTTGAAATAGCGCGGGGTCCAAAATCCAAATAAATGTTTAATTTACATGTTTTTTCCACTTATACGCGATATTTTATAGAGTGGCCACCATATATCTCACGCAACTGGACTCACACGGCGCCGCGGCCACACAGCTGAGCTCAGTTCTTCCCGCGCGCCACTTGAACAACAATACGGTACTCACACTGCCACGCTACTCAATGATAGGGGTGGGCAGGTAACGGTATCAGTACCGGTACTAACGGTGCCAGCCATACGGTACGGTACCGGTACCAATACTAGCCAGGCGGTCATGCTGTCCCTCATTTCTTTCTCTGACTATTGAGGCTGAGACTGAGTGCCTGATTGGATATCTCGGTGATATGGATATTCTCTCTCTCTCTCTCTCTCTCTCTCTCTCTCTCTCTCTCCACTGAATGTATAACGTGCACCTTTTTCACATAAAAAATGCCTGAAAGTTTAGCCCTGCGTGTTATACACCGAATGTACAAATTTTTAATGTTTTTTTTCTTCTTTGGTGTGTTTTTAAGGGTCTGTGTTTCGTCTTGTCCAATAACAATGGCAAACTTACCTTTATTATTGTTAATGATCCTTCATAGTCCATAGCTGTCTTATAATATGTTACCATAGAATACAGGGCGATCAAATAACTACTATACAAAAATTAAATCGGTGGAGGATCGCCCATGCCTTGCTGTAATCCCGTTTTCCCTTCGGGCGCCATTTGTATGATCTTGATCTTGATGTCACAGCTGGCTTACGATTGTATGACTAAGGAGCAGTACAAGCTACATAAAAGAATCATATTAGAAAAAAATATCCATGTGTTCATTATTAATTATTAATATTAGTGAGAATAATGGGGTAAATATGATCTCAGAAACTGTACATCATGAGTCTTGTACGAGGAGTTATTTCACGCCCGGCTGCCATTTGCATTGTTTACAAACCACACAACCACACCCACACAACAAACAGCTGCATGCCGCGTGTCACCAGAACCGCGTGAATAGTGTCTTGCCTAGTTATCTGTCATAACCTACGAGTGACTGTGAGAATAATATGCTTATTATGATCTCAGAAGCTGTACATAATCAGTATGTACGAGAAGATATTTCTCGCAGCACCAGCCCGGCCGCCATTTGCATTGTTTGAAAATCACACAACTACACCCAAACAACAAACGGCTGCATGCCGTGTGTCACCAGAACCGTGTGAATTGTGGCTTGCCTAGTTGTCTGTCATAACCTACGAGTGATGGTGAGAATAATATGCTTATTATGATATCAGAAGCTGTGCATCATCAGTATGTTTACGGGGATGTATTTCTCACAACACCAGCCTGGCCGCCATTTTCATTGCTTTACTCAAGGACACTTGTCAATTCAAGCAGTAAAGATTACACCAAAAATATATAAATTTCGGGAAACTGTACATTGTCAATGTTCTTTAACCTGTACATATTTCTGAGCATTTTAAGAACTTTTTGTTTTCAAAATTGTTGTCTTAAAGTTTGGGGTGCGCGTTATACGCCACAAAATACGGTATTTATTTTTCGACCTCTTCAAGGATGCAATACTCGTGTAAATCGAGAGTTACCTGTACTTGACCCCCGTGTTTATGTGGTCGGAGTCTAGATGGGTGGGTTGGCCGCTCACGCGCAATGGTGACAATGAGAACTGACATGGAGGAACCACAGACACACCACACCCACAACAGCTTCTTCCTGCCATTTAACTGATGCAACAAGTCCATAACTTGGGTAATGGCAGCACAAGCCGCGACAGCCCTTACTTTAGCAGATGACGCTATGATGATACAGGGCAAGTGCTTTGTTTACATTGTGGATGTGGATCTGGGCAACCAACATTGGCCATGTGTGACGCACACCTGGAAAAGTTGGATTTGCCGATTGCCCTAGGTGGCACCAATGTGGTGGGAAGAAAGACGCTCAGCATGACACCAGATTACGGACAACCGACAACTCGCTCCCGGATGGGCACACGGGTGTTGCCAGTAGCCACAATGGTTAGAGGAAAACGGCCAGTGTGACACTGCCCCAAGGCAGCGAGGCCGCTGACCGGGTTAGCGCTGGCGTTGACGTCATCGGACTCCCAGCAAATCACAAGCGTGTTTTCAGAGCTCAGCCAATCATAAGGCTTCATCTGTGGCTTTAAAAAGACCCGTTCTCTCTTCCTGTTTTCTTCCTTTTTCCAAGGTACGTATTTTGAGATAACAAGGGAGTAAAGGAGGGAAAAAAATGTGAACTCTGGGGGTCAGCATGAGCCAGTTATAATAGCGCCACTATAAACAGTTGCCTGCGCAATGACGGGCTCGGGGCCGACCATCATGCCCAGGTGGATAGTCTACCGGCGCCGTAGCCCACATGAAAAAGAAAAAAGAAAAAAAAGGGTCGGAACAGATAAGCGCTTTTTCAGTGTTTTCATTACATCGAGTTTCGCGATCCTCGAGTTTAGCGCTATACCTTCGGAACGAAGCGAGCGCGAAACTCGAGAGGGTACTGTATTTATCTCTTCACTAATGTGATATCTCCCATTTATATGCTATTCTTCCCCTTTCTCACTCCTTTATTTCTTATGCCCAATACAATCCCATACTGATTGTCATCACAATATATAGGGGTAAGGACTTAATAACCTAAAACTAGGGTATAAACTGGGGCCTAATGGTGAAGTGGAGGCGTTCTAAGCACCTTGTCCATTATCTAGTACGGTGCTTGAATTTTGGTGCCTTTTGTTCCTCCCCCAGCTTGCCTTGTTCTGTTGTTGCCAGGATGTCTTCATTTACAACTTTTCCAGCTTCTGACTATTTTACCATTTTTTAACTTCTTTTTGCTTCTGTGTTGGCATTCCCCAATCCCTTTGGTCTAACCTATCAGACAGTAAGCTTTATCCAGTCATCAATCTCTGGTCAGACCCTCTCACAAGAACAGATGGTGGGAGACTGCACTCACACATTTACATATGGGCCATAGGTACCACACTCACTCCCATCTCATAATGCACTCTCCCCTGCCCCTTTGTCTGACCTGTATTATCTATGCTCACTACATTCTCCTGTCTTGCCATTTTTATGTTACTACCCGAGCTGCTGCTTTTTCTCATTTGGCTTAGCTTTTCATCATCACTGTCGCCATGATGTCTTTGCAAAACACACTCCTTGGATATTGTATTATTTTCTTCTTTCAGCAAATCCACTTGCTCCATTTGATATGAGTGTCTTGTTATTGCTTACAGATTTCTTTTTTTCCCTATTACCATATCATCCTACCACACGTTGCTGTGTCAATTTCTTCTACCTTACCATACTGCCATATGAACTTTGATATTGTTAATTTTTATTAACTTACTCTAAGACCCTAGCCTTCTGTCCAATCAATTTTACACAGACCTTTGCCTTTTCTTCTGCTTTTTTCCCTCTCCTGATTCTCATGGTTTGTGTGAATATTTCCCCAACAATCTGGAATTATAGTTGTGGTAACATGTAATAGTTATGAATATGAAAATGCAGAAATTTATATTTTTTGGTGTTGTCTGTAAAGAAATGCATTGTACATAAGTAATACAGGATTTCCTCAATAGGAATACACACACACACACACACACACATATATATATATATATATATATATATATATATATATATATATATATATATATATATATATATATATATATATATATATATATATATATATATATATTTACACACACACACACACACACACACACACACAAGTATATATATTCCTTGTGTATATTTATGTATGTGCCCTTGTGCTCACATACATATCCAATGCATGCGCACATGCTTGTATGCATGTGTGCATGCATGCTTTTATGCATGTCATTTAAGTTTGTAAGAATTTTTTGTTGAATGATGTTTTAATGTTTGGTGAGTTTGAATTTGTTTAAGAAGTTTACACAGTCGGCCCCTCAACCCATAAAACTGTGTATTTTATTATTTTGTATTTAAGCTTAAGATAAAGAGATATTAAGTTTAAATGCATACTGTTATTTTTTATTAATGTATGATATATATTCATGATGTGCCATAGTTCATGCTGCAGAATCATAATCTGAAGGCATTATATAATAAAGATTAGTTGTGCAACAAAGGTTGTGTCAGTCAGTTATGTTGGCTTACACGTTCAGAGGAAGGTGACAAATTGTCCGTGAACTCAAAACAGCTGTGTGTCTAGACTAATTACGGGAACCTAACTGATTTCATGCCTTCGTAATATGATTCACATTATAATTATAGGCTAACTGGAAGCCTTCAAATTAAAAATCAATAGAATTTCAAGTCATGCATTTACAATCATGATTACTACATTTACCTAAATAGATAATTTATAAGTTATCTTTTCTACATGAAAATGTTTAAGGATTCCTTGATGTAGTGTATCTCATGCCATATCTTGACTCATAACGATTTTGTGTTGAAGGACAAATTTTTCAAGGATATAGTGGTTCATATAATGATGTGTATTAATTCAATAATGTCAGGTCTGTCAGACATACCTAACACAATAAGATTATTTTTTCCAAAAATTTTACAGGATTTTTGCATAGGTACACTTTCACGTAACTGATCCTCTGTACTGCTTTGCAAAGCTGCTTGTATGCATGTGCTGCATGTTGATGCTTTTTAGATTTGTTGTTGTTAATAACAAAAAATCCATCCATTTGACTAAACCTAATTTTGGATGAATTGCATGTGCTTGAAAGCTTTTATTAATTAAATTAGAAAAAAAATAACCCATTTGTCAACATCAATTACCAAGATTATTTTAATAGTACTGAAATTTTGATAAATAGTGTCTCAGGGTAAGTTTAGTGACCTTTGATCAGTAGAAAGTGCAGTGAAATAATGCTGGGGAATAATTCTCTTGTTTATATGATCCATGAAGCTTCAATATAATATACAGAGTTATGAGTACAGTGGAAATGGAAGGATTGAATACAATCAAAAAGCCTATGAGAATATTCATAATGATGACAGCAACCTGTAATTTGGTGGAACAAGTAAATAGTAATCAGCCTGAAACTAAAAACAGCATCATTATCATATAAAAATTTCAATAATTATTAATGTGAATCGACACCATAGCTAAGAGCTATGCAAATACAATATCCATATAATTAGTCTGTATCTATAACTACACTTAGTGCCACACTGCCAGCCAGATAATGAGCAGTCTGTGTGTGCATTGATATGAATTTTTTTAAAGATGCAGTAGTTTCACCTATTCAATGCATCAGAGGAAGAAAACAAACCTGTGCTGGACACCCATAAATACATATGTTCACACTGCCTCACAGTGCCCACCACCAGTTGTTCTTAGCACTGTAAAAACTAACCCATATATCTTGGGTAGTCACATCATTGTGCTTTGGTGCTGTTTTTTGTCTATAAAGTTATTTGGGGATTTTCAGTCTCTCTCTCTCTCTCTCTCTCTCTCTCTCTCTCTCTCTCTCTCTCTCTCTCTCTCTCTCTCTCTCTCTCTCTCTCTCTCTCTCTCTCTCTCTCTCTCTCTCTCTCTCTCTCTCTCTCTCTCTCTCTCTCTCTCTCTCTCTCTCTCTCTCTCTCTCTCTCTCTCTCTCTCTCTCTCTCTCTCTCTCTCTCTCTCTCTCTCTCTCTCTCTCTCTCTCTCTCTCTCTCTCTCTCTCTCTCTCTCTCTCTCTCTCTCTCTCTCTCTCTCTCTCTCTCCTCTCTCTCTCTCTCTCTCTCTCTCTCTCTCTCTCTCTCTCTCTCTCTCTCTCTCTCTCTCTCTCTCTCTCTCTCTCTCTCTCTCTCTCTCTCTCTCTCTCTCTCTCTCTCTCAAGTAGTTCTTCATGGTGTAGTTATTAGTGCATCTAACTTTGAATATAAAGGTTCTAGCTTGAGTTTAGGCAGGCACAAACAGGGCTTAAGGAATTGTACTTAGTTGTTCATCCTTCATAGTAGAATTACTAGTAAATAAATGGATGCCTGATGATGGTGAACTATAGCAGTCAGGATATTAGTTACACTTGTGTTGTGCCATAAAGCAAGAGGTTTTATTTCATTGCTTGATCCATCAGTAGTGAGCATTGGCAAAACAGCTTAGCATACTTTCAGTGTATTTTTGCTTTATTGATAATGAATAGAGAAGGATTGTAAGTTCAAGCAAATGAATTATTATATTGTAACTGAGAAGAGTTTTTCTACTCTTGACTTTTTCAACAGAGAGCAAAAATAATGCATTTTGTCCCCATTTCATTTCTCAGTTAGTAACAAATTGACCTAGTACCATACAGTCTTTGTTGCCTGATATACAAAATCTATCTCTTAGATCAGTTCAGTGAATGCACGCCTGAATTTACAGGTCCTGTATTCTTTGTGATTATGTTGCAAGACTTTAAAGCACAATTTTTCCTTTTTATCCCAAAATTGTTGTCCAGCAGTAACTGGACATTCATGAGACAAAGTAGGAATTTTAAAGGTGTCATCATTAATGAAACTTATACTTTTATATTCAGTCAGTAAAACTGAACATTGATTTTTCATAGGAAATGTTACATAAAACTAAAAAAAAAAAATAATAATAATAATTACATTGGCAAATCTGGGGACATTGTCATTACAAACGCTGGCACCATACTTTTAACATCACTTGTCATCAGGGAAAGGGAATCTCAAAATCTATTAAATTTAAGTGTGAGCACCTTGCAGAAAGACCTGTACTATTTCAGGTGAATTTGATTTAGGAATTTATCTTGAGAGAAGCTGAAGGCAAACATTTTCCCCTTTTTATATGATTTCCTTAAAAAAGCTGTAGTGATGCTGAGATTTTACAGCACTTGACTGTTAAGGAATAACTAATATTGTACTTAGTCTCTCTCTCTCTCTCTCTCTCTCTCTCTCTCTCTCTCTCTCTCTCTCTCTCTCTCTCTCTCTCTCTCTCTCCTCTCCTCTCCTCTCCTCTCCTCCTCTCCTCTCCTCCTCTCTCTCTCTCTCTCTCTCTCTCTCTCTCTCTCTCTCTCTCTCTCTCCATCCCCCCTCCCCTCCACATACACACACAAGCCCCCTCATGAGTCGTGTGGTGATGTGATGTTATTTATGTCCGTCTGCTGAATTGCTGTGTGCTTTGTAATGCTGTTGTGTTGAAGCTGTAGTGTGCCCCATTATCTTTCCTAAAAAGAATTCAACCATTAGGAAGTAGAAAAAATGGTTTATGAATCTAGTGTATCAGTCATTTAAAGTTAAATATCTTTTAATTAATTATTATATATACAGAATTTAAGCTGTTGTCATGTTTTCCCATCCCTTTGTCTAATGCCAAACCAATTTTTCTTAAAATCTTGGTTACTCTTTGTTCCCATTGCCTTTGCCTTTTAGCCATGCCTCAGATTATCTTTTTAGAAATATAAAAAGTTATACTTGTATCCTTTAAAGGATTGTGTCATTATTAGCTGCCAGTCATTCCCCCCATGCTGTTTTATCTCTTTACCAGTGGGCCCTTTTTTGCCCATCTGCTGTGTGTGTGTGTGTGTGTGTGTGTGTGTGTGTGTGTGTGTGTGTGTGTGTTCATGTTTTGTGTACACATGAAGTTATGAAGTTACTTTTTCATGCTAAAGTTGTTATATAATTACATATGTAACATATTGAAATCCATGATAGTGCCAGGCCCCTGTTTCTGTTTTTATAAGAAATGAATAGTTTAATTAAATACCTTGAAAAATTTGTATTCATAAGATAATTGGGAAGAAATGGAATATTTTGCATTTCCTGTCTTAAGGTTAAAGTAAAATTGATGAATTCATTCCATCATTTTGTTTCTAAGTGTCATATTCTTTTGATTATGAAGAACATTTTAGAGTTCAGTGGACATCCTTATATCAGACTTTAGAGGTCATGAAATCACATCACTCTACTTATTAATCTTGCATATGAAGTATATTGTTTCATTCATGTCACCGTCCCCTTAAACACAATTTACAGTAATGCTCTAAATGCTCTCCAGTATTAAGTACTGTGGCATTTGAATGTTTTTGTATGCTCTGCTGATTTCATTGAGGCTAAGAGAAAATCTTTAATCATGATATATTATCTTGTTGGAAGGATTTTTGCTAACCAATCATAATTAACAACTATAGCTGCTGACCCGTGCTATTGTTTCATTTTATAAAAAAAATGCGTGTATTACATTGTCTAAAGTAACTGTCATATTCAAGTATTCTCATTATTTCATTCACTTGCAGGGTTCCTGAGAAGTAGAAGAGACAGAAAAAATAAGGAGAAGAAAGTGAAGAAAAAGAAAGATGCAGACTCATCAAGTAATAAGGAGGAGAAATCTGACAAGTAAATATATAACTCTTATTGCTTAACTTTGTTTTCATCCTTGCATTTATAGTTTCACATTGATTGTCAAGAAATGCAATATTTTGGGATTGAAACTTGATTTACACACACATTATTTGTGAATGTGGGTGAATATTATTGATGTGCTCAGGTGAAGCATATGTCACCAGGAACCTTTAGATGTTGTGTGCATCCTTTATTAAAATGTAATGCAAATCTTGAAATAGCTTTTTCTAGTTACTCTATTGTTTGGCCACTTAGCAGCACAAGACAACAGTAAACAAATATGTTAGGTGTACATGCAGCCACCTATAATCGGTTCCACGAGAGCTGGCAGAGATTTTCCTCCAGGGGTGGACTCGCGAACTTGCCGTCATTGCTTGAGTGACGATCTCCGCACTGTTTCTTACAAGAAACAGTGCGCACTGTTTCGTACAAGATCTAAGCTGCGGCAGTTTTGTTTGCCATGACATAGCCTACTATCTCACTCTCTGCTACCTCTTAAAATCAACACTATTGGTATATAAATGTAGTTATTCTTATAATTGCTCTTCCTTATGGCTATTTATTAGTTTATTAGTTTATTAGTTTATTAGTTTATTACCCAATGTTTCCGTTATGACTCCGTAGCATCACTACACATTATGACTAAGCCAGGCCTAAAAATATACCAAAAAATCTTACAATAAATGAGTTAATTAGACTGTAGCCTAGCACTTTGTAGTAGTAAAAAGTAGTAAAAAAAGTCTAGCCTCAACAGTCGCTTCAGTCGCTGGACATTGTCCGTTTATGTGCAGTTCTGACTTAGTTTTGTTATGAATGTCGTTCCAGATTAACACTCGTGCACGATGACGCGTTTAGCATCATCAAAGGGTAAAAGGTCCTGGCGCACGATGACACAGAATACGTCATAAAAGTTCAAAAAATTGATTAAAAAATAAGTTTTCGGTGAAAGTGCGTCAAATTTGGGAGCTTCATTTGTTGGTATAAGTTTCTTAATGGTAACATATGGCAACCTTTCTAAGGAACGTAGATGAGGAGCTTTGAGCGATTTTTATTTGTTAGCCTACTCTGACGGGAGAGGAAAAAAATACAGTTTTCTCGGTGTAACTCGGGAACTAATAGGCCTATGAGGATTTTGAGGATACCATAAGAATCCTCACTTTGTTCCAATACCCAGATTTGCCCAGGCATGTGTCCAGCAACCACTGGACATAGCAGGAGCACATATTTTTAGCCCGGACTTCTATTTCAGTTTTTGAACTTCAACACTTTAAACAAACAGCTGTCTGTTTGTGGCAGGATATTTGAAATGTCGACTCATTGCTTAACCTAGCATTACTAATATTATTGGTCTGGTCGTAAGTGTGACTGGTCAAAAGTTACATATGTTGTAACTCTAGGACTATCTGTTTTTATATACAGTAATCCCTCGTCTATCGCGGGGGTTAGCTTCCAGAACCCCCCGCGATAGGCGAAAATCCGCGGAGTAGCGACCTTATATTTTTTTATTGTTTATATATATTTTAAGGCTTTATAATCATACTATAATTCTTGTTTCGACTTTCGACATTTGCTTTGTAAATACGAACTTCGCGCAGTAATTAATTTGGCGGAGCGGAAGAATACTCAGAGAAAGGACAATATGAGTGTAGCTCACTTCTTTTATATCACAATTAGGTAAACACGGAAAGGGAAAGGGAGGAGAGGGACAAAGTGAGTCATGAAAAAAAAATACCTATAGAGGATGTAAGAAGGGAGAACAAAGAAAAGTAATGGAGGGAACAGGGAGAGATAAAGAGGATGAAAACAAGGAGAAGGGTGTGGGTAAGGAGGGACAGTGGGGAGAGTCATGTCAGGTCCTGAGGGAGAGTCAGGTGAGGTCCTGAGGGAGAGTCAGGTAAGGGCTTCGGTCAAGACATGACCTAACTCACTTCTGCCCCTCCCTCCCTACACCTTTTCCATTTCACCTTCTGTGTGTGTGTGTGTGTGTGTGTGTGTGTGTGTGTGTGTGTGTGTGTGTGTGTGTGTTTACCTAGTTGTAAACACACACATACACACACAGAAGGGGAAATGAGAAAGGAGTGACAGAAGGGACTCAGGTCAGGGCTTTGGTCAGGACATGACCTGACTCACTTCTGTCCCTCCCTCCACACACCCTTCCCATTTCCCCTTCTGTGTTTGTGTGTGTGTGTGTGTGTGTGTGTGTGTGTGTGTGTGTCATCTAATGGGGAAGGAGAAAGGGAGGAAGTGATAGAGTGAGAGATAAGACTAAAGATAAGAGGGTGTGAGAAAGGAAGAAACAAGGGAAATGAGTGGAGGAAATGGGGCGGGAAAAGAAGAGAGAGGTAGGGAGAGTCAGGTAAAGGTGAGGAAAGAGGGGGAGAGAAAGGGTGTGAGTGGGAGGAAAAGAGATTAAAAGAGAGAGGTAGGGAGGGTCAGGTAAAGGTGAGGAAAGAGGGGGAGAGAAAAGGTGTGAGTGGGAAGGAAAGAGATTAAAAGAGAGGTAGGGAGGGTCAGGTAAAGGTGAGGAAAGAGGGGGAGAGAAAGGGTGTGAGTGAAAGGGAAAGATATTAAAAGAGAAAAACTGGGAGGGAGGTGAAAGGAAAAGAAGAAAGAAATGAGAAGGAAGGACAAAAATACGGGGACGGAGAGGGAGAAGAAAGAGGGGAGGAGTGAACCAGGGAAAAGACTAATGGCGCAATAGGCCGCGACGGAAAAATAAAAAAATAGGTGGGTGAGTAAGTGCTTATTTAGGTGTGTTCCTAATTACGTTGATTTATATCGTTTTCATTTTTTAGGCTTGAAAATGCTTATTTTACCGCAAAATCCCGCAATATAGCGAAAAATCCGCGATGCGATACAATTTAAAAATCCGCGATACAGCGAGACCGCGATAAGTGAACTGCGATATGGCGAGGGATTACTGTATATATATATATATATATATATATATATATATATATATATATATATATATATATATATATATATATATATATATATATATATATATATATATATATTTTTTTTTTTCAGTGAAGCCAATGATGATTCTGGACCAAAGACTAGTGAATTAACAGCAATTCCAGCAGCTTCTGTCTCTGAAAAGGGAAGCATCAGCAGCCAGACAACAAATGTTGATGAAGAGGGATTTTCTGTACGTCCTCAGGAATCAAAACCAGCTGGAGATGACAATAGTTTTGACTCATCTTCGGATACAGACTCGGGTAAGGAAAGGAACAATCTCATTATCAAAGGCAGTGAATAAGCAGTGACAAGCTAAGAGAAAGTTGGTATTAAAATCTTTCCAAGAGGCATAGATTTCCAAACAGAGGAACCTTAAAATGTATGAGTATAGAAGTATATTTTGCTAGAAATAGAAAGGGGGGCAGGCAGACACAGGCAGGTGAACAGGAATCATCAAAGTACAGGCAGGGAGAAAGCAGAAAATGGAAATCTAATAATAAGTTTTGAGTGTACTAACTTACCACTTTCATTTAACTTTGGGAACAGATGTGGAAACAGACAAAAAAATTCATGTTGAAATCAAGCCAATTAGCAATGGGAATGCACCAATGTCTGCCAGTGTCGATGAACTACGAGCCACAATTGAAGGGATGTCCTTGTCTCCAGCTTCATATCCTTCAGTAAGTTAAACAATTAATTTTCATATCCAATACTACTAGCATATTATCAGTTAATGTATGATGGTTTAATTTTCCACCATCAGGCATTATAACTTATTGTGCAGATACGCTGAATTCATGTGCAAGGGGCCATCAATAATATTGCTCTAAATGGCCAATAAAAATAGTATGAAACCTTTGATGCATTTGAGTATACTGTAGTTTTTTTAAATGAAAATTTAAAATGGCAAAATGTATTGTGACATGTACTGCAAGTTCTAGAACATGTCTGTCATTGAAAAAATATTGCAGCTTCAGTTTAGGTTATACATTATTCAGTTATAATTTTGAGAAAAAATATATATTGTTGTAAGAATACAAATATGATTGAGAAAATGCATACAAGAAAATGTATACAATAAAATACATACAAGAAAATGCATATAACAAAATTGATTCTCAGCTATAATATTGGCAACAGTAAACTATTGTTTGTTTGTCTCCACCCTAGTGCATCAAATGGGATAATGATGCCAATAATTTTGTGTATAGTTAGCATAAACGTGTATATCTTGTTGGTGGAGGTGATCCACTTATATTTGAACATGAGAAATCATATGAACTTGGTCTTATACAGAAATGTACCCTGCTCATGGTAGGGAATATTTTCCTTTTAGAACCTCCTCTATTTAATAATGATCAGCATTAAATACAAAGTTGCACCTTACATGGAAAACTAACCAAGAGTTCATATTTTGATATGAATATTTTTTGTGGCTGAATTTTTGCCTTAAAAAATTTATTTTATACCTATATTCTGAATGTTTTTGTGAGACAAATAACCATTAGAAAATTATAAAGAATATCTGAGCAACACAAATCAGTGAGAATTGGAGCATAATGAAGTTACTATTATAGTAATTGATAACCTCTAACTAGCCTCGTGTGCCTCCACGCCAGATAACCTCGGAAGGAAAGATCAAGATCAGGTACCTAACCTTGCAAAAGGTAAAATTTAAATTAATAGTGCATGACTGCTCTGCCTGATATCTTTGCCTCAGCTCAGACTGCTGTATGCTGTAGTTCAGCTCGACTCTTGCCTGAGCTCAATCTTAAACTTGGCTACTTATTGATATCCTACGAGTTTATCTGATTGCTGTTTATTATTCATTTATAGTCTGTGTATATGGCATTATGTGCTTCATTCCTTATTGTTGATACTGTTTAAGCTTATCATAATACATTGTATTTTTGTGAATGGTGTTTGTAAGTTTACCAGAATTATTTAGATCCTGAGATCTGTATAAATTCACTCCATGAATTACTGTGATATTTGGAGGATTTTCATCAGAGATGCAGCTCTTTTACCTATTTTTGTAATTAAACATATACTACTCATTTAGTCATTAACAGATGATTGAGTCTTCATGTGAAGTCCCAAGTGTGACTGCAGTATATTTGTAATTATCAGTGTTGCAAGTGGATATTATTGAAATGACAAATTATCCAGGAAAATGATTTGTTATGGCATCCAAAAAGAAGGGCAAATAATTGTAGGTATTATACAGAAATTGGATATAAGGGACAAATTTAATGAAGAAATCATTTTTGGTGTAGGAAAACAAATAGATCATGTGAGGAAAAAATACAAAGAATATAAAGTGGTTAAAGAGCTGAAAGCAAGAGCTGCAGATATGGAAAAATGTAGACTTGGAGGCCATCGAGGGAGCTCCTATCATTCCATGGGGCATAATTGTTTTCATATCGTATTGTAGAAAGGAGACTTGTGTCTTGATTTCCCATGCTTAACATCTATCAGTTAAGTAATGTGTATGTCTTACTAATCTGTGAAAAGAAAACCTTACCTTCTTGTCACTTGTATATGTTGTCAATAAAAGTCACAAGCTTATTTAGAGGTTAGCTTTAAACTTCGTGCTGAATCTTTCTGCCAAGCTAGAGCATGGAGGCTGATAAGTGTGAGAAATATGAGTTAGCAGCCAAGGGCATCCCAGCTACCTTTTCCTCCAAAGCCAATGCTATAGTGATTGTAAGAACTCATCCATGCACACACCCTGCTACCAGCAACATGGCCAGCACCCATGTGTTGTGCACATTTTTTTTTTATCATGTACTTACATATGTCATTTATGGAGAGAATGTTCATTTACCAACCCCTTCCTTTGATGCATGACTCCATTATGCCAGTGAGTTGGCCACAGAAATATCATGATGACATTTCTTGAATTTCAGGATTATTTCATGTATTTGCATAAGAATGTTTTTATTTTTCTCACCTGATCATGCTCCAAATGGAGGTAACAGAGGGAAAATAATAATTTATATCAATGATTGATGAACAAACAGATGTCAGTTCCTACTTGAAAGAGTCAAGTATTTCATGAGTAAGTGATACAGTTGCACATGAGACATAACTTGGTATTGTTAATCATGCAAATGTTTTGCTTATGCCATTGCATGAACTGAACCTAAAACAGCTTATCAACAGGTTATTTATGTGCTATTTTTGTGACGTAGTTTTGTATATGATTCTAAACAGTGCACTCTGTTTTTTTTATTTGGATTGATTATTATTCTTGATTAAGTGATAACTTCTATAACATATACTGAACTATTTCCAGACCAGAAGAACATCAACAGACACACAAGAATCATTTTCTCCAATGAAGCGATCAAATAGCATAACACAGCAACTGAGGTGAAGTTTACTACATTTGCTTACATTTTATATTATAAGCTTATAAATGTGTCTGAATGGCATAATTTAAGTGATGTGTTTATTATTGTTTCCTCATAACAAAGGTGCTTGTTATGTTTAAGTAATCATATCTGGTGTATGAGGCATGAGCTCTCATTTGAGACTCATTTAATTTTTTTTTTGTTAAAGTGCTTTCATGTTTCATGAGGGTTTTCTCATATGGCTACAGTGTTTATGCAAGTAATAGAGGCTGTACTTATATATTATGAAATATTTTGATGGCTCTGATGTTTCTTTAAAATTTACATTTTCTTTCAGCAATAAGACTAGTTCTGTGGACCTACTAGGGTTAAATTTTACATTCAACAATGAAAGCAGTCCAAAAAATACATCAGTGAGTACTGGAGGCACTGATTCACCCTTCAATCGACCAATGTCTCCTGTATCCAAAGGTATCTTTTTTGTATGTATTTTCCTTAACAGTGGTGCAGGAACATCTAGCAACATTTGTAGGCACTCATTGGCATGCATTGGTAGTTCTCAGAATCATCATGATCATTGTGGTTGATATTCTTGGAGACAAGGTTTGTTTTCAAAATGGCTTCATATGTTGCCGTTTTGACTAACATTCCTGACAAAAGGTTAATAAGGGAAAGCTCAGTTTTCACACTGTAACACATGAGCTACATCCTCCTGAGTTGCTTGCACAGATGTATTCTCAATCCTTGTCTGAGGGATTTTTATCTGATTATTATATAATTTTAGGAAGCAGGATAATGAATAATGATTTACTGGTAAAGAAAGCAAGTATGTGAAAGTAACTTAAAAGATAATTTGAGCAACTGACAAATGATATGACAAAAAAGGAACTTGGAACATTCATCAGAATTGATGTGGCTAGAAAAAATCCATTCAGATAGAGATATACAGAGAGGGGAAGAACAGAGGACAATAAGGATGTTGAGGGTTTGATGGAGCAGTATGATGGTGGGATATATGAGTGAAGGAAAGAGGGGGATGTTGGGGAGGGGTGTTGACCTTGCAAAAATGGTGAGTAAACAGATAGTACTGGAGGCTTTTCTTCAGGAACAAGGCAGCAGAACTACAAAGAAATTGGTAATTGCAAGTACTAGTGTCATACTACACTGTATTGAGAAATATGAGTTTATATAGAAATTTCTGTGAAAAATGTGATATAGTGGGGAATGCCATTATCTTCAAAATCTTAGCTCCCATGTTTTGAGATCATTTATAGTTAAGTGATCTGTATCTCTCCAACTCCCAGACGTCATATGTAGATTTTTCAAGTATTGATTTTCATTGTATATTTTGGTTTTATGTTGCTTAGTTTTTACAGAGAAATGCACTGTTAAAAGTAATTTATAAAAACCTTAAATCTAGTTGCATTTAACATAGCTAGAAATTTCTACTGTAACAAGCTTTTGGCATTGTACAGCTTTGAAGCATTTCTTTAAGTGTTTATTTATGAAGGTATTAGAGTAAAGGCTTTGCAGTTTGTTATCCCTTGCCTTTTTATCAATGGTTTGTTTTCTCTTGAGTACATAGAATTAATGTTGCAGGCATCTCATCCCCTGCTCCTTCAGTCACCTCTGTCACCTCCCCAATCCTAGCTCCACCCCCTCGAGCGGATAGATATGCAGGTCAGTTTTGTTTAGTATTTTAGCAACATAATTTGTTTGTGCTCAGCATAATAATGGCTGTCATTGAGTTTTGCTTTGTTTATCCTACTACAAATCTTAATTCCTATAATTTCATCCCTGGAAGGTAGGTTTAACCTTGTGCTAAACATATATTTGTATTGGTGGCATTTTGTAACATGACCTGTCTGTCCCTTCACACACACAAAAAAGCTTTAAAAATACAGATGATGAAAAGATTATTATTTTCTTATGTCAGTTGCTTATCAGCCCTCAGTTATACCCCCAAAATATTGCATGTTACATTCATTATTTTTAAGATTAAAGTATGATAAATATCAATAAAACAGATATGAATTAATATTTACTTTCATTATGTTGTCAGTTATCAATCAAGTAGATTGTTGCTGCCATCAAGAGACTTTGTGTCATTTCAGTGAGTGAAAGTTCTGCAGCAAATAGTCAATAAGAGCCTTAAAGGGCCATGGCAGAGTATGTACACTCTAAACTGGCTGCATGGGGAGGTGTAACTAGTGGAGTTAGACACCTCATCAAAGCTGTGGTGTGTTAGATAATAGTGTATTGATTCCTATTTTCAGTAAATAGGGGTTAAACTATATATAGGGTGGGTTAAAGTTACCTCATCCATTAATTCTGTTATTATGTATATACATTTACGTAAGTCTTAACATGAGTTTTCATTTATAGTTTACAAACTGCAACTTGTCAGTCATCTTTTGTAGTGTTCACATACAGTAATTCTGCACTAACCAACCCATATGTTTGGTTATCAAACAGACGATACTGAAGCAATTATTCCCACAAGACTGTTGAAAAATACCTAGGTTATATTCTTGACATAGGAGGGAATCACATCAATAGCAATCAGTTCCTTGTTCCTTGATTTGCCCTTGATAATGATGGACTTGACTCTGTCAAGTCTTTTCTATTTTGCTGCCACCATATCTGTTCAGCTTTATGTTCTTTCCGAAGGGATTTGACTTTTGGACTGTTCCAAGGTGAATCATCTCATACTATAATCATCTTGACTTTTGAACAAAGATGATTGAACACTAATTTAAGTGTTCTATTTTGGATGCACGAGTGTTTTACATGATGCCATTTTAGTTTTAAAACTGAAATTTTTTGGGAGGACATGGACAAACATCAAGGTACTCTAATTTAGAAAAGGATTTTCTACAAGTGTGACACTTTACAGTAGACTTGTGGGTACAATACGGAAGAGCGTGGACTAGGTGAACTTCAATACATTTTACCTTAATGACCTGAAATGAAACATGTCAGTTCAGTCATATTACTTAAAGAAATTGTTTTGGTCTTCATGTTATTGCAGAGCTCAGTGATATCCTGAATGAAACAGAACCAGAAACTCCTCCAGCCCTCCCGCCCAGAACTGGGGGAGGTTCTTCCAGTAGGGGTTCCACACCTACACCCACTGTGGCCATCCCAAGACCTCCTTCAAGAAAATCAATTGAAGTAAGTCAAGTTCCTTGTGCAGATTTGAATTTATTAAATGAGAGCAATAGAATCTAAATGTATTGTTATATTTAAAAAAAAATGTTGTGAAAGTTGCAAGAGTCCATCATAAAGGTCATGTTAACCTGGCTACATGAAACATGTAATATGTATATAGACATGAGAAGCTAAAGGTTAGAACAGTGAAAATTAATTTTAATCAGATCTTTGGTTTGATCTGGTTCCATCTTTCCAGTATGGTTCCATTCTAAACATGTCATCCTATATACAGAAAACTTGCTGGAAAGTTTATCTGCTTTTTCATCACATGTTAATTCTTGATATTTTAAAAATTTTGATTAGTTATAGTTCTTCCACTAAAAGGTACAATAATGTTCTCTTCTTTTTAACTGTTTCCTATTGCCATATATTCAGTAAACCTTCACTTTAATGAACCATTTTGGGGAAAGGGGACAACGTCCGAAAATCCATTATATCTAAGGGATCTAAACTTTTCTAGTTTGTTTTATCATGGAAATGAAAGATTGATGATGTAAAAGCACTATGAACTATTTTGTTTTTGTCTGAAATTGCCACACGGGTCACTGATGAAGAACATCTTATTATCCAAATTTTATCACCGCGGCACACGCTCTGTGAACAGAAAATTGCCCTCTAGCCTGCCGTTTAAGGGTTAAACATATCATACCATGCAAATTATTTACAGATGGATTCTTCTTTCTATAAAAAATCAGGTATTAGAAATAAGAAACAAAGGATTTTGGTAAATATGAGCACATAATGATGTAATCAATGGAGGAGGCGATTTTGCCTCTCTTTATAACTAATTTCTAAACATTATTTTCTATCATTTGATAATTAGGGTCCAGCAAGAGGCCGTCAGAGCCCCTCTACTGTATCAGGATTACCTCGGGCAGAGTCTGTATCAAGTCTGGAATTCCGCACCTCCAGCATGATGGGCACTTCTCGTGGTCCATCCCCGCTCACCATAGGCTTGTCTGACACAATACCTCTTGCCGTTGCATTTCAAGAACTCTGCCATGCGTACTTTAGAGGAACAGATGAAAACAGGTAAAAACTATTGATTAGATTGCTTCTTAACCCGGTAGCTGCGGGGATCATGTTTCTTAAAGGCCCCTCCAAGCAAGAAAAATGAGAAAAAATCATCACTCACACAAACCATTTCATAATATATATCAATGCATTTGTGATCAGTTTATGCATCATCTGTTTTGGGGGGTTTATATCATGGCAAAAATTTGGCCTGTTGCTGGTACACGGTAAAGCCACAAATTTGGACCGTCGCTGCTACCGGGTTAAATAACAAATTGATATTTCTAAATGGATCTTTTAAGTATGCTTTTTTTATAAAAAAATATCTCCATACACTTTTTTACAAATAGCTACAATTCATACATTGTAAATTTGTAATTATTTTCAGGTGCCAGGTAAAAGTGACTGGGGAAATGATGGTGTCCTTTCCTGCTGGCATTGTTGGTGTTCTGGCCAATAACCCATCACCATCTCAACTCTCCTTCAAGGTCAACAATATTGCTAAAGTCACAAATGTGCTCCCCAACAAGCAACTAATAACAATGTTAGTGTGCTGAAATTTTGCTCATTGTAATCAGTATGGCTTTTTAACCATTCTCTTCATCATTATTATTATTATTATTATTATTATTATTATTATTATTATTATTATTATTATTATTATTATTACTATTATCATTATTATTATTATTACTGTTATTATTATTTTTTATTATTATTATTGTTATTATTATTATTGTTATTATTATTATTATTATTATTATTATCATTATTATTATTATTATTATTATTTTTATTATTATTATTATTATTATTATTATTATTATTATTATTATTATTATTATTATTATTATTATTATTATTATTATTATCATCATCATCATCATACTCATCATCATCATTTTCATCATCACTGTCATCTTCATATTGGCCAAAGAGGGAATGGAAGGGGTAAACACAAAAAACAAAAAATGAAAGAAGTCAGAGGAGGAAAGACAGGTTAGTAATGTTGCTGCATACTCACTGCACTGGTACATTCTTGCTTCACACACTGTTTAGGATCACATCATTACTGCTGATGGTTTGTTTTCATCATCCTTGTCCATTCTATTTTCAGTCACATATTTATCATACCCTCCTATCTTACAAATCACCCCTATCTGCTTTAATTACCAGCTTCACTGATTTAGACTCTTAACATTTTTTCTACTAACTGTCCTCATGGCTAACATATATTTCATTGAGGTAAATATTTTGTATATCCTTAAGTTTGGGATCTTAAGAGACCAGTTATGCTAATTGTCCCCCTCCACCTTTTTCTGAAATCATTCTCTTAAATATTCTTGTGTCTGCCATTTAATGCTAAATTGTGGTAAATATATGAGTGAAAACAACAATAAGATAGTGCAGAAAAATGCTATCCTATAACTTACAAGGTCTGTAACCCTGACACACCTGAATAGAGAATTGAGGATAAAAGGCATGAGCCTTGACCCCAGTCCAATTTGACTGGGGGGCCTGACTGCACGGTAGGCTTCCTTGATGCAACTGCATTGGGTGAGACTGCCATCAGTGATGGGTGCAGTGCAAAGCCTTTTGGACCCCTGCATCTTGAAGGAGGAAGGGGCCCCTAGCCCCCTTTTTGTTTGTGGGATGGCTGGGGAGGTGCAAAAGTGGCACTCGCCCACAGAACCAGGCCTGGGACCTTTGGAGGGCTCTTTGTGGGGGCTCCTGGAATGTCCTGAGCCTTTGGGAGGATCATTGACTGCCCTACCTTCAGAATGAGCTCAGAGGGTTGAAGGTGGATATGATAGGACTCTGAGATGAGGAGGCTTACCCATGGTGAGATTAATAGTGGGGGCTGTACCTACTACTGGTCTGGTACGAGTAATTGTGTCTGTCTTAGGGAGGTAGCTATAGGTATCTCCATCGGACTGCAGCCGTTTGTAGTTGAGGTTACTCTGGTTGATGAGTGTATTATGCGAGTGAGGCTGAAGCACATCCTGGGTTTTATGTCTCTTGTTGCAGTTTATGCTCCAACTGAGATGTGTGAATATTGCAGAGAGGATGTTCTATGCTATATTCATCTCTGTATTAGACCAGTGCCCCCATCAGGATAGACTCATTGTCTTGGGTGACTTCAGTGCCCCACCATGCTCCTCTTGACCGAAGTCGCTGAAATTAGGGTTGATTGAAGATTTGGGCAGCATGTGGGTAATCTGCCACTCAGCGATGGTTGAAAATCGCCAGCGTGCATCAGTGGGACTCAAACCTGCATCCCCAGGGTCATGACACACACACAATACACTCGGCCACTGCCTTCCCTATGTGGAATCCTGTGATATCACTGGAATGACTGTGTCAAACTGGGGATTATTCTGATTTCAGGCATATTATCTGTATAGTTCATGAATGCCAACTCCAGGTAGACGGGCATGTGGCAAGATACCCAGAAGCTGACCGTGCTCACTGGATTGTTTCTGTAAGATACAATCCTGAGCGGAGGAGGTCAAGTGGATGCCCACAGAGCTCATGGTTTAAGGAAGTCAATAGATCTTTCCATAAGATACTTAAGATAGGAAGGGGGCTTGCATGGAAACACTTGCCTGGAGGAATCCCCGTTTTCGGCAACATGGGGTGGGTGAGGTGACATGCCCCCCCAGCATATGCCCCCTTTGATTGACTGATTGATAAGTCATGTATAAAGTGCAATATGATGGCTGAAATAAAAATAATACATATGCAGGAATTTGTAGGTAACAAAAAATTTATTATATATAGACTGTTAATTCAAATTTATTTGTAGTAATATATATATATATATATATATATATATATATATATATATATATATATATATATATATATATATATATATATATATATATATATATATATTTTTTTCAAATACACTGATAATTTTCTCTCTAGGGATGAAGAACAGTCAACATCAGAGTATGGAATCTTCAATTTCAACATGAGTGCACTCACTTCACTTCTAAGAAAGCAAGCGGAAAGCAACCCTTCTGCATCATATTTCAATGTTGACATGATCAAGTATCAGGTTAGTATTGTTATAAAAAAATTATTTTCATTAGTACAGCAGCATCTTGTTAGCTCTATATTATAGAATAACTATATTTTTAATGGTTAGTCCCCATCACATTAACAGGCAAGAAAGAGAACTTCATAGTAAAGTTGTAGCACTTTTGTGCTGGCACATTGACTCAAGAATGGTAACTTTTGCAAATATGGTGAGAGGCATAATTTTATCATGACCCATTGGGCATCTAACCCTCCGGTTCCAAGGAAAAGATATGAGTGTCACTTATCAAATGAACGATGTGCATTAAAACTGTGTGTCGGTAATGCAAGAGCTAGCAAATGAGTACTACTTTATATTTTTTTTCAAAGGTAAAAAGTACGAGATACCACCAATATTTTAAGTTTTGTTTAAGGGCAAAATTGTATCTTAATTACACTTTTTAGCAATCTTCATGAGAATGAGCAATAGAAATAACCAAAACTATTACAGGAACTTCTTTATTATATTTATTTTCATTCGTGCCTGAGGACTGTAGTAAATATTATGCAGTGAAACCTCCAAGTCAGCTTCATTATCATGTTGAGGAACATGTACATGAGCATGCAGTCCATCATTAGCCAGAATCTCATTATATGGCAGATGTCTGTATATATATATATATATATATATATATATATATATATATATATATATATATATATATATATATATAATATATATATATATATATATATATATATATATATATATATATATATATATATATATATATATATAGATATAGATATAGATAGATATAGATAGATAGATAGATAGATAGATAGATAGATATAGATGGTAACCTGACTCTACCAACTATGTAAAATTCTTTGACTATTTGAATTCTAAAGTGGAGCACATCTTGACCCACTCTCCCTTCGCTGAAATCTCCATCCTAGGAGATTTCAATGTTCACCACCAGCTTTGGCTTTCATCCTCTCTCACTGACCATCCTGGTGAACAAGCCTACAACTTTGCTATCCTCAACGACCTAGAGCAGTTGGTCCAGCACCCTACACGTATTCCCGATCGTCTTGGAGACCGGCCCAACATTCTAGACCTCTTCCTTACCTCAAACCCTTCTGCTTTTTCTGTCAAACTGTTCTCTCCGTTGGGCTCCTCCGATCACAGTCTTATTTCTGCATCCTGTCCTATCACTCCTGTACACCCTCTGGACCCATCGAAGAGGCGATGCTTCTGGCATTTTGCTTCAGCTCGGTGGGACGACCTGAGGATGTACTTTTCCGATTTCCCGTGGAATGATTATTGCTTCCAGGATAGAGACCCCTCTGTGTGTGCTCAGCGCATCACAGAGGTGATTGTCTCTGGAATGGAGGCATACATTCCTCGTTCTTTCTCTACTCCTCATGCTAAAAAGCCTTGGTTTAATCACGCTTGTTCTCGTGCTGTCAATTATAGAGAGGCAGCTCACAAAAGGTACCAGAGCCTTCAAACTAATGCTAATTATGAACTTTACATTTCTGCCCGAAATCGTGCCAAATCTATTCTCCGACTAACCAAAAATTCTTTCATTAATAGAAAATGCCAAAACCTTGCTTTTTCTAACTCTTCCCGTGACTTCTGGCATCTAGCCAAAAACATCTCCAACTTCACCTCTTCATCTTTCCCCCCACTCCTCAGTCCTGACGGCAACACTGCCGTCTCATCTATCTCTAAGGCTGAACTCTTCTCTCAAACTTTTTCAAAAAACTCCACTCTGGACGCTTCTGGGCATATTCCTCCTACTCATCCCCCCTCTGACTCCTTTATGCCTGTTATAAAGATTCTTCAAAATGATGTTTTCTATGCCCTCTCTGGCCTCAATCCTCAGAAGGCTTATGGACCTGATGGAGTGCCTCCTATTGTCCTTAAAAACTGTGCCTCCGTGCTGTCACCCTGCCTGGTCAAACTCTTTCGCCTCTGCCTGTCAACATCTACATTTCCTTCTTGCTGGAAGTATGCCTTCATACAGCCTGTGCCTAAGAAGGGTGACCGCTCCAATCCCTCAAACTACCGTCCTATAGCTTTACTTTCTTGTCTATCTAAAGCTTTTGAATCAATCCTTAACCAGAAGATTCAAAAGCACCTTTCAACTTCTGACCTTCTATCTGATCGCCAGTATGGGTTCCGCAAGGGGCGTTCTACTGGTGATCTCCTAGCCTTCTTAACTGACTTTTGGTCATCCTCTCTTAGCCGTTTCGGTGAAACCTTTGCTATTGCACTGGACATATCAAAAGCTTTTGATAGGGTCTGGCACAAATCTTTGCTTTCCAAACTTCCAACCCACTCTTTTTCTGTTGTTCATTGATGATCTTCTTTCCAAAACGAACTGTCCTATCCATTCCTACGCTGATGATTCCACTCTGCATTACTCAACTTCTTTTAATAGAAGACCCACCCTACAGGAACTTAACGACTCAAGGCTGGAGGCTGCAGAACGCTTAGCCTCAGACCTTACTATTATTTCCGATTGGGGCAAGAAGAACCTGGTGTCCTTCAACGCCTCAAAAACACGGTTTCTCCACCTATCCACTCGACACAATCTTCCAAACAACTATCCCCTATCCTTTGACAACACCCAGCTATCACCTTCCTCAACACTAAACATCCTCGGTCTATCCTTAACTCAAAATCTCAACTGGAAACTTCATATCTCATCTCTTACTAAATCAGCTTCCTCAAGGCTGGGCGTTCCGTACCGTCTCCGGCAGTTCTTCTCCCCCGCACAGTTGCTGTCCATATACAGGGGCCTTATCTGCCCTTGTATGGAGTATGCATCTCATGTGTGGGGGGGCTCCACTCACACAGCTCTTCTGGACAGAGTGGAGGCTAAGGCTCTTCGTCTCATCAGCTCTCCTCCTCATACTGATAGTCTTCTACCTCTTAAATTCCGCCGCAATGTTACCTCTCCTTCTATCTTCTATCGATATTTCCACGCTGACTGCTCTTCTGAACTTGCTAGCTGCATGCCTCCCCCCCTCCTGCGGCCCTGCTGCACTCGACTTTCTACTCATGCTCATCCCTATACTGTCCAAACCCCTTATGCAAGAGTTAACCAGCATCTTCACTCTTTCATCCCTCACGCTAGTAAACTCTGGAACAATCTTCCTTCATCTGTATTTCCTCCTGCCTACGACTTGAACTCTTTCAAGAGGAGGGTATCAGGACATCTCTCCTCTCGTATTTGACCTTGCTTTCGGCCACCTCTTTTGTTTCTTTTTTAGGAGCAGCGAGTAGCGGGCTTTTTTTTATTATTGTTTTCTTTTTTTGTGTGCCCTTGAGCTGCCTCCTTTGTTGTAAAAAAAAAAAAAAAAAAAAAAAAAAAGATAGATAGATAGATAGATAGATATAGATATATTCATATAATATAGATAGATAGTCAGGTAGATAGATGTATATGGATATAGATAGCTTTAGAGAGATAGATAGATACACAGCTACCTTGTGTCCAATGCAGGAATTAGGTCAGAGATCGTGTTGTGTTGGACAACATTAGCTTTGGATATACAAAAGAACTTATGGGAAAATGAATTTTGTCCCAGAATTTCTTAAAATACCTTAAAAATAATACAATAAAAATCCTTACATGTTATGAACATTCTTATTTACAAGATATCAGGCCTTCGCTGCATTTGCTTGACGTATTAACTACGTAACTTTGTGCAACGTTGTGCAATGGAGCTAACGAGTTGCAGCAAGATTGCGGCGTCAGCCAAGTGGCCTGAGAAGTTTTTGTGTGGGGGGTTGTGCAGGTGGGGGAAGGGCAATCTTTGTAAACAAAGGAGGCATCATATCTATATGGGTATAGCCAGTGTCACCTCTGCTGCATCTTCTTTTCTTTGACAAATTCATTCAACTATGATTGCTGTTTCTGCTACTCAGGAGTTGGCAACCCTGACTTGCACCATGTATACATTATGCAAAATTTACAATATGTGAACTCACCAGGAACACAAAGCTCGCATAAATTGAAAGGTACTTGTACATCACACACCTATTTGATGAGGAATTTCACAATGTCAATATTAACAGGTGAGCACACGAAGTGGAGCA
This sequence comes from Eriocheir sinensis, assembly GCF_024679095.1. Classification (NCBI taxonomy): domain Eukaryota; kingdom Metazoa; phylum Arthropoda; class Malacostraca; order Decapoda; family Varunidae; genus Eriocheir; species Eriocheir sinensis. The sequence continues at coordinate 19,110,431 of NC_066512.1, read as the reverse complement.
AATTCTTCGCCACTCCAGCTGGTCTCCTACTGGAAGTGTGAAGATAATCACACTGACCTTCGTATAGACTACAAGTACAATCCTCATGCAATTGCTTCGCCGTCTCCCCTACTGAATGTAAATGTTATGGTTCCTGTGGATGGTATTGTAAAAAGTATGCAGTCCAAACCTCAAGGCCAATGGTAAGCTGTTTATTATATTTGCATTTTTTACTTTTACCTTTTTTAGGTATTTTGCGGTAGAACCTGAATATTGACTTTATTACACAATGGAAAGGAGTCAAAGGGAAACAGAAAATAAATATGGAAAAAAAGCTTGCAGAACTACTGTTTCCACAAAGGAAAAGTGGTAGAGGATTTTTAAACATTGTTCATAAATGGTTCAAGAGGTGTCTTGTCATAAGAAGGTGGAAATACAGTTGAAGGAAGACTTACCGAGTTTACCAGTGAAAGGGATGAAAGAATGAAGATGCTGGCTAACTCTTGCATAAGGGACTGAGTTAACCAGCATCTTTCTTTCATCCCATTTTCTGGTAAACTGGAGCAGTCTTCCTTCATCAGTATTTCCATTTTCCTATGACTTGCACTCCCTTGAGTGGGGAATATCAGGCCACCTCTTCGGTTGGTTTTGAACAAGCACACTCCAATAATATTTTGTCTAATTTGCATTATTGATTTAGATGTCTACTATAGTTATGATATGTTTGATACAGGAATATATTCAAACCTCCATGAAAGTAGTATCTGTACCTTTAGTACCCTTAAAAGGGGATGAAATTATTTTACTTTTACCTGGTTATAAATTTGTTGGCATACAATGAATAGATAATGTTTTACCAGTTTTATTTCCTACTCCACTTTTACATACAATTCTACTTATTTTAAACATAATCTGTTTGTCTACGTAGGTTGAAAGATCAGCAACGAGCCGTGTGGAAACTAACAGAACTGTCTCAGCATTCAACTAATAGTGGTGTTGGCTCACTGAGGGGCAAGTTTGAGGTAGCTGCAGGTCCATCCACACCAACTACTGTTTCCACACAGTTTAATTGTGAAGGCACAACAATATCAGGCTTGGAATTCAATCTTCTTGGCTCAGGGTACCGAGTTTCACTAGTAAAGAAGAGGTTTGTTTCCGGTAAGTCCAAATTCATTTCATGTATGAGTGATCACTTTCAAAATGAGGAGTGTTTGATTTTACAAGGAAATCATAAGACTCATAATTTTTAGTCATTGTTAAGGAGTGACAGTCCTACTCTATCCATCATCCCCAAGATCTATACCTTATCCCCTCACCTGGGCTCATCCACACTAACCGCTATGCCAGAAGGCAGTTGAATGTATTTACTTTATATTTTAATGAATTGAAATTACTATATGAACATTACAATTATTAATTACTGACACATTTTTTCCTCCACAGGCAAATACATATGTGATGCAGATGCTGTGTTAAGGTTACGTTATGGCTCAATACCCAGCTAGTATTAGGTAATACTGTATATATATTTTTTTTAAACTTTCTATACAGCCAATTTAAGACACATTCAACCAAGACATTCATTGAAGTATCTTTTTTCTCTTAGTGTAATAGGTCATTAATTTCAATTTAAGGACTAGGTCTGAAGAAGCAGCAGTTTGTTG